>NW_027094098.1:7974696-8574696 GCF_029207755.1 Chamaea fasciata
TTTTACAACATCTGGAATGAGCAATGGTATGTTATGGTAACTTCTGCCAAAAGGCACGTAAAATCAGCATACATATACGTAGATACACAACATTTGGCTATATTCTGATACAAGAGAAGGTGATGGCTTTGGGAGTTACAGTTGAGGAATGGGTGTTTTTGTAAGCGATAAATGAATCCCTAGTGCCATTCTACTGATCTACCAGAAAAAAAACAGGGATTAATCTGGCCCAGGACACCAACTGTAATAGTAAAATTATTTTGTGGCTGCTTTTCTATGTAGATTTATTATCCCTCACTGTGCAGACATATATTTGTTAATAAAGAATATCCCCGTTCACCTAGGAAAAGGATTTCCTCTTAAAAAAACTATATATGGGAAGTCTGTGTTTAAGCAGTTTCAATTTTTACAACATCATCTTCAACAGAGATTTAAAAGCTTCCTCAACTAGCTTCATAAAACAACTCTGAATTTTGCTTTTCTTCTCAGAGATACATTTAGCATAATTTTCTGTATTAATAATGAAGTTTACAGCTCTCACTCGGGAACATCCAGAAGCTTTGATTCTGGCAGTGGTTACAAATGTTCATGACAAAAATCAGGGCAAGTATATGCATTCTAAAAATCAAGTAATACTTAAACATTGGCAGGGGTGGATCATAGTTAGATTCCATTAAAATTTGAAAAAAACCCCGAATGGTATTTACTTACAACTATTTCTTCCCTCACTTCTTTTTTTAGAGGAATGTAACACAAAGGGAGAATAGAAAAATTAACAGATCTTTACTTAGGAGTGCATTAACAGAATTCTTTCTCAGTTTCTACATAAATACATATACTATAACTTGAGTTTTAATTGGAGAAACAGTAGTTTGAAGTTAATTTCGTATCTGAAAAACCAACCACAATAAAATATTGGACAAAATCCTGAAATCATAAAAGCTGTGGCTTTAATATCAGGTAGGGAAGACTTTCTACTTTCAACACTTCAGTTTTATTTTGATCACAGGTTTTTTTTTCCCAGGGATCAAAAAATTTGCAAGAAGTGCAATAGTGAATTTATACTGGGATGTCAGAATTTTATCAAACAAACTTTCTCAAGGGGGATGTTATTTTCACTGCAGTTTGTCAAGTTTTCCTTTTCAGTCATCAATACAAAATCATTTTTTCAAAAAGGATATATTGTCCAGCTCCCAAGGAAAGTATAATCATTTTACATTGCCTGGAACATTGCCCTCAGCTTGATCTTGAAATCACTTCATAGGAAGATAAATGATATTTCCATTGCAAAATCTCCACAAATAGTTGTGTTTTAATAGTGTGTTCTCCAGATCCGCTTTTTCCTAAGTCTTTCAAAAGCTACAGTGTCAGGCAATATGATAAACACAGCAATATAAAGGTGAAATTTGCTCTGTAAACCAAGATCTTCAGGTAATGCAATTAAAAAATTAGGCAAAAGCAAGAACAGCAGTGAGATCTATGTTGCCTCACATTAGGTTTGCTGGCTCAAAGGACTTTGTGTGCAGCCCTGAACAGAGCAGAAATCAAATAACTCCAAAGTATGAGGACTCCAGCTCCATTGGCTCAGAGCTGCATCCCAGCTAACAAGACCTGACAAGGTTAATTGCTTTAGATGGTGATGTATTGTGGCAGTTTCTAGAATTCCTAGAATTCAAACTCACATTGCTCTATAACACAGGAAGATCATCCTCAGTTATTAAGTGCGTCTCTGACACTGCATTCCTGCTAACCTAACAGTTTTCCATTAAAATTGAGTCAGCATTTGTAAAAATCATTCACATCTGTCTTCTAAATGGATAAACCAAAGTTTCTCAGAAGTTTCTCTGAATTATTCATTATTATGCCAACCACCTTAATTTAAAAAAACTCCACCCTACAGAACCACCTACTTATAAGCTCTTTATGCTGCTAATGTCCATATTAGCAACACTTCAACCCCATACCAGAAGGCCCATTCTGTACATAATGAAATTTATTCTGCAGAATAAAACATTTTATGATATTTACTTCATAGCATTCAATGAACCTTGGCTGGATGGTGCCAAGAGGTACTGCACTGTTTTCAAGTTTTGTCTTTTGATGCCCATGGACTTAATAAAAAGGAACCAGGTGGACAAACACAAATCCAGTCCTCTTCCACAGTTCCACACTCCCAGCTCCACATTCAGAACTGTTCATCTGTGGTGGAGGACAGGAAACCAGCCAAATTCTCAAATATACCAAACAGCCAAAGCATGCTCACAGTAACACGAAAATCAGCTTTCCTACACAGAATCCCACCAATGCTTTTTACTAGCGCTTCCAGAGGGGCACAACATGTCAGAGAAGCAGGACCAAACCAAGACAATGCAAATTTCCCAATTTCCCCTATGAACTCCACTGAATTTGGACAGACTGCTTCCTTGTTTTGGACTTGCTTCTTGAATTTTCTTTCTTTTTGTTTATTCCTCTATCATCTTTGATGAAATGGCAAGGACTGCCCTGTCACCTCAGCTAAAACTTTAATAAACCCTGAGGATTATACTTCCTCCACTAAAAGTCCAAACTTTTTTTATTTAATCTTCTTATATACATCTCAAAGAAAGCAATGATTAGCTTCAACTCTGCTCTGAAACATGAGGGGTCCATAACAACAGCAGTTTGCCCTTGACTTCCTTTATAAACCATGAAGTAAAAGGAAGCCAAATGTGGAAAAGCTACAAGACAGAAATAATGCACAAGAATATCTAGACACATAGTTTAGCTTTAATCTTTCTCTATTTAACAACAAAGATCAAACTGCTGAAGACTTTTTACTTTCTCAAACATATGTATTCTTACAATTTCCAAATAAGTACAATTTAATCTGCATTGTATCATAAATCATATCTAAAATTAAGAGAACTCCATATGCTCATATAGTCGTTCACCAATCTTTCTTAGTAACGTAAAGAAAAAATGAGGTAGAGAATAGGATGCCAGTCATCAGTACACTCTGTAGAATGATTTTTTTCACTGAACACAATAGCTGTGTGTCAGCAGGACAGAAGATATATTTTTAATTCTTATTTACTTCCGGGTTTTTTATGTTTTGGACTTGCTAAGAAAAATATAATAAAACATTATAGAAAGCTTTATTTTCTGCTTCTTACCATTTACTAAGGCTTCTACACCAGTTAAGGGAAGACAAAACATCAGAAAAAAAAAAAAAAAGGAATGTGTTATTTTTTATGCAACAACCACTATTATTAGCACTTAACGTGCTGTACTTTCTCTCAAGACCCTCACCCACGATTGTGTATCTTATGTATCCACGCACATGGAAGACATAAAATATATGTCAAACAAAATAAAGCAAGTTATTAAGTCAAAATAGACCCTAAATCTTAGTGGAAGTCAACAGATAAACATACTACAGGTCTAGCATAGCCTAAGTACACAATGCATAATTCAGAGCTGAACTAAGTTTATAACTTATTGCAATATTTCTTACTCAGAGAGAGGTCTGGTGTACTAAAGCATTGTTCACTCACTAATTCAGTAAAACTCATGAGAAACCTCATCCTTTATTTTTAAGCCTCTACAGTGCTATCTCTCTAGGCATGCCTGGGAAGAAAAAAATGTGGTCTGAATCCATGCATAATTAAACACAGAAATTTATTGCTAAATTATTTGCACCCTGCTCTTAATGCCACATTCCTACATTTATCACTTTATGTCATTCCATTACGATTGTTAGCAAAGGCTTTTTCCTTTATCATTGGCCTTCGCAGGCATCCATCCTTCTGGACACTGCCAGCTGAAATATAAACATCCTTATAAAAAAAAGACCTGTTCATCTCCAGAGGGCACAATATAAATCCAACACACAGAGTGTAAGGAGGCTACCAAGGTGTTAGGAGCCTATGAATGAACAGTAGGATGTGGGAATCCTGTAAGAGGAAGAAGGACAGTTGGGGTGGAGATAGAAGACTGCAATGTCTACTTTACACACATCTCCCACATCTAAGCCAGGGGCTGTGACTCCTGAGCAGTTCAACTTCCTGATGGCCAGTCAACATTCAGGGTTCAGCTCAGTTCAGGTACTTGCAACACAAATGCTTTCATTGTGGGATGAAGAATTTGGTACCACTTGTCACAATTCCTCAATCTTCATGGGCCACATATTTAAAAGGAAATAAAATGACGCTATTTTTAAATCATAACAATAGGATCACATGAGAAACAGAGACCTCACATATGGTTCTCTATTGGCAACCCAGAGTTGAGAACTACCTTAAGACCCTGCAGTGAAACAACTTCACATGCGCTTAACTGGTAAAAAGCCACATTATCAGTGCAGAGCACTGATGGGGAAAGATGATTGTTACTTACAAAGTGTCCCTGAGGTGAAAAAAACTGGTATAAAAATATTTTACAGTAAAATAAGCACTTACATAAAAACAGTACTGCTATTTAGTACTGACTCTCCTAATTGTTTTCCAGCATCTCTGCACTAATCTTTTTTTCTTTCTAGTATTTCCTCCCTGGTTCAGCTATATCATTGGTATTTCCATTTTCCATACAAATCACCAAGAATTAACTCATCCTCATCTTTTTCTTCTCTCATTTTCTAATATTCTAAAATCACGGACTTATCAATGAACCATAGAATGGTTTGGGTTGGAGGAGACCTTAAAGACCATTTGGCTACAACCCTGCCGCAGACAGGGACAAGCTCCACTAGATACCTTTTTCCCAACATTTACTCCACTTCCTAAATAAACTTAAGTATCTTTAGTCACAAAACTTACAAAATTTCATTAAGTAAACTTCTTTATACAATTCTTGCCTCCTCAATCAATTACTGTGTGTCAGAACTACTTCAGGTGTTCCGGCCATTTAAATTGAACAGCAGTGGTATTTCAATTTAGTCATGAAATGCTTTGCATGCTTCCATATTTCTTCCAGCCTGCTTTTCAGAGTGCTGCCCATGAGCACAGAGTCAAGAACAGTCATTTATGATTATAAACACATGCTGTAAATACCTTTAATAAATTTAATTAAAGGACTTATAAAATAAAATAAATATTTTTATGTTTTTTTCCATTTTTAACATCTGAGATTTGGGATATGGGGAGCAGTTTCTGATCAAGCACCTCAAAAAGGATGACTCTTATTCACACACTCTTAAAATTAATATTCTATTATAAATTTGTTACAAGAATTGAAATTGAAAGAACAGAAGTACTAGTCTTCCTTTTCTTTAGTGTCAAATTTCTTAATAAAAAATCCATGTTAAAAGAAAAAAAAAATAGATGAATAAATGCATCACTCACAAGGCAAACCCAGGATATGACAAATTATGGGACAATACTTAATTTCATGCCAGTGCCCAAATGGCATATTTTCTGTGACAGGCTTGTCATCATTATTAAGAACTTCCCCTGTCCCCCAGTGATGAAGAAACACATTACAGACAAACACATTAATCTTTCCACACAGTACAATGTAAAACCTTAATTACAACCTCATGCTTCCCCCCACAAACACACAACATACCACAGACCCAAGCCATACATATGTCAACCCTGAATATCTGTTGATGTTCTGAAGATTGCAGCTAAGGCTTTGTGTTGAACTGTGAGGGAGATCACTATTATTGAAAACAGTATGGTTTTTTCTTCAATTAAAAGTTTAAAAAAGAACCCAGGAAATCCAGTCTGTCCTCATGAATTTGGGGCTACTGCTTTGTGCACATATATACTGACTCCTGAAACAGAGAGTTTTCCAGCAATAGGACTAAATTCTCTTTTTAAGTTAAATGCAGAGCACAACACAAATGTGCAGTTCAGTGACAAAACCACAAAATCATAAACGTAACACACTCAAATGCCATTTGTGTGCTGATCACAGGCAATATTTTGTGTCAGAAATTGAACTCAGCGCCTCAGTATCCCTGGTTTCCCAGTATCTTAGTCCAGTAGAAAGAAGCTTGGACAAAAACTGACTGCATATCAATCCAAAGAAAACAAAATAATTTTTTCACACAAGTAGAACAATTAGAGTAACTCAATGACTGAGTTTTGGGATTTTGCCTTTAAATTCTCTAGTACAAGGATTGGAATCCAGGTGTCCCATAACCAGAGTAATATTTCTTTTCTCTTTCCAGATCATTATTGCAAATGTATCAGGACAGGCTGACTGCCAGTCACCAGGTTACAACACTTTCCAGGCAGACGAAGCATGTGGATTAAACCACAACTTATCAATTAAAATTAAATCAGTACCCTTCTTTGAGAACCTAAGCACTACCTTTCTTTCTGCTGCAACAACTGGAGTGAAACAAAAAAAATTCTTACTTGTTTCAAGAAGAAAGGAACCACTTTCTCCCATCACTGGACAAACTGCAAAACAATTCTATAGACATAAATATGAAAGCTTATTTGATCAGTAAAATGTGGTCACACACAAACTTTTATCAAAGTAAGTTTGAATCCTGCCTGTTGCTGAATTTGTTTGCACTTTTCAACTCATTTTCCATTACAGCAAGCTTATATTAGCCTTCTGCTGCTGAAAAATTGCAGGTCATCACTCCATTTGACCTCCATCCTGTATTATTGCAATGCTACGATTAAGGATTACCCTTGAGATCACTAAGACATGTCAGTCAGCGTACTTCAGCAGTGGAAGCAAGGATTCCCATGGTTTTGTTCACAAAAGTGCAGCTTAATAAATGAGACAATGGGCAAGAATTGGATAACAAAATTTGTCTGCACAATGTTCAATAGATGCAACAGGATATGCCTTTCACATACAAAATTGTAACAGAGAACTCAGGGCACTACTTTATTCCCACTTGAGTGGGACTCACGCAGCTTGAATTTTTCTGCCTGTGTTCCTAATGTAACTACAAGATACACTGCAAACACTGAAGTTTCTCAAGTCAGAGAGAGAATGTCAGAAAAAAGAAATGTTGATTTCTCAACTACCAAACACAGGTAAACACAGACTTCTCTGCTAGATTACAGAGGTTTTAAAGAACAGCTGTAGATCATGCTACACCAAAACTTACTGCTTCTGTTTCACGGATACATGGCTATGAAAGACAAAATACAGATCTTTATTTACTTTTCTAAAGTATTTTAAAATACTATAAGGGGACAGTAAAAAACTTGCTGGCTGCAGTGCTATGCCGAGATTTCATGGTTCATCAAAAATTTCCAGGGAATAAATCAATTTCTTAGAAGAAATACATTCCTACAAAGCAATTCCAAAGCTTTATGGAATAAATGCAAAGTAGGAAACTTTGTGTCTCTGACAGGCTCAGGACCTGTGACTGCCCTTCAGCAAAACCATGTTCCACAGGACTTTTTCAGCAGATCAGCCTCTATGAGATGAGACTGTGCTATCAGGTTCTGGTCATTTTTACAGGATCCTAGTAAGACAGAGATCAAAAGAAATGTCTCTGGTCCTCTGTAGATTTACATCAGTTGAACTGCCAATATTTCTTAATTCGCAATGAAACTGTGCAGAGCACCCTTCATAAATATTTATCCAAAATGTTCGACAACTGAATTTTAGTAGTGTGCCAAGCTATAAAGTAACTGAAAGACTATTTGTTCTTCCAGGTGTCAAGGTAGCCAACTACCTCTTTGAGTAGCAAATCTACAGGCATATCACTTCCACTTTTTTTTAGTAACTCATTACTTAGCTGAATAGTGATTATTTAGACTACTAAATGTGCTGGAATTCAGATTGTGTGGTAGAGCCACTATTTGTATTGTTATAGGATCGACCTCAGTCTCTTCTTGAACTTGAAAATTACATGTAATGAGTCATTTCCTGACTAGAAGATTGCTTTATAGAGCTATTTATCTATTATAGTAAGTTATTTTTTAGTAATTATCTTAAGTGAAATAAAATTCCAAAAGAAACAGGAACCATGCATATTCTACAATAGTTTATTTCCTTAAATATTCTGTAAGTATCCTGCATTCAATAAAACCTATGTTATTATCATCATCTACTTTGTGTCATATGAAATATCTAATCTTTAGTTCTCAGTTTATACTAAGCTCAAAGGTGAGTAATTCCACATTAGGAAAAATGTCACTAATAGACTCTGTACACGTGTAAATGGTATTAAAAAGGTCAAAGAGACCAAAGTCTGGTTTTCATGAGGTCTCACAGCTACAAGGCGTTTGTCTTTGTTGTTGGTGCCAGTTAAGGCATGTCTGGCTTATTTGATCCCCCAGATTAATACAAAGAAGATATCTGAACTGTGAAAAAAGAACACAACAGGAAGCTTAAATGCAGCCATATGGACCATCTGATTCTTTCAACCCCTTAACAGATGAGGGTTGAAATAACTTCCTTTGCTTATTAGCTAATTAAATCATCCTAACAGTGTATAAAATGGCTGTAATAAAAGTGAGTTTAACCATAACCTCCAGCTATGTTCCATTAAGTCTCACATTCTAGGCCATCTAACTGTACAGTGTCCAACATACTGCTAACTGAGGCATAAATATATTTTTTCTCAGCTTAAAGAAAACCCTCATTTAAAAATTAATACAGTTCACAAGAAGACAAGAAATAAAAAATAAAAAAATATATCCATCAATACATATTTAGGATTCTTACCAAGATTAAATAATTACCTTTACAAGGCAGTAAATAAAAGTTACTTATGCTTTTGCTCCTATTCAACTTTCTAGATTACATTACAGTAACTATAGTACCTAAAACTGTTTGGTTGGGGAGTTTTAATATTTTCTTAACACAAGAAATACTGTGGAATCCATCATAGCAGAATTGAAACCTCTTTTAAAATAAAAGGTGATTCTATGTTATGCATCACATGCATGAAGATACATTAACACTTCTTGCTTTTCTAGTATTAAGTCTACTGCCCTTTTAATGATATACCATTAAATGACTACCTAAAAAACATGTCAGTGATTCTAATGCCTATGTATCACCGTTAATCTTCCTTCTTCAGTTTTTCTTTTATCAAGTTTTGATGAATTTTAATTAATGCGGCTGGAAAGACTCTACAAAATTTATTCTCAGAACTAGAGCAAAGCCTATGACTCTTTCCAGAATGACTGAAAGCTCCTTTATATTCTGTTATCTCCAAATGATAACTGTACCTTTCAATGTATATTTATTTCTCCCAGACAGGAATAGCTAAAGTACATTTTCACAACATATGACTTCCATTAGAAGAAGTGATGAATGACCCGCTCTCAACAGCCCAAGGAAAAGCTCATCTGTGCATACTGAAGTAACAAGGCTACAATGAAATTTTTCCACACATTTCACCATATATTATCAATTGACATGCACTGTAATTTTGCTAGAGATGGCTAGAGATACCATCCTGCCTGAAAAAGCAAAAAGAATTTCCAAACTGCAGTTTTCAAGGATGCTAAGCTTTGCATTGATGCTTTGAAACCCCTCTTCCTTAGAATCTGAATGGCTTACAATTCACATGCTAATTCTGCCAAAAGTGGCTAGTGCCCTATGAACCAACAATCACTTGAAAGAAAAGAATTTTCCTTGTAATTGAATATAGCAGTTACATAATTTTATCTCAGCTACACAGACTGATATTCACTGAGGCATGAAGAATCAATTCAAAGCACCCTGGCTCACTTAGGCTTGCACTAACTTGCATTGACAAAGCTGCCATTAGGAAAGTAGAGGGAGGTGCTTCCATATTTATTGCATCTTAGTAAGTTAGGAGAATGTGGATGGAGCAAGGAGGTGCTATTTGAAAAATCATGAGTCTTTTGTGATGATGCCAAAATAAACAAGAAAGACAGTGGGTCACGGTAAATGAGGAAGTCACATCCTGTGGATCAGGGAAGACTACTGTGGCTCAAAGTATACCTGCAAATAAAAAATTATCTAAAAATTATCAATTATCAAACCCTTTCCTAGTGTGTGCCTCCTTCCTCCTGCTAATCCATCCAAAATCCTAACCATCAATGCTTTTCTGTACCCAGGAGGAAAATATGAGTCCATCTGTGCTGCTGACTGTTGCCCACACTTTGTCTCGGCAGTCAGTATAAATACAGGGGTTTATCAGCTCATGGTTTTGTACCCAATCACAACTTCATTGCAAACGTTCGAATGAGCACAGGCAGACCCACATATTGCAAATGAATCATTATTTTCTGCTGTGTCTCACCAGTAGCCTCACTTGCCACAGCACTAAAGATCCTGGAAAATGGAGCTGCCCGACTTCCTTTTTTCTAAATCTTAACTGCACAGCTTCCCCTATGTATCATGTGAGGGAACATCCCCATCTCCTCAGATTTCTTATTAAAACAACAAATGTAACTGTAAATCTGCTTCTATAAAAACGATCTGGTTTAGAAAAATCATTCAACGTTATTAAAAAACTTTGATCATTTTGACAGAACTAGGATAGAAAGCAAAAAAAGTACAAAAGACCACCACCACCACTAGCAGCGTATAAACATGTAGTGCTGAACTTGAGGAGACAACTCCATAACCAGGTTTCAGCTGCTGCCAGAACAAGGTGTCTGAATGGAGGCTGACACAGAGGATGGTTAAATCAATTGTGGAAAATTTACCAGCATTTTTACTCCATCCACTGAGATTGCAATACAAAGTTAAAAATGAAATCCATTGACTATTGCATTTTCAGACTAACTTAAAAACAAGCTACATTCAAAATAAACAAAACCCCAAAATGGATAAGATAAGCCATCTCTAAGAAGAAAACAAGCAGTGTGTCCCTCTACTCCATTTTGGCAGTTTTATCATAGTAATATTTCAGTTCTACTACTCTGTTAGTACAAGACTCTGCTGTCAACAAGTTGGAATTTATTCTGGGACAAATGTATAAAGAAACAGTAATGAAAAAACTATGCCATGGCCAGGAGGAGATTCCAGTGATGAAATAAGTCTTCAGTGAAATAAGCTGCAATGACTTACCGCGACAGCCTGCAAGCAGCAGGATTGCACAAACTTTGTATTACTTGAATGAATTCATGCTTCAGAGTTACCTTATTATCAATATTGCACAGGAGAATAAAACATTATTGAATTTTCAACATCCAGTCAAGTAACATACCTCTTAGGTTACTCTTTCCATGTTACTGAGGTGTCATGTGCCCACAGGACAAAAAAACTACACACCCTATTTCAAGAACCTTTCTTTGCCAATCACCCAACACAAAGTTTAAGCAACACTATTTGCAGTAGAGCTCAATGTAAACATCAGCAGGACCATCAAAATAACTCTAACACAGAAGTTACATAACACTATTAAAAATAATGAGATGAAACTGCACTTGTAATACAAAATCACATGTACATTCTGATGATGATACAAAAAAGCAGTTTTCCTTGATTAGGAAAACATTTTAGCCTTGTTTTAACAAAACACCATAGCTCTAAATGCTCAAAGATCTGTGCAGTGTTGGATGCAGTGTTGGAGCCCGGCAGTGCAAAAAGGCTGAAGTGTGAAAACCTGCATTTCCATCATGCCAGCTGATCATAAAACAGGGTGTTTCTCCCAATTTTAAATTACCTGCAGGAGGACAGAAATGCTTCCTGTATAGAATAGTTCAGTTGGGAGGGACCTACAGTGACCACCTAGTCCAACTGCCTGATGAAAGGTAGCGCATGTTAAAGGCATTGTCCAAGCACCTCTTAAAAACTGGCAGGGATGGGCACTGACCACCTCTCTAGGAAGCCTGTCCTAGTGTTTGACCACCCTGTCTGTAAATAAATGCCTCCTAATGTCCAGTCTAAACATCCCCTGGTGCAGCAATGAGCTACTCCCCCAGGATACGTCCTATCACCAGATCCCAGAGAGAAGAGATCAGCACCTCCTTCCTCATTTCCTGCCTCAGAAAGCTGTAGAGAGCCAAGAGTTTGCCCGTCAGACTCCTTTTCTCCAAACTGGAAAAGTCTAAGTCTTTAGGCTGTCCTCACAGACACCTTCCAGCCCTTTCATCAGCTTTGCTGCCCCCCTCTAGATGCATTCCAACACCTTCTTAAATGGTGGGTCACAGAACTGCTCACAGTACTCCAGGTGAGGTCACACCAATGCTGAATACAATGGGATAACATCCTCCTTCAAACACCTGTCTATACTGTGTTTCATGCACCCCAGAGTACATGATGTCCCCTTGGATGCCAGGGCACAGCAGTCATGCAGTCAGACAATATCTGATGTAGAAGAGGGTCTACCAGAAGCAACATGCTTTCCAAAATAAAGAAGAACCACGAGAGTAAGCTTCTACAGAATTCATACTTACTAACATTATTGATCTGTTAATAACTCCCCTAAAACTGCATTTAGTGTCTCCTGAAAGAAAGTTTGATGAAAAATTGCAGCAAGATGGGGCCATACTGCTTCCAGGTAAGATGGCCTCAAATTCCTGCCCAAAACAAAAACTTTTGGGATTCTGTATCCCTCCCACAATGACTTCCCTACAGGTAGAACTTCCTAAGCATGTTCTCCCTGAATCAGTAGCTCACACAACTACAGCTACTCCACATCCTCTATACATACATCCTCCTCTACAAACTTTACACTGCGTTTCCATAACAGTGAACTCACCTGAAAGATTCTGCTCCTTTACTGTTACAGATTTACTGGCCACTTGCAGAGTTTCCATCTTTTGTAGAACTGCCTACAGCATTTTCATGATACATGCTGAACCCCTCAATAACACTTCCCAAACTGTATCACACAGTTAAACTGAGCCATGTCCACAGTGACTACAGCACACACCTTTTCCAGTCCAAGCTACCTTTCCCTTTCTCTCTCCTCCCTGATTCTTCCCTTCACCTTTGTGTCTCTGGTCTGAAGTTGGTTCATTTCAGTCATGACTCAGAAACTCTAACAACAGGATGGCAGAGTGGACAAAAATTAATGCTTTGAGTATAAGACCAACTGTCAAGATGACAAACCTTAGAAATCAGGATTAGAACCTTTTAAAGTCTCTACTAATCTAGTTGCCTCCTTTCTTTACCTACAGCTGCATGTAATCAGCAGATGATAGTATTTTTCTACTGGAAACCTCAGGTTGAAAAACTGTTATTGAACTGTGACTTCAAAATCTTGAAAAAGCTGTAGAAAAACAGAAAATATAACTAAAATATCCTAATTTTTATTCCGGTATCATAAATACTGTGTCAAGTTTTTGCTATTCTTTTTCAGTCATTTACCATAGGCTAACTAATATCTTTAGAAATACACTCACACTTTAGATATTATCGAATTTAGAATAACACATGTACTAGTTAAAAATCTGGGGCACTGGCTAATGTATATAACACCTAACCCCCCAAACTAAGCATTTTGTTCTTCACTGTTTATAATGCTCTTGTTACCATTTCCAGCTATTTCTAAACATACAATAATTTATACCAAGTTGTTTTGTGAAATACAGATGTAGCATAAATTCTATGTAACAAAAGCCATATTCAATACTCATTTTATAATGTAAATACATGCTATATCACAGCTATATACATTGTGAAATTCATACACATATGAAACAAAATAATTTAAGTGCAGACCTTCAAGTTTAAAACTTATGAGAGTAGAGGGCACAAGTATATACACACAGATCTGCTAAATCACAAGTATTTCAGTAACAGATTAGCATTACATTTCAGCATACTATATTTTTCTCACTTTAACTCTGTTTTCCATGTTGACTTTAATTTTTTTTATTTGCTTGGTATATTGAACCCTGGCTTGGAATAAATGGATTCAAATAAACACAATTCCGTGCCAGAATTGCCACAGGCACATTTTTTTCTTTCAGTGGTCCTGGGAAGTGGTTTGTTAAGCTATTGTTCTCAATTAAAAACTCATGTGTTTGTTCAGTACAATATGGGTCGCTGCTTTGAGTGAAAGATTCCCTTGACATGGCAAAACCTCTAATTGTAACAAGTCCATGCCAAGTATGTTTAACCAGATGCAGCTCCGGGTTTGATTAGCAGCCACTGGATTCCATGTACAATCAGATAATGATGGTTTGGCTTCTCTGCTGAGCAAACATCCTCAGCTTTTAATCAAATATGTCTGTGTATCTATAGATGTATGTACATATATGTGAATATATCTAAAAACCTCTATACACACAATTATGAGCAGCACAACTATTTTAAAACTATAGTTCACCTCAACTTAATTGACCTTTGACTGTTTAATCTTAGAAGAACCTGTGCAATACCAGCTGACAATAAATGGAATAAAATATTTATTTTGGCAGACACCATATAGATATAGTGAAGAGACATGTGGTGCATGGAAATTTTTTACCACACATGTAGACAGCAGAAAAGGCTCTGGAATACATTTTTGTTTTCCCACTTGTGGGATAGCATCTATTGGATAATGATGATATTAGAACATGGAAAGACACGTGCCATTTTGGAACAACATTCCGATACTTCTTAACCGTGCCTGAGGGAAGGTGGTGAAGTTTGGTGTTTATTTTATATAATAGTGGGTATTAGTTAAGTTTGCTAATATGATTTCAAAAATATTTTGGATTCTGCTATTTGCATTATTTTTTTTACTTATGTGTACTCAATAAGGGCTTTTAGGGGAAGCTCACAAGACTAATTTCTATCTCCTTTTTAAAGCCTGGACATCTTTTATTTCAGAAATAAACACAGGATTTTTTCAAATTCTCGAAACAATCAATATAATTATTCACATAATGAAATAAATGTCCTTCTTCTGTATGCTAAATATACAACCATCTTAAATTTTATCCTGTCCTGCACTGGTTTCTTTTGTTCAAAAGTACAGAGTTTAGTTCAAAGAAAAATGCAAAAGAGAAATAAAAATAATAGTAATGGCCAGTCTGGTTTAAAAGTTAAATGAATTTTAAACAATCTAAATGAAGGGTATACACTTGTGTCTTTCAAGTATTTATCTTTCACAAACATCAACAACACGTATTCTGCAGTATTGTTAAATATATTTCCCCTCTATGCTAACATATAAAAGCATATTTATTTATTTATTTATTTCTGTATCAACTAACAGTAACACTGAGAATGGGTGTAAAATTAGCTACATGAAGTACATAAAAGTAATGAAAGAAACTAAACATAATACTACATAACTAGTTAAAAAACAGGCTAATTTTTTAACCAACTTGCTGAAATTAATACATCTTAATTACACATCATTTCAAGGGCATTGTATGTAAATATATTGGTGTCCTGGCCTCTGTCATTCCCATTCATAACCAGCTGAGAGAAGAGAGATATAGAAAAGTTATTTGCATGTACTTCCTACCACAGTCTTCAAAGCAAGGCTGGTCAAAATAATACAGAAGACATTTCTAATTTTCCTCACTTAAACTTTTCCTTTTGCATTTTCACAGTGAAAGCCAATGCAATGCACTATTCTAGACTATAGTTACACTAAAAGTTTTACAGACATTTCAAGAGCAGCAGCTTCTCCTTAACACAGGCTTCGCAATGAATTTTCATCATGTAGATAACAGCTAAAAGGTGGTTGAAAACCACTCAAAAGTCAGTATACATCTTTTATATTCTTCAGCTAAACTTCTTTCTTATGTTTACTTAGCAAAGTAGAAGATTTGGGGGCAGTGAGGAGGAATTGTCCTGCTTTGTATCTACATTACAGCACTTAGTACTGTGTTACACTCCTCTGTCATGCTACATCATAAACCCATGGATATGTATTAATTCCTCCATCAGTGTTCTTCATTCACATCTCTGTGTTGAGTATTGTTTCACCTGTGTGGTCTTAATTTCCTAGCACCCTGAAATAAACCATGACATGAAATAAGTCATGTTATGTTTGATTTAGGAGCTCATAAATTGAAATATGTATAGTAGTACCAAATAAATGATGGCAATTGCAGATTCCACCTGATCCTAAAAGAAACACTTAACTTTTAGGAAAAAAAGTGTCCTGAGACAACCTAGGAGAACAGCAACCCCTCCTCCATGAGCTTTGACAACAGGCCACAGCTGCAAGATAAATTCATCGTCTTCTCTTTGCCAATGCAACTGGCTGCTTGTAGTAGCTTGGTTATTCTTTTACAGTAACCTCTATTGTTTTTGAAATGTTGTCTTTAACACAGACATATCTTATGGGTGTGACACAGATGGGAAAAAGCATTTCAGAACCATACCTGCAAACCAAAAATGAAGTTTTCCCATTTTCAGGAGAATAAATTAAAGAAGCACCCTGGAAAATTGGGCAGCTGAACATAAGCTCTAGGATACAGAACAGGAGGACACATACATCCTGGCTTCCTAGTTCCCAGCTGTGTGCAGCCCCTATGTAAAACTGGGATAACATGCAAAAAGGACAAATTCCCATGGAAGAATACAAGATATTCTGACACTGCACTCCCTCAAGGGCTCTGCTAGTTGTGGAGAGCTGGTGAAGAACTGACTCTGCAGAAGAGCTCATCCTCTGGCAAGACTGGCTTATCCCTCCAGGACAATTCTTGTATTGCAGTACTGGATGCCAGCGGAACCATCAGCAAATGCTGATGCCTGGGAAAGGAAATTGCCTGACACTGTACCCTGAGGATAAAAAAACTTCGGCTTTGTTAAACCATGTATGTGTCTGTGTAAGAGAATTCCACAGTCAACAGACCTCCACTGAGAAAGCCCTGACACCAGATGTTTAAATCCAGGGATTGTTAGTGCACCAGCTGATCCCAATTGCTGCTGGTGGTAGTAGAGGCGCTTTTGGCTCTGTCCTTTGAATTGGGCTGTTGTCTCCCTAGGTGGGGCTGTCATTTCAATAATAGGTCATTGTATTTCCCAGTAGGAGGCCCACTGTCACTGTCCTGAGGAGGATGGGGAGAATTAAGCTCCTGTTTAATATTTTGTTGTTATGTCATATCTCACAAATAGCATTGTTTTACTCTATAGTCCATGGAGAGATCTCATGCTTCGAATTTACATGGAAGCAACAGAATTTTCAGATTTGCTAACACAGAAGACTTAGCTTATAAGCCTGTGCATGCAAAACATAGAGCATTTAGGAACACTGCCAGAGATATGACATGTTACCAAAAAAAAAAAAAATCACTGCAGTGTATGTGTGGTCTAATGAGTCGAAAGAAAAGTCTGGTAGCCAGGAACAACTCAATTCCTCTGCACTTAGCTCTACTAAGTATAATACAACATTTCGGTCACAAGACAGGTCTAATCCAAGCATCTTATCACGTATTTTGTGGAGTTGAGAAAATCTCTCCTATCTAAATGAATGCCAGTGTGATGAACAGAGATGCATATTTGCATTCCCAACACTCAGGTGCATTTCTGAAGAAATGCACAGGCAGCAAAGTAGGAAATGCACAGCCTGAAGTAATTTGAAGTTAGTGTATTGCCCAATGCTCATGCTGAAAATAAATGCCAGTAAAAAGTTCCATTTACATGAAAAATAGTTTTATACCACCAGTTATCTGTAGAGTAAAAACTGCAGCACCACCCCTTTATCATACCAGGATGCTTCAAGAATTTATCCATTATAGATCATTTATGAATTGTTAAAATATTGCTCTATAAATAGGTAGAGGATGTTGCCTCAAATTCAGCACTGTCCAGTTCCTGCAGATGTTTATTTTTAAACACAACCTTCCTTGCAAAACGTGACATCTTCAGGAATTTTCAACGCTAGCATGCTTTCCATTCCAATATTTTGCCACTAACCTGTTCACATTTATTGACAACGCCAATGTATATTGCAGCTGTCAGGGAACTCTTTTATCATATGAACCATATGGTGCAATGTTCCTACTACACTTGGAGCACACACTGTAAATTATGTAAGTTTCAGGAATCAGGAACTTAGATTCTACTGTAATGAAATCAAAGCTTTAAAAGTATGAATACCTTCACAGCCAAAATGTTTTTAAATACTTGACAGTAATTAAAGCATAACTCGATTTTTTTTCTATTAAGCACTGATAATCACTAATTCTATCTTTTTATATATAACTTGTTTTGTTCCATTCTTCATATATACGTTTTAGCCCACAAGTCAAAAGACAAGAGAATTCAAAAAAAAAATGCATCATTTACAACACTTACGAAACACTATTCATGAATTAAAATAAAGTATAAATTGTCCAAGAGGACTTAATCCATTAAAGACATAGGAAACCAGCTTAATTTGTCAGAATGGCAGCCATTAACTCTGCAAGGTTATGCAAATACAGCAGATGATTGAGAAAGTGCAGGCCATCCCTACTGTGTCAAACATAAACAAACTCCGTGAAACTGGCAGCCAACATATTTGTTGTGTAGAAAAGGCAGGTAAGAAAACACAAATGCTTTTGTCCTTAAATAGAATAATTTAAGTAATTCCATAAATGTTGTAAAGTTTGTGAAATTATACAACTACTTTTGTTCCAAATGGCTAATATGTTTCTTGGTCTCTGAGGTTCCCTAGGGAGAGCAAAGCTTTAGAATCTCTTGATACTCTATCTGGGTGGAACTGGCATGTCAGCTGGTAATTACAGACCTATAGGAAGTACTTAAGCATAGGCTAAGGATAAATTTAGATAAATGAACAATTCTGCTAATGAATAATATTCCTGACATAGAAGACCTTGCATTTCAGAAGTATGGGATTTTCCTCAGTCCATCAGGTCAGTAAGTGCTTTTAAAAGCAGTAATTCCTGAACCTATTAGACACCAGAAGGGGGTTAAAGGGTCTTTCACATCACTGACAAATACTAAATGTATGCGTGTGCACGTACGTGTTTTATAGATGTAGACAGGCACTGAAGAATTGACAAAGATCTTGTAAAACTGAACAAACAAAATTCCAAAGTGAATCATACAGGTTCACAAGTCAGCACATCACTGCAATAACTTCAAACGTGCATCATCATTCTCTATTGTTGTTTTCTTCTGGATCTTTCATGCTTGGAGGCCCTTTGCTCTAAACATGGCGGTGGATAAATAACTGTCAAAGAACTTGTGAAGGGGCAAAGTATGTCAATTGAGGAAAGCACATGAAAACCTTCATAAGAGCTGCTGCTAAGCATAAACTGGGTCATTAGAAGAAACACAGAAACATGTAAGTCCACATGATCAGCCTTTAGGAGGGAGAGGAGAAAAGGAGAGAAAGAAGCACCCAAATCGATTTGAACAATAGTGTAACAGTCAGATAATCCAGACACACAGGAGATTACATTGTACAGAAATAAGATCATCATGATCTATTATGTAGCATTTAGGGAAAGAGTCAGGCATAAATTTCATTACACTAAACACATGTGCAACCAGTTTTGCAATGCTGCTTTTTGGTTGTTTTGCCTGGAACAATTTTTATTCCAACTTTTCAAAAAAAGCAGTTCACATAACCAGCCACATGATCCCAAATGATGACTACAAATAGCTTTGAGGTAATTGCTATATATTAGGCAGCACATGCAAACAAAAGGTTAAAGAGAAGATAAATTGTGAGAGAGTGCTTGAAGCAAGCTCTAGCTTTCACTGGACAATTTCAGAAGGAAGACAGAGGGAACAAAGTTGTTTACATCCTCTGGGGTTTTTCAGTGCTAGAAACCCCCTTAGTTAACTTTATCAGTTTCAGTAATCACTACAATTGAACAACCCCTAATGTACCTCTTGACCAGTGACCTCTTCTTTCTACTTGTCAATCTCACTTTTTTCTTTTTTTTTTTCTTTTTTTTTTCCTTTTTTTTTAATTTCTTTTCCACAACTACAGGAAAAAGAATTATTCTAAACATTAATATTGGTGGATTTTTTTTCCTCAGCCTTCTCTACCATTTTTTCTATTTTCAGCTTCTGGAAAGGGCATTTCCTCCACCCCAACTGGCAGTTTTGTTTTTCTTTCAACATTATACACACAACTTACAGTTCATGAACTTTTCCATGCTGTCAGGAAAAGACATCCTTGGATCACCTCTCCTTAGGTTGGCCCTAGCTGTGCATAACAGTAGAATTTGCTACCCTAGTAGCTCAGCATGACCGCAATATCACATGATCTACTAATAGTACTGCTTTTAATGGGCTACAACATGAAAAAAGATATAAACCATACAAGACAGTCTATCTCCAGCATACAAAAACCATTTATCAAATACACTAATATCTTTTTCATCATTAAAACCCTTAAATAAACTGTTTACCAAAATAATTCAAGAAAAAATCTTTATTGATTCATTCCACCGCCCTCTCTTCCCTTGCCCCAAGAACTCAGTCTTCATACTTCTGACTAACAACTTTGCCTAAAAGGTAAAAAAAAGATATAGAGCTATTGGAAATGCTCCTCTGAAGTTTCACTAATAAGGAAGAAAATCTTAAGGCTCTTGCTGCTATTTGGCTCATTTGTATTTTTTATGAGCTGATGTCCTAGTGAGTAGAAAAGAGACAGACTCTCTCCTGGCAGATTAACCAGCCCTCTAAGGGTGCCTGCTGTTAATTTCAGTTATTCATCTGCACATCTGTCTCTGCCCAACTGTGTCATGACTATTGCTGCTTGCAGCTCACTTCATGTAACCAGGAGCTTTTTGCCCCTGAAACATGTCAGCCTGTTTTGTTGTACTACAAAATCAAAACTCTAGTTAGAAACTAGCTGAAGATCAGATGACTCATTTCCACTAGTGAAAAAAAGAATCTCAAAAAATCACCTCTGATCCCAGGAAATTTAAGGTAACAGTTATTGACCATGTTTATTCACCACATGTTACTGACATGATGGCTCCCAACAACAGCTGGTTCCTCTATTATTTTCCTAAGAAAACATGCTTTGCTACCCCCAGACTGTCCCAGCTGTGACTCCAAGGGAGCCAGTCACACTGCCAAGATCCCTGAAGGTCATACAGCTTAAACCCTCCAGAGCCTCGAGATTTCATAGATGATTCCCCCTACCACCTTCCAGTGGAGGGAAAACTAGCTTGTACCAGATTTCACACAAATACTTTTTTCCTCACTGGACAGTGTTTGCCTTTGTTTTACCAAAGCTTTTCCCTCTTATACATCTTAATAAATTATTGTCCTCACCTTCCTTTTCTTGACTTTGACTTCAACAACTGACTTTTGACTGTTACTATCACCTGCCTACAAAGTGTAAGATATTAACACTTCAAAAAGAATATAGAGTATATTACTGTGCAGTTCATTTGAGCTCAGCTCCTGCCCCAGTACTGCTTCCTTAACTTAGGGAACTATAGGGTTTTCCAGGCTTTCCACAGATTTGGCAAGTAGGACCCTGGAACCTGCTGTTCTTCACCTTGAGCTGGCATAAACTGTTGCCTGTAAAAACAGAGAACTGATATTACACTCTGTATTACCAATGTCTGCTCTTTTTTTTGGAGATCCCAACCTGTCTGCTTTGTGGTTCAACTGATTTAGAAACAAGTGGTATAGCAGCACTGGAATTAGAATACAGTAAATAGTCTCTGTATGCATTTGTGTTGTTTTCATGTAAATTCTACATAGAAGAATTGATGGTCTTTCTCATCCAGAAAACATGCTCCAACCACAATGGTTAGTGTCAAAAGAATCACTTGGTACAGAAATCAGTTAATTCCTTCATGAGGCAAGATATCTGCTCTTTACCTGGTGGTCAGTTAATCTGCCACTGTTCTTATCAGTCTGAAGTTTAGTCACCTGAAGGAATATAAATGATGATTTTTCTTCCTCTCATAATTTTATCAGATTTATCACAATACCGAGTCTTCCAAATCAGTCTCTTTTCCTCACGCTTTTTTTAAAGCAACTCCCTGCTTGCTTTATGATAACAGTAACACAGAAAAAAAAAACCACAAACGCTGCTAGATTTTGCCTGTGGATTACCATGTATCTAGCCTTTCAATATGTTTTTCAATATTTTTTGTAATACCTAATAACTATTCACTCAAATTTGATTATTTGCACAGACTTAAATTCAGCTATTCTAGAAGCAGGCACACTGCAAAACTCTTAACCATTAGCAGATCCCCACAAATCCTACCACACCATGTCTCTTCTGTGCCACAGCAAAAGGAGTCACTTTATTCCGAACAAGAGGTAAAACTGTCAGTCTGCCCAGATGCACTGGATCACTCATAGGGCTGACTTGCACAGGATCAAAGAAAATAAGGCACCATAGGTACACTTCCACTATCTCAAAATCGAGCTACTTTTAAAAAATGCAGAGTAGGAAAAAAGCTGTTTCTTATAAAAGTCGGCCTGCCCATCACCTGTGTCTGGGGTTTTTACATGCCTTTCCAGAGACTGGGGCAGACAACTCTTATAATCAAATTTCAGTCAAGGATGCACACATATAGTCACCACTATTTAAAACAACCTAAAAATTTAGTGGGTCAGTGAACACTTCTACAAGCAAACTCTTCTTACATTACTTAGAGAAGGCAAACTCAAAGATAACTGCAGATCAGCTGAGACAAATTTAGTGAATATTAATTTAAATTTGAGGGTCTCAACAGAGTCACTGTAACAGGATGTTAATATGAACATTTTCTCCTCCTAGTGTCTCTACTTGATTCAATAGTCATTACTGTGAACCGTGTGATGTGTCCCAGTGTTCAAGAGATTATTATTGTTTCAGTTACTTTGATTTGTTGTGGCTTCTTAACCTGTTCTAACTCTGGAGCTTTTGCCTGAATCAAAACATGTGACTAAATGTATCTCTTTCCAGTGGTAGAATAAACATCTGGAATTGTTCTAGGAAAGCCCCAGTTGGCATACTGCTGTCACAGGGACCATCCTAATGACACACAATGCAGAGAACATTCTGGAGGCACACAGGAATTGTTTTGGCTGCCTCATGCTTTATTGATGACAGCTGCTACAAGATCCATCCGAAGATGTTAACAAGATGCCCAAACAATGGGAACCCAAGAGGTGTTTGAGTCAGGACCGCACCAGAAGTAGCTTCAGAACTGGGGAGACTAAAATCCTCAACTTAGGAGACAGCTCTGTGCTAAAGGGACAACATCAAAGTGTCTTAGGTAGTTAATATTGGAACTCTCCTTTTACAGGGGTGTTCTTTATAATACATTTCTGAAAAATAAGGTAAAATCGTGAAAATAAAGTTGTAAGGTATCATAAATGAAAAACAAAGTTTCAGGCAATGCTGTATGACTACCATTAATTACATGTATTTAGCTTGAAAAAAAATAAAAATTCAAATTGAATTCATACCATAGCCCAGTTTAGAATTCCTAGGGTAAGTATGCCTGGCCTTCACAGAACTCTTCATATTCTCCTTACATACTTTTACAAACAAAAGTAGTGGGACTATGCCTTTCTTAGGGTATCACTTGGGCACAGGATGCTAACAATCCTCCACTGCATTTTCAGAAATCCAGAATAACAGAAGTGATGGGGTTCATTTTCTGCCCAAAAAAAATCTGCTTTTTACATGTTTAATAGACATATATTGCCAGTCCATATTTTCAAATGTGTGAAGAACTTGTAAAACCTTACAGAGATTAAAGCAGTTTTCATTAAAATATCTTTAATTCACAAACCACCAATAACTGTGTGGAGCTTGGAAAAGGTAAAAGAAGGCAAATATTTCTCTTAGAGGAAAAGTCAGTAATACTGCTGCAACTGAACATTAAACTTACATTGAAGGAATTTAATTTTATTGAAAACATATAGAGTTCAAACAACAAGATTTTTATAGTTCACAGCTTCGTACATTGTACTCTCTCTTTTCTTAAATGAAAGCAATCATGATTGCATTGATAATGTTATTTAAAGCTTGTTATTTTCTAAAGATGGGTAGCCTTTCAATGTTAAAATATGTATTGTTCAAAATCTTAGAAAAAACCCAGTTCTACTCCAAAAGAAAAAGTAATTTTTCTTCCTCAAATGCTGATGGTGATCCATATGCACTTTGTCAGAGTTTCTCCTCACAAAACAGTAAAATCAATTTTAAAACTGTGGTGAAAACCATCTGCAGTGAAGCAAAGAATGAATGCTGCTAATGTAAAGAAAATAAAGGATGGACTGGTTTCAGGGAGAAAAACCATCTTACATTTAAATTAGCATTTTCTTAATTAAGTTTATTTGTAAAAAATTCTTGAAATTTAGTACACTGTGTTCTAACACTTTGAACAGAAAAAAAGTCACTGGCTCTTGAAAGCTAAATCCACAACACAATTTGAAGGTAGTAAATATGAAAGGCCATTGCCCAAAATAAAATGTGAGCTTGTGAAATGATTACTTCCTTTAGCTGGGTTTATTAAACCTTTCTTTAGAGTTACAAATCATTCTTTAGGTTAATAAAATTTTAGAATTGTTCAGCACTTTTGAAAAAATTATTCTCAGAGTGTTTGATATTGGTACCTACCTTTCTGCTTTGACTTTCTACAGCACCATTGTACCATTTGAGAGGCAATGAAATAATCAGAATTTATTCTGATAAGTAAAATTCTACCCTCCACTCCATGTTCATTTTATGACGGGTTCCTTGGATGCCCTTATCAAGGGTTATGATCAACATTATGCACACTTTCCCAAAAAAATGCCAAAAAGTTGAATGTTCGCCATCAGACTCCAGAGCAACTCAGAAATAGCTCAAAAATATGCCTAAATTTTTATCTTCAGACCTTTCTTCCCCAGAGGAATGACCACCGTGGAAAAAAACAACTTTAATTCTACTTAAAAAACAGCCCTCCCCAAACAAAATGAACAACAAAAAAGCACAGTTCCCCAGGGCTGTACTTCTTATAGCAAGGGGAATCAGCATTCATTACTTTTCAGCAGTATGTTCTGCCTGCTTAGCTCTTTAGTATATAAAGTCACTTCATCAACCCAATTATTTCCTTTTTTTCCTGTTTTTCCCCCCAAAGTAACTCTAAACTACTTTAAAACACCTTCATTAGAGAAATGATTCAACAAGCACTGCTGCAAACCATGGAAATGTAAAAGCTGTTAAAAATGTATTAAATGCTGTCCATGCCACAAGGGTACTAGTGTAAAATGACCTTAAGTTTAAAGGCTCCCTATGAAGGCAGAACAGTATCTGCTCTGCTTCTCCTAATGAATAACAAATGGGCCTTCACAATTCATTTAGCTCAGTACAAGCTGCCATTACAACCCATTCTGTTATTTTAACTCTGTGGTAATGTATCATCTTGCCTGACTCTATGTCATCTTCTTGAGGGTCACCAAAGGTATGTAACTCCACTCTCAATAATGAAAAAAAGGAGGAAGGAAAAAGAGATATGACAAATTTTGACAAAGCACCGACCAGTCCATTCTGATATACAGTATCACACAGTGAGGCTCATACTTCCTACACAAAAATGCTTCCTGAACCGTAAAAAAAGTCCAAAAATCACTAAAGTCTTCAAAAGGATTCTGTTTTGCAATTAATAACTAAAATAAAACAATATCTAGGAAATAATTCTTTGGCCTTCTGTTTACTTCCTCTTGGTTTTTGTTACGTCCTAAAATACAACCTGAATCTGACCATTTAAAAAGGAATTAAAAGACAAATGAATATTTATCTTTATTTCACAGATATTTAGAAACACGCACTATGTTGCTATGGACAATTAGCCTTTTATCCAATTTTAGCTGGTAGTTTAACTCGCTCACCCTAAGGTTTTAATTATCCCCTCAGCCTCCATGCTCAGGCCTCAATTCATGCAGCTGGAAATCTGCCTCAGTGATGTTATAACCTTGTTAATGTAACAAAAGAGGAGTTTACTTAAAACTGTACTGACTGTGGACTTAGGCCAAATTTACTTGAAAGAGGAAAGAGACTGTCAAAAATCCCACAATAAACACAGAAATGCAGTTCTTTCATAACCTTCACCTTAATTCATATAGACAAGCAATTTACATGTAAGTGGATTCATATGGCCTGTGAGGGGCCTCCTCTCTGGAGCTGGACTATTCTCCGTACCCTACCCCCCTCTTTAACAAAAAAAGCTCCAACAGCTCACTTTACAAAAATGGCAGAGTAACTGCCATCTTTTTTAATCACAATAAAACATAATTAAGATAAACATTTATAAAGCTAGTCAGTATCAATAAAGGCAGCATAATTTCACAAAGCCAATTTCACATAAGTTCAGCTAGTCCTTCTTCAAACACCTATTTAAATTCAGTAAAGGTTTTACTTGAAAAGTGGAAACTTGTACTAATGAGGTAATAGTTCCATTAGCCTTAAGTGGAACTTGCTTGTCACATACTGATATCCCCTGTTCATTTAGTTGCTAAATTACAGGAGGGATTTCCTAAACTCTCCTGTTAATTAGATTCATTTTTAGACTAGATACTACCAAAAACCTGCATTAGGCTAAACAAAACATCACGGTATTGAAGATAATCCTGAGAGAAAAAAATCATAAATTCTATCGCATAATAGAATTGTGAAAAATCCTGTAGGCAAATTTCCTTCCTTATTGGATCCTTGTAGTACTTTTCTAAGAGAGCAGTGAGTACCTGAGTGGGATGCACAGACACAAGAACCAGGAACATTGGTTTCATTTCAGCAGTTTTCTGTCAGTTGTTGACAAAATAATCCAGGTGGGCACAGGGGGTAATGGGCACCCAAAACAAAACTGGAAAGCAATCAAGTTTGTTTCATACCTGCTGCAAGTTTAAACATTTTTCATTAGGTGAAAATTCTTTTCTTTTAAGCTCATGAATATCAGAGCATTTTCCACTCTTCTAAGAGGGTATCAGGGTTGCTGGATGTTAGATGATGATCAATCCTGCTTCTTGGGCTTCTACTGTTTAGGTGTTACATAATAATCCCAGCTTTTTGCTACTGAATTTCACTGAATAGTCCCAAAACAAGCTCCTTCTCTAAACGTCGCAAACCAGTTGCTTAACTTTTGTTTACTGACCACACAAGAAACTTCTCAAGGTAGTCATGCAAGAGCTGGATAAAGCTGTCTAGCTCATAAAAAATATTTACAAGTTAACAAAATGAGAGAATTCTGTATTTGGGGGCTTTAAGAGTGGGGGTAAATGTCCCTTTTAGTTTAAAAACTCTCCATATCAACTGCACTCAACCAGCCTCTGGGACACAATTTGCCATAACATGCTTACAGGTGACCATAACTACCACAAAGTCTTCTCACACAAAACCCCCTTCCTTTGACATTTTCTACTAAGTATCTGTCTCTGTTCCCTAACCATAATAAAGGCAAGGAGGTTAGAAAGCAAAAGAACAAAGCAGCATATTTAATGACTGTCTCTGTTAGATCAGTCTACATTTCACCCTCCCACCTAGAAGAGAATCATGGAAGCTGCTTTTCAAACTATGCAGTTTGTTGGGAAGCAAAGAAGAATAATCCATCATAACTAGAATGATTTTAGCAATATGGTCATCATCAGATGATGATGTGTGGCCTAATTTTGGTCAGAGCTGAATGCAACAATGATAAACTACATGTTTGAGGTAGGAGTGGTTAGAAACTGGGAAGAGTTTAACCACAAAAAAGTATTTTACATTTCTAATTTAAGACAATATATCACCATTTCCCCTTCCGTATCTGCACATTTACAAAACTGAAATTGGATAGGTTTTGGGAAAATCATTATTAAATATGAGGGAAAAATATATCAAACCTTTCACTTGCATCCCTCAATAACTTTTAGTACTAAAATGTAACACAGTAAGCATAGTACTCCTTCTAAAATAATGCAAGCTCCTGTAAAAAAGTAACATTTCTGTTTACCAGCAACCGTAAAATCTTTCACTAAAGAGATTCTGTGTAAGTTTGTTCTGTCACCAAGCTTTGGTTTCACCTTAAAAAGTTTGTCTCTTCAGTTGAAGCCACTTTACCCTAAAGAAGCAAGCCAAGGCGTCTTTTTAAGGTGATGTTTATGTGAACAAAACAGCTTGGCTAAAGGACTCAGCAATGACTTATATAACGTAATTTCTTAAATAGGGCTTTTCTTTGCTGAGATAGCCAAGTACACTGCACAACAGTGTGTACTCAGCCAGCTTTGTTCACAATCAGAGAAAATGGAGATGAGCTCATCCTGATTTCCACTGTCATCACATAATTCATGATTTGTTAGAGTCTGCTAAACAGCAACACAGCATTGAAAGGAAAGGTGTTGTTCCTTGAAAAGGTAGTGCTTTAGGACATTTTTGTGCAATATGCCATATTTTACCAATCATATTTGAAGAATTCTTTTCGCTGCAATGTCTCTGTATTCACATTGTTCAGATAGCGTAGACAGTCATAACGTCATGCATGCTTTTATTATTATCTTGCTTATTATAGTTATGATGGATGGGAACCCATTATACCTTGCACTGTATGAATAAAGGGGATGGATCAGTCTTGTCAGGATCACAAACAGTAATGGTTCAGTGGGAGGGCACAAACATCACCACCACAAGCGTGTCCTCCTCCAAAAGGCAAATGTTTTTACTCAATTCAAGATAGAGGTACAGACCTCTAGGAAGATAAATTTTTACAGGTGTCATTATATAAGTTAAATAAAAGAGTAAATGTTACTTATGACCTTGCAGGCAGAAGCTCTTCCCTGTGAGGTCACACCTCACAAAGCACAAGAGAAGGCACATTAGAGAACCATCAGTGAACCCTCTTGGAGAAGAGAGCACAAAACTTCAAGCACACCTTGCACCTTACTACACAAGAGAGCACAACTAGAGGGAACTAAGGAATGAGAATTTACATGTGATTTTCCTCAGCACAGACAGAATTACTTGTTTTGGTGGGGGCACAGGGAGGACTAAGGAAGCACAGGAAGAAGGCAGGAGTGGATTTACTTCGCAACACCTTAGGAGTAACAGGAAGGCAGAGAAAGCTAATCAAACCTTTCCCTTCTGTGGCTAAGAAAACTATTCCTGTCTGATTGCTTCTGATTCTGCTCTCTTCTGACGTGATAAGACCTTTCCCTTCTAAGAGAAAACACGCATTTCTAGGCACAATTTATATTTTGTATTTTTATACAATATTAAAAAATAATCGACCATTAAATGATACAAGCCTTCAAAATTTCTTTGGTTCTCCATCTTCAAAGATCTGAGCTTACATTAAGTTCAGCATTATCCCACTGGGGACACCTTCAGCTCGTAATTCCTATCACTGAATCGCATGGCCTGCACCTCAAGTATGCAAGATTTGCTACTAAAAAAAAAAACCAAAAAAACAAAACCCTGACCCATCATACTCTGATGTTTAAAATGCAGAAACATCTGCTAGAATCATATTGAGCTGGCCGAAGTTAGGAATATGGGAGCCTGCAGTTGATCAGCACTGCCCTAGGTGTCACGGAGGCCAATGGGAATTACACTAAGAGGGTTTCAGTAGACAAGGGCGTAATTCAGTCAGATTTAAAAAAATCCATGAAACAGAAGCCTAACTTTTTTTTTTTTTTTTTTTTTTTTTTTTTTTACTAGGAGTAGGAGCCTCCTACTCCTTCCTTTCTGACTTTTGAGCCATTTGCTCTTTTGAGTGTATTAGCAGGCCTCTACATTCCCATGCTGGCTGAACTTCAAAACAAATGCCATCCTAACTAATAATTTTTATCATCATTAATTTTTTACCTAAGGAAAGCATTTTTAAGGTAATTTTAAAACAAAGTATATACAGATTTTTCAAGATCACTAACTGCAGGGTACAATCTTTTCTATTCCTTGTATTTTCTAACATTGCAAGTAAAGAGGCTGTACAATAGAAAGCAGACAAAAACTGTTTAATACTTAGTAGACAGCATATTCACTCTTTCTTCTTCATCTAGAAGTTAAGATTTCCAAACTGCTCAGTAATTTAAATTCAGACCAAAATAACAAGCTTCCTTAGAAAAATTTAACCCCTAACGTACTTATACATAAAAAACAGAAAAGCATTTTAATTTAAAGAGATTGATTTAAAAGGAAAAAGGAAATCATGGGAGAAGTAAAGGCAATGATTTTCAACTGCAATTGTTTCTTCTAAGTTTCATTCACATTACAAAAGGCTAGAGTGCTCTGGACTTCCACATCCTCCAAGAAGTTTGAAACACCTGTAAACCTGAAACACTGTTAATCCTGCCTGTCTTCTAAGTGGTTAAATCACTAGAGAATGTCATGTAACTGTCATATCTCACTTATAACCTGCACTTTAAAGCAACCATTTTGTCACTTACATCATCTTGTAAATCCACTTGTACACTATAAGGCAACAGAAGACAAAAGTCCATTTGAAGTGCAGTCATTGATTTTTCCATATCCTATTAGTGGACTTAATATAACCGGTTCTTTAAAGACAAATTAAAATTAAAAAGGGGTTAGAAATCATCACTATGTGCGTTTCAGTGAAGGTGAGCAAGGTGGGAGGAAAGAGCTGATACTACAGACAGAAAAAAAAATTTTAGGAACACTGGTCAACAACAACAGCCAAAGAGTATAAAGAAGTTCATGAAGAGCCTGCTCTTGTCTATGAATTTGCCTAACCCCTTTTGGAATGATGTCTGAGCTGATGTCTCTGTGGAAGCACGTTTCAGAAGGTCACCAACCAATCACTCCACAAAGGAGCACTTCTCCCCTTCAAATCGATCACTGACTAAATTCAGCAAGTGCCTGATACCCCTCATGCCGCGAGATCTGGCTAAGCTCTACACTGAGTTTGTGCCTTCCTTTCTGATTCTTCAAACATATCCTCCCTCTGCCTTACCCTCCCCAGAGCCAGAAGGCTTTTAAGTCTCTCCCTCATAAAGCAGCTGCAGGATCCCCTTGATCTCTCTACTATTCAGGTTCTGGGGAAAGCACTAAACCCCTGAAAAGCATTATGGAATTTCCAACACAAAATGTTTGCTGAAGCACTGACTGTTATTTTTCTATTGAGCCAAGGTACCAGAATGCATAAAAAACAATGGCAACAAAACTGGAAAGCAAAGTGCACTCCTAGGATACAAAGTGAGAATGACCATGAAATTCTCTTCCTACCTGCCAGGTGCCTCAAATCATGTGGATCAAAGGAACGTGAAAGACCACTTGTATAACTAGAGACAAAATCCTTAGGAAATGCAGAAAACAAGCCAGACTTGTTTTCTAGCTCAGAAATGTCTGCTTAATTATTATAACCATAATATGCATTGTCTGGAATATGTTTGAACTCCGGGTTTGCTTTCAGACAATGCCTCTGTGACATAAGCACTGCTACCTTTCCATAACAGAGAGGAAGGCATTGTCTCCCTGGAAACACTTAGAAAAGGTTGCTACTGCCCTCTCCCACTGTCTAAAGGGGACAAGAAACAACGGGAGAGGATCCAACTTCCTTTACTTGGATATTGATATAAAAGTAGGCAAAACACAGTCTCTCATATCACAGTTTGTAGAAATCCTAAACGGATCTTACTAACCTTCAACAGCAGGTGACAACCTATTTTGAAAGTAAATTATGACCTTAAAAGGAACAAAATGAAAGATAGAAATTTGCTTCCCATGCTGATGAAATTTCAAACATTATGAATCTTACTGAAAAAAATCAAAGTATACTATCCTTTAGTCTGAACATAGGAGACTCTCAAGTAAGTATGAACTTGGTGACACTCATATGTCTTTAAGAGAAGCACTGTGACAAGTAAACAGCTCACTCATTCTATTCTCACAGAGAGAAACATTTTATTGCTTAGTGCCCCTTCGTTGTTTACAAAAGAAAAACATCTTTTCATTTTAGTCAAGAAAGCTTCTGTTCCAGAGAACAAAGCCTTCATTTGGCCTTCTCTAATCTTTATGGTGTTTGCAAGTTGGTGTCAAAAATGTTAGTCAAGGCATGCTGTGTTACAGGTCTGTTGGGCAAAAACAGACACAAGGGACTTTCCACCCAAGTTAGGAGACCACATTACCATTCTAACTACTTCCTATGGAAGTCACAGTTGTATCAACATCCTGCTGTTTTGTTTGTATTTAACTTGGGATATGACTCTCTACACTCTCAGCATGAATCCTGCAATTAAATTGAAGCAGTCTACAGGTTACTAAAAAACAGTCTAGTGTTCTGCATTTGAAATAGTACAATTTTTGAGACAATCAACTTGCCATCTGAACATGTTTATAGTACACATTACCACAGCTGAAACAAGTCAAAATAATCTTCCTAATAACATTATAAAAAATAGTAAACTTTTTCCGGAAAATTATCTCTTCTTTACACAGTTCTGTTACATAACCTATTGAATAAAGACATGTTAAAGAATTCACACTAGAGAAATTATCATAGATATCCTTCTCCAAATATAAGCTGAAATACAGCTGGAAAAGTAGAAAAAAAACCCTTCTTCTTTCAAAATACTACTTTATTAATAACATAAGAAATCTGACCCTTGTTGTGTTTGCTTAAATTTTAAAGAGCCTCATTTAATGTCATGCATCCACTACTGCTCATTCAGCCTAGAAACATTGCTGAGGCAGATGCTGGCTGATTTTAGAATATACAAGCATTTAAAAAGGACCATAAACTAAGCAACTTTGCCCACACCTTTTAGTGAAACACCTCAGGTTCTGGTGCAGGGAAGAAAACTGATTATCTCCCTTCCTGCTTTCCTTTTGGAAAAGATGGGTGAAGGGGAAAGCTTCACCTGGCTTAACACAGAAAGCAGGCTGGTCTGTAGGGAAACCATCTTTTTAAGTGGCTTTAAAAAGTGAGTTCTACACGTTTCAAAAAGCATTTCCAACCCTAAATCACTTTGCCAATTTCTCCTACCTTGCAATATTCCTTTCTTCATCCTTCCTGCTCTATGGAAGAATGCAAAAGAAGGAAATTAACTTCATGAATACATGCAAATAGAGTCCCTGCAATTTCATCAGGGATTTTACTGACAATGAGTGTCATGCCTCTGCCCTGTGCTTGCCCTGAACAGGTGAATTGCATACATAATTACTCTGAAACATTCCAGATGCACTGGATTTACTACACACACAGAGATTTCAGAAGCACTTTTCACCCATGGCAATGAGGAAGAAACCACTCTCCTGTGGGTGTCAGAACCTCTTAGGGTTGAGAAATTAGGACATAAATAAAGGCAAACATGTTGAGTTCCCTCCCCAGGTGTCAGTTTCAGATGATGATGGATGGAAATAGTAATAGGATAATGTAAGGCAGGGACATGAGCTGATTTGTCCAGGTGCTGGAAACAGATCTAGATAGATTCTCTGGACATCCAACGGCTCTTGTCAGGGCTGCAACTCCCACTGAGCTGCTACACAGATGTGAAATCCCCAACTTCTACTCCAGTAAAATTTATAGATGGAAAAAAGGGGTATGTCTGCAGAAAACCAGATGAATAGTAAACTTCCTTATACTTCTGCCACTGGTACTTCATAAAGCATTTTGACTTCTGTACAAATTCTGACTCTTTAGTTTTACATTTTACACAGTCTTTCCCTTAGGCTGTGACCCCTGACTTCCAGAATCCATTCAAAGACCCTCTTCATTCCTGCAATAACCTGAAAAGTCCACTTGAAGCCATTTGTATGCCTCTCCATGCCTGAAGCTCTTGCTCTGCAAGGCAGGAGGGCACCAGTCAGACCAGGTGACAGACAAGGGGATGAAGCACATTCTCCTCCCAACAGGACAAGTGTCCCCCTCACCGCGTGGAGCTGCTCATTCTCAGTTTGTAGAGCCAAGCAGCTCCAGACCATGGTCTTGCACCCAAGACTGGCATCTAGTGGCAAATCCAAGTGCCCTCTCCTCATCTGGCAGAGCAGCTGAACCACTGACTCAGCAGGCAAAGGGCACTGCGTGTTAAGCACCACTGCAGAGAGAGGCAGCTGCTGGGACTGAATGCTTGGTGGAAAAAACATTTTATTCCCTGCTTCCCATAACTATTTCAACCCTGACTATACAGAGGTGCTGTTAAACGAATAAACCTACTTAAAAACAAAGATAAGCAATATTCATTTATTATTTTCAGTGGAAAAATGGTGACTGTACTTAAATAAAGGAAGGGATGTTTAATTTTATACTGTCACTGTAAAAAAGTTTACTGCAAAATCTAATTTAAAATATCTTTTTTGGAGAGCACAGTCATGTTCTATTTTTCTTACTGAATAAAAAAAAAATTGTAGCTTGGTTCTTCTTAGGAGATCTTTAATGCTTCATCACTAAGCATCTGATTTATGCCACATAAGGGGAAACATATTTTCTTCTGGAAACGTGTAGTGAATATCAGGGCAAAGTCACTTCCAACAAAACTGGTTTAGCAATACCCACAGGTGATGGCATGAAGTCTATTAAAGGCAAGAATATTGTCTTTCAAACTCTTGGCAAGAATTTAATTCAGGATACTCTGAAAGCTTCAGAGCATTGAGTATGCTGAGTTAACAGAGAAAACACTCAGTAATTAACAACTAAATCTCAAAAATTAGGACTTGCCAGATCTTCAGGTCAAAGTGTGAAGTTCAGTCTTTTAGGGGATTAATCACATGGCCACTCACTAAGTGCAGTGTTTGTCACATGGAACTAAGGGACTGAAAGATCATCAAATCAATGGAAAATAACAATGAAATATTTTCTAACCTTTGTATTTAATTTTATTGTATTTAAACAATACAATAAAATTGAGTAAACATCACAGAAAGTTAACTGAAAGATTATCAACCAAGAAAACACTAAATTTTGATAGCAAGGTGAGGGGGGAGCTTGGGTGTTGGAGTTTTGTGTTTTCTTTCTAACTTTAGAGGCCGCACTTGAAGATAAAATGCATATAATGTAAAACTTGAACTTACAAAAAGAGTGACGATCATTCTTATATCTTTTCCACCATCATGCCATTAGACTTTCTTTTTTGACTTTTGGCTCTCCGGGTCACACTTTATGTCTTCCAAAGAGAAAATAATTTTGACTATTTCTAAAAAGATGATCTGTCCCATGGAGCAAAACCCACTTTCCATGAGGGCAGGCATTTATTTCACATACATATATATATATATATAAGGCAATTTTACTATTATATAAATACTCATTTATCTATCTATACAGCTACCTAATTTTGTTACAAGCAGGTTTATGAGTTTTGGAAGGAACCAAACATAGGAAAGGAGACCTGTATGAAAGCACTGTGGTCATGAAAGTATGCTCCATAAATATGGCATTTCTGAAACATCTGACAAACCTCCACCACATCACAGCGCTGAAACTTCTCCTACCCTCAAGCTCGTCATGTTACAAAATGAATAAGCTTTTCTAGGCAAGCCTTGTGAAGTTCTCAGGAGGTTGTGCTCCTACTAGTGAACTCCCAGAAAACAAAAACAATGTCTGGAAAAAGTAGTCTTACGATACATTTCTAATTACCACATTTAAAGTTCAGGCTAACTGAAATATTTCTATGGATGATAAATACATTTTTTAAACAAACATTACCGTGGCTTTTGTCACACTATGCAATACAGATTTTTTGAAAGTATCACTGACTAAAAAATAAAAAGTTCATTCATTTCTTTTATGTTCAGAGACAGAAAGAGCACAAAGCAACAAGACAATTAGACACAATGATGGATTTGAGCACATGCTGCATTTTACTGTTAACATGTAAGAATAACTTCCATTAATGTCAGTATGAGTTATGTGTGCACTGCTAAAATAATATCACCATAACAAAAATATTTCCTCCGGAACTAATAAAGTAATATTTTTAATAGACATTTTGGAAAAAACCCACATATTCAGAAAGCAGCATGCAAATGCAACTACTTCTTCAAACCTACACTTTCAAACTTTTTATAATAAACCTTATTTTTTCACAAATTGGCATCAAGTTAAAAAAGAGCTGATTTTGTCAAATTGCCTTTCATTTAATGGGTACTTATTTTGTTTCCAGTTCAAAAAGACCAACCAGATGTGAACCAGACTAAGCTGCTATCCATTTTTATTCTAAACCTCCATATATAACTAAATTTACATGGGAACAACCAATGACAACTGAAGAAGTTATCTCGAGATGACAACTGATTGTGGCCAGCAAATTAAGATGGATCTTGACGATGACAGCCAGATGGGCCTAGAATGCAGAGTTGTGGTTGGAACACAAACATAATATAAGCATAGGAAATCATCATGAATGTGCTTAAACGCACACTCCATGCCTATTTAACTGGAAACTAGTAGCCAAAAACTGTAATCACTCAATACTGAATTTTTTAAACAATAAATAGAAATTATGGTCAATGCTTTCAAATAATAAAATGCCAGAGATAAGACAAATTTTTTTATTATATTATCACAACACAGAATTATCACTGTTCTTTCTGCAGATGTCTAGGTCACAGCCAGCACCTAAAATCTGTTTTTGCTAATATCTTGTTCATTTTTAAAAAGTCAGTATGGAGTATATTCTGTCACAATGCAGCAGTTTTATAAAGTTAGTTTCATTATTTCAGTGAGCAATTGCAAAAATTACACTACTGTAATGAAATACCTGAGTTGTTTCTAAAACACATTTATGAATAGAATCGTAGAATGGTTTGGGTTTGAAGGGACCCTGAAGATCATCTACTTCCCATATCCCTGTCATAGGAGGAACAGCTTCCCCTAGACCAGGTTGTTTTATATCTCTTTTAAAATTCCACACTATTCCTAAATAGGATCTTTGCTACTGAGTCTTTCACGTCTAATACCATTCACCCAGCCCTTCATTCATAAAATAGAACAGCTTTTCTCAAAATGAGTTCTACCTCACCAGTTTTTGCCAACCTCATTTTCGAGATTGTTCTGTGAAAGTTTTGTACCAAATTTAAAAATCCACATTAACAGAATTAAATATTTTTTCCTCTATTTTGTTCAGCAATTGTTAATGATGATTTTAAAAAGAAAAAATCTTACGATTAGGACAAAAAAAAAAGGCATTTGAGGAAACAGATCAAGGCACTACACAGAAAATAGATGACTGGCACTGAGCATCTGAGTTTTAATGAGACAATTAACGTACATATAATGGAAAATTTTAAAAAACTTTAAAAATGTATATATTATAGACTATAATGTCACATCATATTCTAATTCATATGTGATTCCATTTTACTGTATGGATATAGACCTCAAGACAAAGCAGAATTTTTTTAAATATCCCTGGAAACGTTTGTGCTTCCATTACATAGAAGACATTCTTAAAATCCACTTTTATAAAACCCTGCTAAGAAGGTGATTCCATTTCCACTTCGTCTTATTCACAGCAACATTATGAAAACCATTTTTCCTAATTATTTCCCTTCCTTTAAAATGCAAGGATAACTATAACAATTGACCTGAAGCTACATGTGGCTTCCTCCCCAAAAAAAACTGTTTCAAAATTACTACTGTGAATTTTCTTTCTTGAATGCTAAATACACAATTACCAACCTTGCCAAGTCGTAGCAGGTTCACCCTTTTTGCCAATTTTAAAGATCATATCAGAGCTTTAATGCCCCATAATTACAGATATTTACTTTTCTTTGCATGGAGGAAGTTAGATTTAAATTATATGTCTCTCTTCTATTTTCATTCTGAATACATATACACAGTGATAGAGTGTATGCAAGAGCGTCTCTGTTAGTTTGGGGGTGTTTTTAACCAATTCAAAGCACTAAGCTTTGCACCATCATTAGAAAGTTAACAACTCCCTTCCCTTCAATGTGACACTGGCAGAGGTTCCAGCACTGCATTCCCACTGAGAGGTGGGGCTTTAGATTCTCAGTTTCTCATAGAAGTTATATAGTGCTGATATTTTTATTTGCATGTAACAAAGGACAACTTACAAAAAATGTTGAGTACTTCTAAAATGAAGATTTTTGCACTTCCGTGTGTTTAAACTAATTTAAGCATCTTAAAACTATTACAAGTCCTTAGATTCAGACTTAAATATATGCAGAGAAAAACAAAAAAATAACACCAAAAGAAATCCATCAAGACGTTCTCCTATGGCAAAAGTAATTATTATCTTTTCTTTTCCTAGAAATCAGAGAAATCAAGGTACTTACTTCATTTCTAGAATTTCTTCAAGCTGTTTCCTTCGCTCTATCCTCAGGTTAGCCAGATGTGCTTCTTTTTCAGCCAAAGACTGCTGTGTTGAGGCAAGACGGGCTTTGGTAGAATCTAATTCTTGTCTCGTCTTTTCCAGTGCATTCATCAGCTCTTCTACCTAAGAGAGAGGACATTTTAAACTCCGTATTCTTTACAACAAGGAAATATTAAATCCATATAAATATGAGGGGAGGGGGGGGGGGGGGGAACACACTGAAGGAATTATTTTCCGTAAATGGCTGTTCAAATCTCTTCCTATCATAACGGCATTAAAAAACTAACAGTGGTGTTTCAAAACCAAAAAAAAACCCATCAAAGTTTCCATGAATCCATTAGTAATAAACAATATTTATACAAAACAGAACTAACACAGATCACTAGAAATCTATTTAACCTGGGCCACTGCCACATACAGATACAATTTATAAATATGTCCTGCACAATTTGTATTATTTGAAGTCGGGGTGGTGGTAACTCATCATAGAAGTAGTTTTCGAAATTTTTAAGGCAGCTGTAGATGCATGTTTTAATATAAAAGTGTTCCTGAAAACCCAACATTTTTAATAAAAAATGCACACCTTGGCAAAACAGGTTGCCCAGAGAAACTTTAAATTCTCCAGTCCTTGAGTAATTTAAGATTTTGATTGAATGAAGCCTGGAGAATCTGATCCAACTTTGAAGTTATTCCTGCTTTGAGTAGGGGTTTATAGTGCATTGCCTCAAGTGATCCCTTCTAATCAAATTATTCTATCACCCTGAACTTTAAGGGCCTGGAACTTCTCTAATAACAATCAAGTTATTTTCCTCCTGAGAAAGGAGTGTGAGAAGCTCTGGAGCCTGTGAGAAGCTCTGAAGCATGAAGCGTAGGAAAGCTGTGGTGATCCCACTCTTTCCTTAGCATGGAGAAATGTCATGGAGAAATTTAAAGAACACACTAAAGAATGGAGACTACATAATGACACCTGTCTGGCAGCAGAAGCTTTACTTGTGGGGTGAATCATTTTATGTGAATGGCCTCCAATCACCAGCATGCCAGTGAGATTTCTCCCTCTTCAAATGATACAGTTTACATAAAGTGAAATAGATTTTTTTTTTTTAGTGAGACACAATGATTTGAATAATGAATGTCCTATTTCCTATCTGTTCTTTCTCAACCCCCTCGTCCAAATATTATTATTTTATAAACTATGAAACACTTCAGCAAGAATTTCTAAATGAAATAAAATAAAATGAGGAAGAGGATATATTCATCCATGTTATGCAAAGCATTGAAAGGAGTTCAGTTTTGCTGTGAATTGAAAAGTCTGACCAAATTCCCCAGTGCTCATATCATCAATGTGGCTACCTCTCCCAAGCCCATGCGTAACTGTTGTTCTCTAAAACCTCCTAGCAAGCAATCAGTGCTTATAAGCCACATTTTCATTTTGATTCCAATATACACTGGCTTCTAAATAAAAAGTTCAATAAATAATACAAATAAATAATAGAGTTGTCATGAATTATAATGAGGACTCACAGCCTGTTTGCCAAGGATACACTGATAACTTACACCTTCCACACCATCTATACGAACACTCTACTAAGATCAATGAAATACTAGAACGTGTCTGATATCCTGCAGTGCATAAGAAACTGTATTTCATGAATGCAGATTGGAATTAACAGCAGTATTGAAACTACTGATGTTCAACCTTCCACTCAAAGTAAAAGCAGTGTAATGGTGATTTCAATGAAATAGCAAGGAGTGCAAATTGTGAGTCTCTGCAGATGCAAGAAGGATGATGACTTGAGATATCTTTGTAAAATGACTGTCTAGTGAACGTTCATAGTGGAAGCAGCAAATAGAACATACTTGAAGGAAAAAAAGACATGAAAAAGCTGGATTTGCACTTAAATGCCATGAAAAAAAGAATTAACAGGCCAGAAGGAAAGAGTCAGATCATATTTCTCTAAAAACAGATTCAATTTCTAACATAACACCAGGTAGTTCATCCTCTGCTTCAGTGCAAGAACATAAACCCATGTTGTCTTCAAAACTACAGGACTCAACTACTAAAACATACGATATTTCTAACTGTTTTCCGGGTTATTTCTTAGGCTTTTCCTTGTACCTTTTAAAAAAACATATCTAGTTTCTGCTGAGCATCCACTCTAACACTTAATTCCACACAACATATCTTAATGGAAACTGTAGAAAGGATCAGAACTGAAAAGTTATTGACTCATACAGACTGCAGCTTTGAGACAGTATCTTCAACACTTGTAGTGTCTACTCCCCACTTGCAGATCTGTTGGGCAAATGAGAATGTAACAAAGCAGAATTCTTGCACTTCTGTATTTTTAGTATCATTGTGCTCCCTTTCCATGTTCTCAGTTTGGTACTCAACCTGATGATTGAATCCTCACTTAAGTCCATATCACATAATTTACATTTCAAAACATTTAAGAGAATTAAAGACCTGTGGAACACAAAGCTGTGGATTTGTTAATGTCTATTAATAACACACTCTTATATTACCAGACAAAAGAGATCAAAGTTTAAAAGAGAAGGGAAAAAAACTTTTAAAACTTAAATATGAAAACTTTTTCAAACCACAAATCGTTAACACGTGTCAACTTGAAAGTTTTATTTTCATTTACACTTTCAACACAGTATTTGCCAGCTAGTTCTTCCTTCATTTTTTGAATGTGACCCAAGTTCATGGTTGCACGTTTTCCTAGTTAACTGTCCTACCAACACCTACAGTCAAATTCAACCAGCAGGCATGCGCACAAGAAACTGATTTCGTTTTTAAAATCAACTCCTAGCAAATGTAAACATGTGAATATTGAAGTTGCACAAACAATCCTCTAACCATGTTAATTATATAGCTGTAGAAGATGTGTTACAATGGAAAACTAACCACGGAAGGCAGATGAAAATTCTGGTTTTGAGCAATCCCTGCCCCAGCCCAGGAGCACCACCTGGCAGGGGCAGAGGCGCTGGGGACAGTTCCCACCTGGAAGCTGCTCATTTATCCCTGCTCTACCCCTCAGTGTCAATGTTCCTAATCACAAACCCTGAACGTTTTGAATTCCCAGGAATACAAGTTTTGAAAGAGTTTCCAGTGAGAACCTCAGTGAATGCACTTAGCTGAGAAGTATTCTATGCCCTGAATATGTTATTAGCTGGGTTTTCTTCCCTTTTGCAAGACAAGGGCCTCATTTTATCCTTTGCATTTTGTAATAAAAGCCTTTTTTTTTTTTCATACTTTCAGAAAGAGCTTAACTGACCTCGGCACTTTGAGGATTTTATTAAAATCTGCACTAGAATTAAGTTTACATTTCAGAATGGCAGAAACCCAGCAAACTAAACTACGGTAATTGTTTCTTAGTTTTGAGTCTATTTTCAATGAACACTTTCTACTTGTTCTGCAGCTTCGCATTTTTAAGTGCTATCAGCAGTGCTTCACACCAAGATAAGAAAAGAAAAAGAAATGACTGTGGCTGAAGAATACATCTGCTTTACCAGATTCTGCAAATTAAAGGAGGTTAGAGTTCAAATGAATGACAGTTTATTAAAAATGCCCTGGAGCATTCTTAATTCCAGATTGGATTCGGCTCAGTACAACTCCGGCTAACATAATACCGTTCCAGCTTGTGGGAATGAAGAGGGGGAGGGACAATTGCATGTTTTCTCAGTTCAAGTATAATATATTTCTGCAGGATGACGAAGAGCTGGCAACATTCCAGCAGTCAAGGTTAGCATAGTTAGTGTTACTACCTTTAAAGGGTTGGCACTTCATTTTGGCAACAATATTGGTGATAAATACAAGAGTTTTGGATTTCCCTAACTGTCTTTTTCAAGTATCAGTAGCTATACAAAAATTTCATACCCATTTTATTTTAAAACCTAATCTTGTGTTAGCACACAGATCATTTATGGATTTTACACAGTGAAAAGAAATATAGAAATCCATCTATTTAGAGATTCTTTTACTTTAATATTAAATATTACCCATTAATTTTTTTAAAAAAAAGTTCAACAATTACATTCTTTCAGTAAAGCTGGATGCATTTTGATAATAATAAGTCATTCAGTGTAAGAATCCATCCAGTTGTTTTGAAAGGGTAGGGTTGGGGTTTTTTTTCATTTCCTACGGAAATGCCTTTTTTTCCCTACTCCAAGTTACACACTACATAAATTTCAGTTATCTCCAGCTCTGTGAAGATTAATGTAATAAAAATAATATTTTGGGGTTTTCCCCCAAGATTAAGCATGAGATTGTAAAAAAGGAAAGACTATAATCCTCAAACTTTCTCTTTGTGGCTTTCTGACAAATTTAGTCTGTCACTGGACTAAGAGGGCATAGAAAACACATTCACAGAGATGAGGGAAAACAGATAAAAGCTGGAATTTGTACACAGCAAATATCCACCTACCAGCTCCTTCCACTCTGGAGCTGGAGACCTCAGCCTTTGACATTAACACATTGCCTCTGCCTCGAACAGTGAAGGTGATTGACTTGCCAGGATCCTGTCCCAGCGGCTGCTGGCCACGCAGGGAGCCGCTTTATCTCATGGCTAATCCAATTATACACCTACAGGAGGGCCAGCACCAGACATGTGGGCCTACTGCTTTTAAAATTGCCAGTGCTGTTCTGCAATATGGTTGTAAATACCTTGTTTCTTCCTGTTTCTAATGCAAATTTCTCCAGTGTGTAACTGCCTCAACAGTTTCATTACAAAGGTGTTTTCACCAAAGCAAACAGACATAGCAAAGTGTCATCCTGAGCTTTGCAAGACATGGAAATAACCTCTTTGTCACCCTCCCCTCTACTCTCTTCCCATCACGTTTGTCATCCATAGACTAATTTCTCACCTCTGATTTCCATCACAGTTCTTAAACCCAGGAAACAGGTCTAACAAAACTGGTACAGTTATGGAGGCTGATGCTCCTGAACCTTTCCAAACAAAGAAATTAGACACATGTTGTGTCTCACAACTTCGGAAATTGTCAGAGAAGAGAAAAGTAACCATACTCTAGAATGCATAAAAGCTTTAGAATAAATACAAGTGAAGGATTTGACAGAATATTATGCAGAATTTATAAATTCCAGGTTGGTTTTTCAACTTGTAAAAGACTGGACACATAGGGCCCAGTGACATCAGCCAGCAGTGCAGTGGCAGTTCAACACGAAGCACCAGAAGCACTGAAGCAGCAGTCCCCAGGGAAGGGCCATGGCCTTAGGAACACAACAGCACAATTATCAAATGGGATGCCATGCTGCAGAACTTGACATCAGAAACCTCATTGAGATTGCTTCATTACAAAAAGTAGGATTTCAAGCATTTTAATCCTCCTGCTAAAAGCTATGTTAAAAATACACGAGGTTTTGTTTCCTTCAGATGAAGAAGAGACACAGCATAGAGAGGGCACGTATTTCCCATCCAGACCTGCAGAGACCACAGTCAGAGAGAGAAGGCTCTTTAGTTTCCTTAGTATTTCCTTGCTGGCTGTCACATAGTGGTTACCAGTCATGTTAATTTATATAAGCACAGTGTTATGACAGAGACATATGTCCATCTCTACACAGAATTATTCTGGAATTTAGTGGATTCCCGTAGCTTAAAATAAATAAGATATCCTAAGTAAGGATTACTAATGCTGTGGTCTTTATTAAGTTAAGATTTTGCAAGAAAGTTCTGGGAACTGTATTCAAGTGGTTCACTTTTCTGGTACTGGCAGTCAGAACATTGATCATCTTGTTCTAAGCCTCAGTAATTCAATAAAATATAGGACCAGAAAAATATCATTCTTGGATTGACTATCTGTGATTTGGTTTTCCAATTAATTTAGTGATTTCACCTATAACTGAAAAACATAATTAAATTATTTTGGGAAATACTGGTCATAATCACTTAAAGAGACTAACTATCAGTTTAAAAAGCCAAACCAAACCAACAACTAAAAGCAACACCTCTTTTTTTTTTATTATTAAATCAAACAAAATTATGATCTAAATAACAGTAACTTCCGTGCTCTAGAGTCATCATGTTCCTAGACGGGTGAAAACAAAAGCTATTCTCGAGTACAAACAAAAAATGATGCTTCCCCTGCAGTCCCAGGAATACTGACATCTATTTAAACACTTCATCTTGTGAAACACAACTTGCCCCCAGTTACAGTGTTCTCACTTAGCTTCAGCTAAAATACACTATATGACAACCCAGTGACAAAATGTGAATGCGACCATCAGGAAAACACAAAAGGATGGGCAAGAGAACATTGTACTCCTCTCAGATGCAGCTGAAATGTTTTGTCCAAAACAGAAGCTCTTTCACCAACAGCAAAACACCACTGTATATAAGATGAAGTAAATAAAATCACATTCTGATATTTCAAGGCTATATAAATTTAAAAATAAAAAAATAAAAACCAGACCTCAGACCATGTCAATAAAGATACAGCATTTAAAGTGCTGCAAGAATCAGTTAACAAATGTCCTTTTTCCAAGGCAAATTTCATCCTGACAATTCTGAATTATCATCCTGATAATTCACACTTGGCCCCATTCAGCTCAGTCACTCACACATGCATTGCACTGTGATGGAAACAAGACTGAACACCTGAGCAAGCCCATTTTTAAGGAGGAAAAAAAAGAAAAAGAAGGAGCACCCTTTTAGTATTTCTTTTACTTTGAAAATTAGTTATTTCATTGACAAGTCTTGTTATTTTCTCCTCTTTTCATCTGAGCAAGTCTATGATCTTTTTAATCAGCTAGTAGCCTTAGCTCCGCTCTTACACTCATTTGATACTGTCCAAACCTAATTACAAAGGTAACATGATAAGTGTTTTATAGTTGTGCAAGTGAAATCAAATTTGATATAATGTATTGATAAATTACAGAGCTCAATCTAATTTTTCATAAGAATAAAAATAAAGTAAATTGAGTTGACTATTGAACATATGCTGATTTCAGTAGGACACTCAATTGTCCTACAGGATATTGTATCTGGAAGAGAACTTTTACGGGCTGAAAACAATTAGGCTGTGTGATTTTGGTGTTGAGTCCTTTCAGATAAACCATACAAGCAGAGCAGAGCAACTCTTTAGCTGGTGTTAAAGCCCAGCGCTGTCAGAGCGGCCGCCCTGGTTAATGTCAATAGCACTGCGTATAAAAGGTGACTAAAGTGTGTACAAATGTTGATCTTTGGAGAAGGCATGCCTAGAATCATGCACACATCTACTATTTCATCCACCAGGTCAACTTCTGGGAGAGAGGGCAAATTGGGAGTTTTCTTGCCAAAAGTTGATTCTTAGCACACTTGTTAGGTTACACTGCACAAAGCTATTTCCCCACTGCTCTTAATCCATAATCCCAATATATTATTAAAGTCAGAAATGCTTCCTTAGAATGTATCCAAACACAGCAGGGATTCACATGGTGTATGTAAAGTCTTACTGCAAACAGGTAGTTTATGTAAGTAAGAGGTTTTCCACGCGCTGAATTGTGCTTACATATTGTGAAATAGAAAGTAAGACTTATTAAAGTGAAAATGTTATTGTATGAAAATACTCAGAGAATTTTATGTGAAGAATCTCAGAAAAAAACATTTCCTAACAAGGTTTGACACAGTAAATAATAATTAATAATATTAATAGGCAGCAATATAAAGATTAATGTAACTGATTGAAAGATATAGCTTCTGCATCAGTAAAACTTTCATGCCATCTTTGAAAGTCCTGTGACTTTAAAAGTTCATGTGAGTACTGAATGCCCAAGGGAGACAGATCCATGCTCTTCTCTTAATACAGATAATATTGCCCTGTTTACTTAATCCTATGGCATTTTTTGCTATCAATTTATTTATGTAATATTTTATTGGCTTGGCGTACATAAAGAAGTCAGTGGCATGGACATGCAATCTCCTTAAAAACTAAGATTATCTCCTATTGTATATAGTGCAATATCAACTATACCAATAACTTTAAGAAAAGTCAAGTATGTCTGTCATGAAAGAGCCAAGTTTTAGCTCTGGCCCACCCAGTTACGTATCACTCTTAATAAGAAAAATTTTAATACTTGGTATAGCAGTTGATAGTTACAACCTGACTCAAATTTATTCAGAGCCATGGGGAAAGTACTGGAGAACACATGGAGCAGCACTACAAACAGTTGACTCATTTAGTTGTTTCAGAAACAGAAAGAACACAACCAGCACAATTTTACTAATATGGTAATACAATAATTTTTTTAAAAAGCAAATGAAAACAGCTTTGGAGGGTCACTTCAGGAAGAGACCAGTCAATAGGAACAGAACTGAAAGGCTTATGAGGCTGTCAAGGGTAGGGAAGCCCATGGGACAGTCAGGGAGGCCTGAGGGGGACAAAATAATGCTTGACAACTGGATTCCATTATTAACACATGACAAGCTAGGAATGATCACATGATGGAGCAAAAATATCAACTCAGAATTTGTCAACAGGAATTCTTCCATGAAGGCTGTTCACAGCAGGTCAATTTTTCAGAGCACCAAAGAGAAATCTTGCTCAATCTGTAGCTCCCTGTCCATGAAACTAACCCCACAGCTACTACACAGGCACAATCTCACTGGGTACATCAGTCCCAGATCACAGTGCCTCCTTCAACTGACACAGGTGGGAGAAATTCCCTGTGGGTGGAAGAAGCAGGGCCTGAAGGGCAGGATGCTGAGCTGAATTCAACAACAGCCCCAGGAAACAGAGTTTGTGTGTAAAGGGAGCCAGATGGGAGGTGGTGGCACAGGCTCATCTGCCTCTGGAAGCAGCACTGCCAGCACTTGGCAAAAGCCAAGGGCAGGAACAGAGCCCTTTGATGCCTCCACAGCGCTGCAGCCACACGAGCTCAGGAGGAAACTGTGCAGCCACGGAACAGGTCCTTCCACATAACTGCGCAGCCACACGAGTGCTGCAAAGGTGCAGAGAGACTGAATGTGCGCAACTGCACACACACATTATGCAGAAAAGAAACTGCAAGAATGGTTTGCTGTGATTACAGAGGTTGGAGAAGAAAATCAGGTGGGGGAGAGAACACTGACAAGTGTAGGAAGATAGCCCAAGAAACAGCATCCTTCCGAAACCGAACATTTTTTCTCAATAACTATTTGAAGGAAAAGGAAGTAAAAGACTTCAGAACGATGGTTTTATACCAGGTTAGCTCCTGAAAAGTTCATCGTCATCTCCTTGGGAAATTGCGCAGTAGTTCACATTTTTGGGAAAAACAAAGATGATGAATTATGGAACCTGCACTTTTCCAAGCAACAAAGCCATCCTGTCTGATTATTACTAAATCAAAACAAATTTCAGTGAGTGTACACCAGTGAAGAAAAAGAACTGCCACTGAAACCTTTGCCTCATCTACAAAGAAAACAAATCTTTCAATTCTGTCACATCAGTTCATAAGAATTTGGAACAAGTATAAAAATTCAAATACTGCAACTCAATGTTGTAAAACCTAAACTTTTTGCTTTGTCTCATAGCTAATGATAGACCAGTCAAATGCATTTCCACGGAGCGGCAGATTTTGTTTTGCTAGACTGGAAAAGGGGAGCAGAAGATTGTAATATTTATACCACTCTTCATCTTATTACTGGGCTCTTCCATAGGATCTACTCGACACAAGAAAATACTAGAAAGAGGCATCAGAAAATGGTATTTCAATCTCTGAAAGTTGAAATATTCTAGCAGATTTTCCCCATGGAAGTTCATTGATTTCCCACATCTTATGAAGTAGTTATTGCTCAGCCTGTCAGTGGGTTATATGCTCAAAACCTTGGGTAAGGCAGCTTTCCTCACTCAGTGATTACAAGCATTTTTTGCCATGTGCCAGAGTAAATAGTGAAGAAGAGCAGTTATCAGTATTTAGGCTGAGCATTTGTGTTTCCTAAATTGCACTTTACATTACATTACAAAGGGAAGCCCTATGAAAGGCACTCTCATAAGATGCAGGAATTCTGTTTATGAAGAAATTTTCTGTACAGATAAATTATGAATCAGTTAATAAGAAGAAACCCAAGAGCAATAATACTTTAAAGCCTTGGCCTGAACCATATTAATTCTTCTGAGGAATTTACTAAAGGTTTTCCTATTGTAATTCCTTTTGTATGGGCATTATTTAGATACCAAAGTAATGGGCTTTATAAGTTAGGCAGATATATATAAAATGCAAGTTTTATACAGCTATGTATTTTTGTAGGTAAAATATATTAGACAAACCTGGATGAGAATAATAGTATTTCTCACCAGGTGAAAAAAGGAAAAGTAGTGAGAATCTTTAACTAAGGTAAACTGCCTTTTATTCCTCATCTAAAGGTTTTGTTTTCCTTTTAATTCTCTCGAGTCTCTTCCCACATGAGGCAACATTCAGAAGAGCATAAACAGAAAACATGCAGATCTACAAGTTGATATTATTCACTCCATTTTGAGGCAAAATATATGGGCAGCCAGACCGCAAGCTAAGTGGCAGGACTTACAAAACCTAACAGATGGGAGGATTAAACTGGCCTTGATGAGAACTTGTTTTGGATCTGCTTGACCTTTCCTGTAAACTCACCTGTCACTGCTCATATTCTGTATAATAACTCTCATGGGGACATATATTTTAGTATTTTCCCATCCCTCTTTTCCAAAGGCAGGCTTGGTTTTGGAGAACAGACATGACTACATACACAGTAAGTTGTGCATTTGAAGGATTTTCTAGAGTCTGTATCCATGGAACACACAATCCCACAAGGGTGGATACATTAAAACTATATTAGAGTGCATTTGCAAACATACATATTTAAACAGTATTTATAAACTAATGCTTCCTTTCTTATCCAACTTTGTAGAGGCCTTTGTCCCACAGAGAAACTTTATAAGAGAAGTCTCTGCTATACTCAGCAGTTCTTAAAGGAATCAAACATATTTCACTTGTGCAAGCAGAACTTAGAATACAAACCCAAAAGATTCTTATATTTATCACGTATTAAATAAGCAGCTATGCAGTATGAACTAAGGAGTCAGTTTTTTAAGGCAGAAAAGCTTTTCTATCCATTTGAAGATGCCTGACACTGCATATATTCCATTTCAGATAGGCTATTCAGATCAGCCACAGATGGCCCCTCAAATCAGCCACAGTACCATATACAGTAAATGAAATTTACATTGTATTGATGTGTTTTAAGAAATACTGTCTCCAAAATGTTCAGCAAAGAAAAGGTTACTCTTTCATCTACAGCCCAATGAAAGCAATAACCCCAATAATATAACTGTATGCTCACAACATACAGTTTCAGTTAGAAAACTGCCTACAATGGCTGAAATGAAGCACACAGGACTGTTAGAAGCATGTCATATAGTTATTTATTTTATTTTTGTGTTTTCAATCAGATACAAATGTTTTTTAAATGTTTGGGAATGAGGATAGTCTAAATATATTTCTAGTGGAAATAACATTTGCTCCATTTAGGCCTCAGACACTGCTGATGGCAGAACAAGATTGGAATGTGCAGATAATTATCTTTGAGGCTAGTCAACAGCTAGAAGACCTTCATAATATCACCTTTAAGATCAAGCCAAGACATTCCAGTCTGAATCAAGGTTTATTTATTAAAGGGTTTAGCACTTTTAGATCCAATATTGCCTGGAAGACCACCAAATTCCATTTCCTAATATCTAATTTCTTCAGTTTCTGGGTGCGCACATAAGAGCTTCAAAATCACATCAGTGAACACACACATATGCACATAAATGACATCTAAATTCCTTCCCCTCCCTAAGATGAATTCCACAGGAAACACCTACAAAGCAAAATCTCCACAGTGAGAGAGCTATAGGAACTTTCAATAATTCTCACTCATTTGGGCAACACAGTTTAGACACCTACAGGGCTTTTTTAGTGAAAGATTTTTGATTTTTCTTGATCTTGATTGGTATAAGGGATACTGAGAAAAATAATGTTGCATACATATAAGATGTGCTTTGGATATTTTCTTATCTAGAAATAGAGCTTAGCACTTAAAACTTAAGTGTTTACTTCTTTTTTCTTTTAAGAAACACGGCTTACAATGAGTAAATGAAATTATTTTCCAAAAGTAAAGATCAGCATTCCTCTTGTTCTAAGCTGACTTTTTCATTCTGGGGTCTTTTTTTGTGCCGGTACCACTTATCTAAAATCTACTGTTCATGACAAGATCAAAAGTAACGGTTTATAATACAACATCTGTTCTGTAAATTCATAGCATAATCTTACAGAGGGTCTCTATAAGTGAACAAAAAAGATATATGGCCTTTCTACATATAATGGATTTGGTCAACAAAAAGACTAAATAATCACAGTATGATCCTGGTTATCCAAACTTCCCCTGCTGTACATGTCTTCCTGTCCAACAGTGACTCCTCGTAATACAAACCCGTGAGTCTCTTGGATAAATGGGGTGTGATACAAGTTGTTTGAATAAGTGCTATCCTACTGTACTGCATTATGAATATAGTTTAATCTGTTGTGGTACTTGATGTAATGTTATACAACATTCCAACTCAAGAGCAGGGAAAATTAACCATCACAAAAGAGTAACCCTCACTGCTATAAATGCACAATAACATGAGACAATATAAATAATAACTGTTATTGACTTACTATGTTATTCTAATACTACAAATCAGCCAGTATTTCATAGTCAAAAAGCCAAAATACTGGCAAAGAATGCTTAAAGAAGTTTGGTTTGTTTTTTGAAGAAAGAAAAATTAAGAGCATCTACTTTTCAAAGACAGTACTTTTTGTATGTCTCCACTTCAATTAAGCAGAGTTAATAATTAAGCTTCCAAAGGAGGCCCAGAAGATAAAAGACTTCCCAAACCAAGTAACATAAGTTTCCTGAACGTAGGAATGAAGACTCAAGTTCCTTATCTAAAAAGACAGCAACCTTCCTCCCTACACCCTGCCTTATCCAAATAGTATTTGAAAGGGAAAAAGAAAAAAAATGCCAATTATATGCTCTGTCAGGAGGATATATTCTTCTCACATGTATCGCCTGTTGCTTCAGCAGGACAGAAGTAATAGAGCTAATACGGATAGCAATCCACTATTATTTTTACTCAGCATTGTAATTATAAACTAAAACCGTTTTCCTATTCCCAGCACAGGCTTATGGTTAAAAGCCCACATGGTCCCACATACACTGTAATATCTAAAATGAAAGTCTTGAAAAAACAAAGAACTGAACCAAAGCTAAGCGCATTGCTCTCCTTACCAGAGAAGTCAACTCAGAAATAAACACAACTGTTCATGAGAAAGATATTAGAAGCAATAAATTTCCTAGTGATGAGTGTTTTTAGGTGTATAATTTATGTGCGCACTCACTGGTGGTATGACCAGAAACACAGATACCATGGAATGAAAAGGAGAAAAAATAGGGGAAAGTAGAAGATACGGATATATGCTCTACTAGGCTGCTAAAAAAATAGCCAACTTATATGAAAGACTAGATTGTGACATATTTTCACAAAGGCAAAAACAAAAACTAGCATTGTTGACTCAAGAATGAACGTTGGCAGGAAGCTGCCATTAGGTCTTCTATAGTTTACACTACATTTTTTCCTTCCAGACGCTGCCAGTGGGAGGTTTTAAAGCATAATGATATACTGAGAAACTTATGACAAGCATGTCCAAACAAAGTAAAACATATTTTTCACAAAACAGTAAACTCTGATAGCTTTAAATCCATGGAGGCAGAGGTAGCCTGAAGACTAATTGCAGCAGAATTGTTAACTTGTAAAACCGGTTTAAGGTATTCAAGTATTCTTGACTTTTTTCCAGAAAATATTGTTGTAGCAGGAAGTTACTTATAAAAATCTAAGTTGAAATAGGAAAGACTTTTTCATACCCAAAAAAAGCTGAATAGTAATATAACGATAACAGCAAAAATAGGAAAGAAATAATTACAGTAGAAAGAATTGTAAAGGATGGAGTAGGTGTAAAACTTAAATAGTTTTTTTTTTTTCCCCTGGAAGCTGTCTTTTCTAAGTCATACTTAGAGTTTGTTAATAAATTAGTACATGAGGGTGTTCCTAAGTCTGAGTTTATTTAAATGTGTTGTGTAAATGGTGATCACAACAGTCACACATGCAGTCACTGCTGTAATTTTCATCATACAACTACATGACTAAGCACCATAAACCTCTAAGAACAGAAAAAACCCTTTTTACATATTAAAACAAATTTATCTGAGCCTGTATAGAATAAAAAGATTGCTGAAGAAAAATCAAAAGTATGTTAAAATAATATGGGTGTGAATGGCAAAATTTTTCTTTCTTTTATTCCTATCAAAACACGAGCTTGACCCAAGGAAAATAAGGTCAAATCAGTATCTTAGATTCCTCCTCACACTTTCAGACACAGAAGATGAAGTGTGAAATATTTCTCTGGATATACAATCCAGTCCCAAATCTATACCATAGACTCTTAGCCACAACCTGACCATTGGTGTGTGAGGAGTGCTGACCATGTGCATTATGATGATTTTCCCCCTTATTTCCTAATACAAGGAATTAATATTTCTTTAATTCCTGAGATTCCTTTAATTCCTAGTATTTCTTTAATCCCTAGAGGGAATTAAGAAGTCATAGCTTTTGTGGTTGTTTTGTTGGGGTTTTTTTGGTTTTTTAATAGAGGTGTAATTCAATTCTCAGCAGTGTCTTGTGAGGACAAAGATAATCTCCTAGCATATTTACATGGCACTTGTAGTCACAAGCAGAAATTTAGCAGTTTGTTCATCTTCTTCAATATCCTAAGTAAAGAAAAAATGAACAGGTTCAGCAATACCCAGACACAGCACATCCACTCTGCCTAATACCTAGCGCATAACTTCTCTCAGAAATTAAGGGGCAAACTAGAAGCCAGGGTCTTGAGATGGCTGGTTAAGGGATCAGGGGCACAAGTGGCATTCCCCAGGGCTCCGTATTTGTGCCAATTCCACCTATGTCTTTATCAATGAACACGGTGAGGGGATGGAGGACACCCTCAGTAAATTTGCAGATGACTTCAAGTTAGGTGGGAGTGTTGATCTGCTGGAGGGTAGGAGGGCTCTGCAGAGGGATCTGGACAGGCTGGATCAATGGGCCAAGGCCTGTGGTGTGAGGTTCAACAAGGTAAAGTGAAGGGTCCCGCACTTGGGTCACAAAAACCCCACACAGCACTCCAGGCTTGGGGACAGAGTGACTGGAAAGCTGCTCAGGGAAAAGGACCTGGGGCTGTTGGTCAACAGCAGCTGAACCCAAGTCCAGATGAGCCCAGGTGGCCAAGCAGAATCAGGGCGATGATTGTCCCCCTGTACTGGGCACTGTTGCGGCTGCAGCTCAAATCCTGGGTTCAGTTTTGGGCCCCTCAAGAGAAGACACACATTGAGGTGCTGGAGCTTATACACAGAAGGGCAACAGGGTTGGGGAAGGGGCTGAAGCACAAATCTGATGAGGAGCAGCTGAGGGAACTGGGGGTGTTTAGCCTGGAGAAAAGAAGGCTGAAGGGGAACTTATCACTCTACAACACCTGAAAGGAGATTGTAGTCAGGTGGGGGTTGGTCTCTCCTTCCAATTAACAAGTGACAGGACAAGAGGAAACCAGGAGACTTTAGACTGGATATTAGGAAAAGAATTCTTCACTAAAAGCACTGTCAAGCACCGGGAACAGGCTGCCCAGTGCAGTGGTGGAGTCACCCTTCCTGAAGGTGTGTAAAACCATGTAGCTGCGGCACTGAGGGACATGAGTTAGTGATGGCCTTGGCAGCGCTGGGTAAACAGTGACCTTAGAGGTCTTTTCCAGCCTAAAAGATATGATTCTCTGATATGGGATAGTCAAATAATCTTGATATGACAGCCATAAAAGAATACCAGGATCAGGTATTATTTTAGGTAATTAACTATATTTTTCAGCTACTCTTCTCACACATAATCCTAAATGTACTGATGGCATAACACTTACATTCCACATGTATAATTCAGAGTTTAGTCTGTAAATTCTCTGAAGTCATTCTTCTGCTATTACTGAAGTACTTCTTTAAATACATATTGACTAATCTATGGTTTCATACATCAAGTAGACTATTTTTCATATACAGACTTAAATCTGGCTTTAAAAACTGTACGATGAATTGTAAAAACAGTTTTAAGTTATGATTGGCTGATAAAGTGAAACTCTACTCCATTTCACTTGGATTAGTGTGCAGCTGCAAGATATAAATTCTGTGTGAGAAACAGTACATTTTTTAATGCTCTTTGAATTATCATGTTTTTGCAAAATGAAAGACAACTGGTTTCATATGCAGGTAAGAAATATTGGCATAAGGAATGTTATTTGATTTTAACTGAGTCATGTTGCCAGAATGCATGAAACAGCTGCATGAGCTGAGTATCTGCCTGAGGCTACAACTATATTTCCCCCATCCTTTACCATCTGTCTGTGCTAAAGTTACTGGATGCTGGTAGATATCAAACCCCACTGGGATCATTAACTATCATAATTATGAAAAGGATTCTCCACTATCTTTTTGCCTTTTCATGTCCAAGTATTTTTTACTAGATGAGACAGCATTATCCCTTTTATTTGCAAACTTTTAAAAGAATGTTGTGAATAAACTCCCCCAAAAAATTACTAAAGCTATACTGAGTAAGTGAGACTTGCCTCTATTAAGCTTACTCTCTTTTGCACATCTGTAAATTTATTAAATGATTATGCCAAGACCACCAAAAGGGTCTTTAACATCATTATTCAGCCAAGGGTAGCACTGATCCACTAGTACAATTAACACTGGGATGTTTTCATACTAGCTAAATACAGGCAATTTTTCCCTAGGAGTAGAAATGACTGATAAAATCTCAGAGCTGCTGAAAACAAAAGTGCTTTTGAGAACTCTTGGAGAACAATTGTGATAACAAAACACCAGGGAATGAAAAATATAATTTTGATCTTAAAAAAAAAGTAAGACTGGAGAATTATTGATAAGTCAGTTTTGATGCTGAGAGAGTGGAACAAGTCATCTGCTTCAGACTGTTTTCAGACCTAGAAGAGTGAATACGGAGTTCCCAGGCAGCCATATCAATTTTTTTTTCAAATGACAGAGAAATCTGCTTAATTGAAGAACAGGAGTAGCAGTCATATCTGATAACAAATTTGAAGATATTCACATAACCAAACTAAATAAAAATATAAGCCAATTGAAAGCCACCTAACGTGGATGCCAAACTTGTTTGGAAGCTGTGGTGAGTCACCAACAGTTCACTGTGAAGAGAGAAAGATGTTTGAAAAAAATGGAATTTTGCAGGACCATAGCATATTTAGTTCCTGAACAACCCCAAATACTAAGACTACAAAGTTGCAGTAAGAAAAAAAAAAAAAAAGGGATCTTAAAGATAGAACTAAATAGGGAGAAAAGTAAGGTCATTCCCTTCAGCAGAATTGATCAATTCCACAAATCCAGGAAGAGGAATAACTGATTAAGAAGTTGGTTTTTTCAACTAATGAAAAGGATCAAGAAACACTAAGGTGACAAGGGAACAGTGTCACATTACATCGCTGGCGATGCGACACGAACCGGACCAGCCGGGGTAGCAATTTAAATAGGGACAGGGACGATCAAGTAAGCCCGGAAAATAACTTTAATAATGGCCTGAGCCAGCAAAAGAACATAAGCCAAACACAGTATGGGGAAACCTCAAAAGACCCAGCAATGGGGCAAACATAAAATATAGACCTCATCCCAGATAATGAATCAATTAACAATTACATTACTTTATATATAAAACACTGTTAACCATTCATATGCAAGAACTCAGAACATAACCTTATGTGGCACAACTTTATTAACATAACTATACCCATAATCCCATTCTCCTCTCCATAACCTAACATGTATTTCACTTCCTATCATCCCATTTCCCATGGCCTCAGATTCATGCCAACTTCATTGTCAGTCAAGGCCAACTCATTGTCAGCCCCTGCTGGTCCAACCCCCACAATGTTGTTGCAAAAAACACACTATAGAAAAATGTATATTTAGCAGTAATTTTTCTGCTTTCTTTGGCATTGACAAGATCTCCCCAGGAGAACTAGATCCAATTTTATCCTCTCAAAGATGTGAACAAACCAGAAAGACTACAAAGAAAAGCAACAAGGATAAGGAGAAAACTAGAAAACAAAACCTCTATGGTAAGACTGAAAGAATCAGGGTCTATCAACTTCAAGAAAAGAAAACTAAAGAACATGATATGCAAGTGCACTTACAGGCCATCACAAAGGATGAGGGAAGTCAATTTATTATGTCCACTGTGAATAAGACAAGAAATAACAGCCTGAAATTACAGAAAAAGATACTAAGGTAAGATAATAGAGAAATTTTTCTCATAGCGGTGGACTGTGAATAATAAACAAGGTTACTATATATGTCACTACAACCAAGACAAACATCTCAGAAGCAACAGTGGTATAATTGATACTTAGTATTATGGATGCACTAAAAGATACTGTCTCATCCCTTCTGGATTTGTTTTCTATGAAATTTCAATTTAAAATTTTTATAAAGCCTGTTATCTTTTTTCCTAGTATAAAATGCACAAAAGAATCACAAGACAAAACATTCCAGACTTGCCAAAAATAATTTTAGAAGAATCTACTCTCCCAGTTAAGAAAGGCAAACAAAGCCATCTGCAATGAGGAAAGGCAGATTTTCAAGCAGGACTTTTCACCTTAGAAACCGCACTACTGAAAAAGAAGTAAGAGATTATAAATGCTATGGAAAAGGTGAACTGGGAACTATTGTTCACTGTTTCTCACAGCTGAAGAATTATGGGCACCTAAGGACATTACTAGGCAATGGGCTTAAAAACCACATAAAAGGCAAAACTCTTAATATGACATTTTATGTTGTACAGCTCAAGGATCTGGGGTGGTTCTCAGCCCCAAAATGACTGCCCAAAATTTTTTAATGCTTTATTGATTGTAAGTCCTTTGGCTTCTAAACATGGCAATGTATGTGCTATTTTCAGCTCAAAAGGTCCCTAAAGCTACCCACTGGTAAGCCTGAGACAGGATACTGGGAAAAAACACTGTGCCTAATCTTATTTTTTCACGCGCCAATTCATGGATTATTTACTTTTTTTATTTTCTGCTGACCAGGACAAAAAAAAATTAAGTAGATATATCTCTTATCTGATCCAGTTCTTATGCTGATGATTCCTTCTTTGAAAACAGTCCTGTAACCAACACGTTCTCAATTCATCAGGAAAGCATATTTATCATACTAATATACACAGAGGGTAGCCGCTATGCAAAATTACAGAACGAGTTTCCAAGATGTGGGAACTGCTCACAAAAACTGCAGATGTTAATTAAAATTACTGCTGTGCATGGCTTGGAGTCTAAGAGTCATTCTGGGGAAATACCTAAAAACCACTCAGGCTTGTGACACAGGTTACACTAATTCAGCCTTAGAGCCTTAGTAATGTAATCTATGACCTTATATAGAATCAGGTTTGAAAAATATATAAATAAAAAACCCACAAACAAACCCAAAACCACCCCGCGTAAAAAGTGCTTAGAGAAATTCAAAAATACCCGTATCTTGAAGAAAATTTTCAGTCCATTTTTGCATGGAGTGAAGAAAATACTTCTGGTGATACCGTTACAGATCTTAATCAACTAAGTTTCCGAAACAGAAAAATAAGTCAAATCCCTTTACATTTCTACCTAAAATCAAGGAAGTCTATCGAAGAGTTAATGACAATAGATAGAATAAAAGTACAAAAAGCACTTTAGTTTCATGAAAATAAATATTTAGGAAAGGACAGAATATATCATAAATTTAAAAGGACTTACAAGTATGGACAATAAAGTGGTTAGTACTGAACACCAAAAGGTACAACAGGAGCTGGACGTCTGTGATCTCCCCACTAACCTGAAGAATGACATTTCTCCTACCCTTCAGGAAAACTTCACTTCTCAGTGGCCAACTTTGTCTATAAATCAAGTTGTTTATAGAAACGTGTAGTAGTTGGTTAAATACAGCTGTGAGTAGATAGATAAGACCCAACACATTCTCTTGGTCCTCTGGTATTCAGTAATGCGGATAGAAGCGTCCTACTGTAAATCACAATATGTTACACTAATGCAATGCACATTTTTCCTTGACAACACTGGAATTTAAAATGTATATATACCATATCATTACATACATTATTACTTACTGAAGTGTAATGATCGTATGAAAATCTCAGGAAACCATTTTTCACCATAAGACTCTGTACCACAGTTCAGATGACTCACGAAACAGAGTCATTTGAGCTGCCATTTTGGATTCTTTCCTTGGAAAGTAAGAAACCAGCTGGATTGATTATGGGCCTTGATGTCTAGAGTTTATTCTGGGATTTTACAAGCAACTGGTGATTTACATCATGAAGGTTTTTTTCATGTTCAGGATATGGTTGGGGGGGCTGGGGGAGAAGAACAGAGAAAATTATATCAATTCTTCTCCAGATACAAAAGTTTAGGGCCTTTATTCAGATTTAAACGTTTTAAAAAAATTTAAAAGCTCTATGAAAACTAAATTTATTTCAGAGTCTTAAAAAGACTCAAGCATAATATTTTTAGCTTTTCCCTGCAGTCACAAATATTCTAAAACATTTTCATACATATTTCCATAGTGTTTTAGAAAGTAAAGCACTAACTGGTATTATGCTCAAGGTTATAAAACAGGGGTCTTAAATTCATTATATTAATCTTCTACTACCTAAGTCTGAAGTCATTGAGCAACAGACTCAATGTACCCACAGAGCAGTTAAAGCACATTCTCCTTACTCAGGCATTACCTAGGCATTGAACAACTCCAGAAGTTCTGAGACAGGGCAGTACCGTGCGCCTCTGTTTCACTTCAGCAGCCTAAGAACACCTCCCCTAAATATTCCAGTTCCTTTTCAAATTTATAGGGTTTGCCGGACAATTTCCCTGCCTTCAACCAGTATCAATTTTAGGGTCCTGCAGAAAGAAATGGATCATCTTTTCAATCTTGGGGTCATTCTAGTTTCTAGTGGGTCATAGTTTTCTGAATTTCATTTACAAATTAATTTTACCTTTCTTACAGGCTATGAAAAAAATCTCAACAATTATCTTGGTGCCGATTTCCCCAAAATGCTGTATAAGAGTACCATTCCTTCTAGATCAATTTTACTGCTGCCTGTGCTGTCACCAGATAATTTTTCATGCTAACCTATTTCCTAGATGTTGCTGGTATGCGTAATTAAAGGACCAATGAAATCAGTGTGTTGTTCTTTCATTGTAAAAAGAAAATTGCAATGTATTCAAATACAGCTCAGTTAAGCTTCAAGTCCAAACGAATGCTCACTGAGAACAGGAGATGCTTAATTCTTTAGTTATAAGAGTTTCCTTGTTTGAGTTGACTGTCTTTAAAAGATTTATACATGCTTATTTTTGTTTAACCTAAGGCACATTTTGGCTCTATGTGAAATGGGTCTCCTGACTGTCACTCTTAAGCAACATTTATAGTGGATAGGTCAAATAAAGTTCTCATGACCAGGTTTCATTACGCTACTGATAACAGTGCTTTGCAGTAGGAATACAGCTGGATAATCTGAATCCCTGGCTGGCAAGGAAAAGAACCAGTTAAAATGATGAGACTGATTTATATGCCAGTTCCATGGATAAAGCAGATTCATTCAGAGAACCCCTAGAGATGGAGTCATTTCCCATCTTCTACCTCCCCACTTTTGATATTCCAAGGTGTAAGGCTTGTGGTTCTCATCCATATTATTTTTTGGTCCAAAGGTTTTCAGATTAAGGAATCCAGTCAGGTCTGGTATAGAGTCTTATCGACCGTACAGAAAAACCTCTATCTCCCTTCTAACATACTATTCTAGTTTTTACTGTACAATAAAAAGTACAGTAAGAAGAAGTATAGCTTACATAAAATGTTCTTCAATCCCAGCTCTACTGATAAGATCAGGTCATGATATATGAAGTGGGAATTCCAAATGTCATTTCTATTCCTTCTATTCAGCTGCTTTCTAAGCTAAGAATTCAGTCCACCATCAAAAGCTGCAGGTTTGTATTGGTGCCCTAAGTACTGCTTCCCAAAGAAACAGACATTTTCATTACTTACAGTAAGTTAAAAAAGAAATTATTTTAGAATTCTCTATTTTGGTAGCCTAATATTTCGTATAACTCCCATGTATTTCTAGCATTCAATCTCTCCAGAAACTTTTATGCCACTTCCCCCAAGACTACACTATTATGTGTCTGACTCTTTGTTCCTGGGCAGTTTTCAGGGAGTGCCCTCACTGATGAAATGTCTATTAACAGGACCAAACTGTCCAAACACCCAAAGTGTCAGTACAAGAGCACAGAAGCCTTCCACATGTTTATGGATCTACATAAAGGCTACATGCACACACAAGCTTCTCTCTGCTGCCTGTCCCTGGAGAAAAGGATGTTGTGAAAAACATAAAATAAGGGTGAAATACATTTTTTTACACACATTCCTCAGCATCAACATGACATCTTCTCGAAAAAAAAAAAAAACCTGTAACATCTTCATGGAAAGAAATAACTACACAGCCCACAAGTAACAAGCCAGCCATATTCCTGTTGCTTAAAAATTTCCCTTGGTGAAAAACTAATCTAGAAAATATAAGAGAGAGAGAGACATCAAAGGGAACATAATTCCAGTGTTTGTATTCTTAGTAATAGCAGAAACATTCTGGGACATTCCGCACACACCTCCAAAATAAAATAAAACAACAAAACAGGTGGGGGGAAGTCTACACTGAACTACAGAGTTTTCAACCACAGACATGTGGCATGAAAGACTCTCTCCCCCTAACCTGTTTCAGTTATTGACTTACCATGGGAAGGGAATACAAAAATAGCTGCACTTGGATGCATTCAGTCCTTGCCAAGTAGCACAAGGCTGGTTATGCAGCATTAAGAAGAACAAAATCTCTTTCTCCTTCCCTGCAATTCCTGACACACTTTTCAAGAAGCTTTGTTTTCTACTTTCTCCCCTATCACACACAGGTTCCTATTGCCATAGTTTATTGTGGTAAAGCTGCTTTTCCAATTTCTGTTTAATGAATTGAAGGTAAATTGTTGCTTAACAAATAGTAGAGTTCCAAGATGAAATACAAACCTAATGTAAATTCATGTTTCTTCAACAGAGTAAGTACAGTTTTGGGAAACTCTTCAATAGAGTAACTGATTTCAATCTTCTTTGAAGATGAAAATAATTTTGCCATCTGAAAGTAAGTGAAGGACAGACCAAATTTATAATTTTTTAGATAAACATTTGATAGTTCGGCTTAGGATACTAAGTTGTTCCAGTCCACAAAGCCAACACAAAAAATAAAACTGTCATGAAAGGGCACATATAGTCACCATGCTGTCAGGTCTGAAACTTTTTTTTTCCAGATAACACCTTCATAATACCAACAATAAAATTCTGGAAAACTAGTTTTTAAAATTATCCTTAAGCTCAGCTGTTTTGAGCTGTAATATTTGGCTAAGGTTACATGTGAAGTTTTCAAAACTGCAATTCAAAAATTGGCTGAACTGCAAATTTCACAAACACTAACCATCCCCTTTCTTTTCCCTTTTTTAAATGACAATCTGAGTGTAACCAGGAAAACTTCTAGGCCAAAGGAAAGCTTAGAGCGTGATCAGTTTTGTAACCTTATAGATGGGGCCACAAACATAACCCCTTAATAACGTGAAGAATAATATGGTTTTGATTTGACCATACAATGTAAGAAAAAATAATGGGATAGGAATTCGATAGTCTTAACTTCCCAAATCCCATATGGTATGTTTATCATTTACCATATGTGTAGTGTCTGATGTGCATATAAAGACCGCGGATTTGACATACTTCTCAGATCAGCAGCTTGAAGGTATCGTATCCCACAGCTTCACGAGATCCAAATGAGATGCAGAACATTCACCATTTACAATACAGGCGTGTCTGTCATCATGGAAGGTGGTATTTACATGACCAGATTTAAGAGATACTTGTTAATAAGTGATAGAAAGAAACAAAACTATATCCTTTTCCTAAACCATTCAATGTTTTGCATGTCTTACTTATGTCATTTCATAATCTGAAACACACACAAGGAAGGCTAAGTATCTAACATTATCACTTCCACTAAAAAATATTCCCAAAATAGATGTGAAGGCACCTTATCATTTCAGGTGTAACATTTTTGTTCAAATTCTGCTGTAATACAAAAATGCGAGAAAAAACCTTCTGAGGTCTCCTTTCTCATCTACATATGCATGGACAGTAAAAAGGCTTTTACTTTGTATAGAGATTTCTATCCATTAAGACTCAGAAATAGAAAAGCAGCTCTGGAAAAAAAATTGTAAAGAAACAAAGGGGAAAAATGAAAATCAGAGTTGTTGGCTGGAATGTATGGTTCATCCAAACCTTTTCTTTGGCTTTGGTTCACACCCCAAATGTTTCTTTGACTTCTGGGCTTGAAGAAAGCCAAAACTCCAAATGAAACATTGCCAAATCCAACATATTTTTGCAGGTTTAAGGTCAAAATCATGCAAACCCACAGAATTCCTCCTACCATCATAAATCAGCCTGAGTTTGCCAAAATGCTCTTTTCTGTTCTGCATAACCTTTTTCACTAAACATTTCCCAGTAACATTTAAAATTTTATCCATCAGTACTGCATTTAGTAACATGATTACATAGCTTCATATCATAACGGCTTTCTTATTCTGTAACAGTTGCCACTTTTGTTTTAACTTTCTCTTATGGGGTTTGTTTTTAAATACTATCCAATGTCCTGAGTTTGCAGGGAGACACAACTAAAGAAGCAATCTTTGGTCTTCAAGTGGATGACGCTTTATTTGTTTAAGCTATTCACTCTTCTCCAAACATTTTTAAAACATGACAAAGTCTTAATGCATATTCCTATAGGAATTCTGAAAAATATAATGACTTGTAAACTTTTGAGGAAGAATTACTTAATTTTTTTGGAAACGCACTCAGCTTCTTTACCAACATACTATGGTGGTAAATTAGTCGGTCCAATGCCCACTAATTCTACTTTTAAAAAAAAAAAAATTCTCTTGATTTTTCCAATAAAGATATCACATGTGGAGGCAGTTTTCCAAAACTTACATGGAACACTTTTTAGAAAGAGATGTCATATCGGTCACCCGCCAATTCTTAGGGAAGCTAGAAATTCACATATTTCACTTTTAATTTTCAAGGTTAGCATGAAAACTGCTTGGTACTGAGAGGAACTTGGCCTGACTAAAAGCTCACCTTACATTTAACAAGAGTTTGGACGTGGCAGAACCTTTCAACATGAATTATCCTCTGATCCTGTCATGACAGCATTGTTAATTCTGGTAACTGTTGTGCAGTGTCTTCTGCTGTCACCTCGTTCTGAGATACATCTACCTGTTAAGATGAGCTTCAGAAGCAAAACCTACCCACGTTCTTTTTCTGTGAACACCAGAACAAGAAATATCTTTCATTTTTTTTTGACCTCATGACCCCATTTTCTGAAAGCACTCCTTAAATGCCTTGATTATCTTTGGCTCTAGAGATTCTCTGGCTGGCTCTGACACATTTGGAAACTACCAGTTTGAGTGCATTTCATTACTTATTCCTTATTGTGCTTCATGCATTTCATGGTCTGCCTATTTGTGCTTTTTTTACTTGCCAGGTTTTATGATTCTGTTCTTCTCAACTAGACAAATTTCAGTTTTGAGAAAGTTGGTTTTGGTTTTTTCGGGCATTTTTGATAGCTTCCTTTATCCTGCTGTTTAATTGTGCTGGTTTCCGTTTGGTCTTATTAAAGCAGTTTATGATAGGTGGTATCCATTTCCTCTGAGCCAATATAATTTTCTTTAAATAGCCTTCATGATGCCTGTAAAGATTTTATTCCTTTGAATGTCTTTTTTAAACACTTTTTGACGTGTAACAGCAATATGGATGCTGAATGTGACTAAAAGTCTCAGAAAATGCATGCTCTCTTAAGCAGACTTTCATTGGTTCATATTTCAAATATTAATCCTGTGAAGTAGAGATACTTTCCAGAAACACATACACACGTCTTCACTAACAGAAGCAGTCTACATTATTTGTAAAATTCATTCTGGATTCATACTATAGCTGACATATTCACATTATGGACTAGATTTTATTCAATTACATTAAAAAAGGTAGAGGAAAAGTTCTTTTTACCCCTTGGGAATACATATCCAGTGATAAATATCTCAAATTTTCATGCAAATGCTGAGCTAATTTTCAGCATCCTAACATTCCAAAAAACATTTACTAGCTCACTGAGTTTATTACTAATTACACTTTCCTTTAAAGCACAAATGCTATAGTTACATTCTGCCTGATTTACTGGCTTTCAATCACTACTTCTGGCCACCTGTTTTATACTAAAGAACTAGTTTGTGGAACAACAAATTTGAGGGGAAAAAATTAAGAAAACAGAAGACAAAACAAAACACAAACCCTAGAAGACACACCAAGACCTTCAGAACAGTGCTAGACAACACAGGTTTATACTTGCTTTATCTATATCTGGGTTAAAGAACAAACGGTCACTGCACATGTGGTAAAACCTGTGGAGAAGAATTTAATACATGTGCACCAAAGAGATTTCTAGAATACCTATTAAAACTTCTTATTCTTTCCTCAGAACTCTCATGTAGCAATACTAATCTGATACTTCTTCATTGTAAAAGATACGGGAAATAAATATACCACGTAACAATACCGAAATTAGTTAAAATGTTTTAACTGAATGGTTGCTACTCAACTAATTTAAATTAAAACATTGGCTTTATGTAAAATGTTCCTCTTTTGATCTTGAAGTTTCTGCTTTGTATTTGTCTGATGTTTCCAACTGAGTTAAAACTCATTGGTACAGGTTATTTCTTGTAGGCTCTGCTCGGTTACAACACTAAGAGTGGAGACAGAGCAAAGGATGTACAGAGGCTCCAGAAAGTCTTTACCTTTCAGCACTTCTCCCTTACAGACTGAAGGATTCCTGCTCTTATTTTCATTTGGATTTTTTTAGGTTTCTGTGTGAAATGAGTAGGTGAAACCTACTGTAAGGTGAGGGACACATTGTGCATAACACAGGTATAGGTTTACCACCTCCATCCCCATCCCTGGGCAGATGTCACCCCTTGGTTGTCAGTATTTGATCTCTTGAATGGACCTGTGGATACAGGGCAGCCTCTGGTCGCACCTCCTGGAGCTCCTGTCAGGTTCCCTATCCATCCCCAGTCCCACCCGGACTGTGGGCAGACCCCGGTGTCCGCATCCAGCCCCGCCCGCCACACTGAGACCCTGTGGGACTGCACCCAGTGCCGGGGGCTCAGCCCAGGCCTGGGCGACCTCGTGCCTCAGTCCCTGAGGGACAGCTGCCCCACGACGTGGCCATGAGCCACGGACCGACTGCCTGTGTCCCCTCGTCCCTCTGCAGCTGCCCCCGCGCCCCGGGCTCCTGGCTGTGCTGGGGGCATTCTCAGCGGCGGCCTCAGAGCCCAGCTGCCCCCCAGGCTGCAGCCCCTGAGCCGTGGCCCTGCCACCACGCTGCCCCAGCTCCCAGACAGCCCCAGGGGAAGGGGTCACTCCGCGGCCAGCCCTCGCAGAGGCAGGAGGAAGGACACTGCTGCTGTCAGTGCCATTGGCCATGACGGCACCGCCTGGGGCCTCCCCAGCCCTGCCTCGGGCCCTGGGCCCCTGTCCAGCTCAGCCCCGTCCACTGCTGTCCCCAGTGCTGTCCCTGGAGCCCCCCGAGTCCAGCTGCAGCCTCCTCACCAGCATCAGCAGCACCGTAACGTGTGTGGTCCCCGCTGCTCCTGTTATAGCCAGGAGAATTCTGCACTGGGTAGCGGCAGAAATAAATGTTCTTCAAAAATCTTCACGTGTCTGTTATCATCTCCTGGCTTTTCAAAATACCACAGCACACAGAACAGGGAAATCACAATTTGTGGAATCATCCAGGACAATAATTACATGAAACTTCCCCTTTTTAACTCTTAGGAAACATTCTCAGGATGAGAGATAAATTATTTCACTTGACTGTCCACAGGATAATTTGCGTTTTAATTTAACAGGTACTTCATACACATTTCAATTACAGAATCACAGCGTCCCAAATATGCTGAGTTGGAAGAGACCCATAAGTATAACTGAGTCCAATCCTGGCCCTGCAGAGGACCATCCCCAAGAATCGCAGCACGTTCCTGAGAGCATTGTCTAAACACCTCTGGAACTCTGACAGCCTTGGGGCTGTGCCCACTGCCCTGGGGAGCCTGTTCAGTTCCCAACCAAGAAGAACCTTTTTTTTAATATCCAACCTAAACCTTCCCTGACACAACACCAGGCCAGTCCCTCACATCCTGTCACTGGTCACCAGACAGAGACCAATAAGATTAGAAAAGAATGCAATTAGCAGCTGAAAATTGGAATAGAGCATCTTGGAGCACCAATAATACACAAGTCAGCTTATGTTAGCCACCTAAGCATAGCCCATAATTCATATCCACCAGAATGGATTTTTAGGATACCTTCATCCAGGTATCTAGTTAACAAGTTCAGAGTAAAGGTTTGTATGCAGGAAGCTACTACGTGATGTTTTAAATGATAGCCTTCTGGTATTCTTGTGATGCACTTACTTCACACTGAGAAAAAAGAGACAAAAGAGGAGTTCAAGTTACTAGTTATCCTGCCTGTAACACTAATTATTTTAGTGTTTATCATTTTCATAAGAGAAAGGTTAACAAAGCCATCATGTACAAAGGATCAAAGCCTATGTTGAAAGCACAGAGCCAGACAGCAACCTCTGAACAATCTTTTCTAATGTCTGTATTAAGAGAAATAATTATATTTGCTAGGACTTGGCAGCCAAATGTTCTTATAAAAGAACACCCAGACAGAAAAGCCAATTTTGACAAGCCTTACAGCTGACTGCAGAAGGACTTTCTCACAAATTACAATTCCCATCAACAAATCAGATATAAATGATGAATGACAATGGACTGTTTCCATTTTTTACTTGAGATCTGCTTTCTCAATGACCTTTTAAGTTTATTTTTTGTCTGTACAGGAGTTTTTTCAATTATTTTTTCTTCATGTGAGAAATCTTTGTCTGACAAGGCAGTGGCAAAAATCACATTAACTTTAGCAGAGCCAGGAATTCCCCCCATAAGCAGGAAAACACAAAATTCTTTCTTCAAAATGAAGAGACTATAGCACTCATGTGACACACTGTTCACATTGTTATAATGTCCCTTTGAAGTTTAAAAAAAAACAAAGAGGAGGAGGGGATCACAAACACCTGGCTTTTATCTCTGTCATAACTTCTAGATGGCTAAATTATGGTAGTTGTCAATATGACAAAGGTATGTGACAGCTAAAGAGGAGGTGTCAAATGCTTCTTTCATTATGCCAATATGCAACTGTGAAAAGAAATGTAACTACATGATGCCAAATAACATTGCTCAATAAAGCTTTGCTCCACACTAAAGAACAAATGCATTTGAAATGGCATTCTAATTCACTAAAATATCATAGAAATACAAAGAATAACTCAAAATGTATTTTCAAAAAAGTAATATGTAAAAAATCTGTATTCTGTGCATAGTTGTGATTTTTCAGATACAAAGTTAATATTTTTATAGATCATCTACGTCAGACTCATATTTTTTAAAAGGTTCATTTTTTTCTTATTTACAATTATTAAAGGTGCCATAGGAAAAAACTCCCATTGTATTAATACATTTATTTAGTGGAAAAAATATTAATACAAATGTATTAATACATTTATTTAGTGAAAACATTTATTTAGTGAAAACAACAATATCCCAAATATGTCAAGTTTTCTCCAATGTTTTTGTGGAGGAGTCTGTCAGATGCAGAAAGCTAAACAGACTTTCCCAAGGAAAAGGAGTAATGGAATAATATAAACAGAAGTAATGGATCAAATAAATGCTTCTTAAAGACCCTTGCTGTAACCTAAAAGAAGAGCCGTCTACAAAATTTAATACACTGCATTCCAATGTTTGTTTTTCAATTATCTGATTATCTTGCCAATTCTGATTAAAAAGACAGCTGCCTCTAAACTGAAAATATCAATACTCTTTTAATTCTTCATGTGCAGCTGTTATTCACCATCCTTTGAGAATCAAGAGACCACTAAAACTGCAAAATAATTAATATGGTATGTGGTTTCCCTTGTCTTTCATGCCCTAAACACAAACTTTTGATCGCTCACTGGACCAAAAGTCATATCAACTTCACCTGCACTAAGTACCTCAGACAGTAACAATTCATTAGCAACACTTTTAGTATCATGAGTAAAGTATTCTGAGTCAACAGTTCAGACAAGTAAAGGGAATATTGGATAGACAAAGTCTGTGCTACTTAATGTTTCCATTCACCAGCTGGGACACCTTGTACACAACCTCTATTTCTTATGCCTCAGTTTCATTCAATATATTACTTACAAGTCTATTCTTTAAGATACTCTGACATCTATTACTAAAGCATGTTTTGTCAAGTTTGAAAGTTCTTAATTCAACATCAATTTTTTTTTCTATTTTTTTACCTTACGATGAAATTTGGCCCTGGATTTTTCTACTGAAAGAGAGATTTTTTGAGTCTCACATGAAAGCTTCTCAGAGCAAAGATAGGGTTACAATAAATAATAATTATTTCCAAGGTAGGAAAAGACTATAAATGAAAGTGCTTTGGCTTCCTTCTCTTTCCATTCTGTACGCACGGGAGTCTGTAAGTTATAATGTATAAGGCTATTACAGAACACTCATAATGAGAGATAAGTATAAATCTGGCTTACTAACAACCAACTAAAATATTCCACTAAGACTTAATCAAGCAGAACTTTTGTTTTTGACCAGATGTATTAGTAACAGACTTCAAAATGATCTATGGAGAGTGACAAACAGCAGCAGCAGCTCTCACTGTTACTAACCAGGTAAATACAAAAGCAAATTATGGAACTAGGTCGAAATCTGAGCTTGATGCAGACCCCAAGACAGTTTTTGAAAACCTTTTTATATTTTCATCCAGCCTATCAAGCTTTCAGCAAAAATGTTATAGACTGTGGATGAGCTACAAATCTAAGGAATTATATGGAGGGAGTTTGCACAGAATTTACGTAATTGGTTGTACTTTTAGAACATATTTACTGGTTTTGCTTCTTTATATATAGGCAAACAGCTTTCACTTGCAATAACTGAAAATAAAAATCTATAGGTAACATTTTTAAGCAATGCCTAAACTGGAAAATCTATGCTGATACTAATTGCCATTACGCTTCTTTTATATTAGAGGATTAAACATCCTATATTCATCTTATATTGAAGGCAGTTACACAAATAGGGTCAGACATTTTATTGCAATTTCACTTTGTAGAATTTCAATCTAAATCATTATCTTTGTCATTGATTATAATTTATGTAACATAGTGTTTAAATACATAATTTAGTAACATATTAGATGAGCTATAACTCAATGTAAAAGCCAAAAATGAGCTATATGTGGAATGCTATATTGGACAGTAATGTGCTGAAATACTAACATCTAATATAATGAGGTTATTGATGTAGAGTTGACATATAACTTGATTTGCAGATGCCCTACTGACTAACCTTTTGCAACTATATCTCAGTGTAAACCTGTGGTAATTATTGCTGGGTAGGGAGAGTTGGTTAAACTGAACTATTTCTTTTGATGCATGTGAATGCAATTGCCCCCCGGAGACTACAGGAGTGCTGCGTGTGTGAGTTATTACATATTGAGGGGGAGAAAAGAAAGTTGTATCGCATTAAACTTTTTCTGTTTCCTATTGTTACAGTTTTGTTTTTTTTCAACAACAACATTCCCTTCCAGTGCCTTGCCATATATGCCCTTTTCAACTAACAAAACATATTAAAGCACATAGTAGAAATAACTGATTTAATTTAAACATGAGGCACTTGTCAATAGTTGGAGTTCACAGATTTCAAAAGAACTGCAAATCAGGAAGTCCAGGTTTTATTCCTGGGTGACTAAAGCCAGGGAATTAACATTACACAGAAAATACTGAAAAATATTAAATTTCTGACTTAACTGTAGAAACTGAGAAAGATGAGAAAGTCGGTATTCAGACTGACTGATCTGGGATGCCCTACAAGTCTTTGCAATAATGCAAAAAGCGTATTAAAAATTATACATAATATTCAATTATACTGCGTGCTTGCATAAAACCCCCAAATTAATAGATTTTGATATTTCTAGGAATAAAAATTACGCTGTTTTATACTAACTCATATAATGGAACACACTAGTCAAAAGAAAGGATGTGACAACTGCATAGAACAGTTTTGCTGATAATCCTTTGCCCACTTCAATTTTTTTTCATATTATATGTGGTTAGATCAACACAGCACAGAACACTGTGGGACTCCTGTCAACCCACTACTTCTGACAACTCACCAATTACGACAAAGAAAAAAGAAAAAGTTAAGAGGCTCTGATTCTAGTAGAAATTGATCTGCAAGTGAGATTTTCACATATTGCCTACAGGGACATTTTATAACAGGAGTGGTTTTGGCTTCTGGGGATTACACTGCACAATGAAAACAAATGTCAAAGTAAATCCCCCCAAAAAACCCACTTCTGGTATTGATCTCCAGACCCCCCAATCAACCTTTCTGCCCTTCATAGATTCTCAAATACCTTTCTTCATCTGAAACCCTTTAGAAATATTTTCTTCAACATAATCTTAAACTACTGGCTGAAGTTCAACACACATTTCAGCAACACATATGGAATTTATCCACAGTGCAAGGAACCTCCACAGGCCAAGGAAGGAAAATTCCTAACTGCCCATCCATGTTTACAATCTGAATTTGTATTTATATTATGTTGGAAATCTGAAGATAAGTACACTAGCTGTGTCTTCAATAGTCTTACATGTGTTTGAGTGGATTATACTGAGATTTTTAACTATGCATTTCTAATCTGGTAATGGTCTTTTTAATACATTGCACTACACCATCACTGATTTACTCATTTTTTTTTTATATTGCCTCATCTCCACTCAGAGTTGTGGGGTTTTTATCGATTCATTATCAATGACTACAGAAAAGGCTTTTGTTAAAAATCTATTAAAAATATATGTTCAGCTGCATGAAAATAAGCCACTTCAAGAAAACACAGTTCCTGCCTTTTTCCTAGATAATCACAAGAGAAAAAAAAAGTTTTCTGAATTGTGTGAAGCTCATAATATGCTATACATTTTGCTGAAGGCTGGTTATTTTTGAGCTTATAGTTACTCCTACACTTTATCTTGGCAAAATCCACCTACAATTAGAGAAGCAGTGAAATGCCGAAGGAAGTAGCCATGAACACATCACCATTGCTCACAGCTATGCACTTTGCTAAGTTCTCTCCATTTTCTAGTATACAACTCTTGCTTTATAAGGGTGAAACAAACTGATACGTACCTGAACACTAATTTTCTTACAAACTAACCAAACCTCAGCTTAACCACTCAAAATATGACAGTCCCCAAAAAAACTGTAGTTTGAAACGTACATACAGTAAGAGCATACAATACCTTATGCTAGTTTTAAGGCATTAAAATAAAGAGAATTATGTAGATATATTAGAGAAAACTGGCATAAAATACTGACTTTCACATTTCCTCATACGTTCATTCATTAACTTAACAGACAGTGTAGGAGGAACTTAGCTAAAAATACCTCAAAAATTGTTCACTTACACTTGAAATCAACTCACTGCTTAGAAAGTATTTGCAACAGCTTGAACAAATATATCCACTCAGGGACAAAAAAAATAATATTAAAAAAAAAAAAAAAAAAAAAAAAAAAAAAAAAAAAAAAAAAAAAGCACCAAGCAATTTAGTGCAAAACTTTGGAAATCAAATTGTTCCTGAAATTATTTCTGTATGGGCTGCAATAGTGAAGAGGACATCTATAACACAAGACGATCACAGTCTTGATCTCAAATGTCAGATGCCATCATTACACTTCTGCTTTAATCATAGAAAGGTTTTGGTAAAATTAAGTTTTTATTAATTACAGCCATAATAGAAATTACTTTCTCTTCTGTATTTTCTCCAAACAAGCCCATGGGTACTTTTAAGGGAGAACTTAATTCTCACTGTCACTTACCCCACCTTCTGAATTTGTCGATGAACTGGCTCCAACAAACATCTTACACAAGGACTGAAGGACTTGGTGTAGCTGACTCTTATGCAGACTTACAAAAAAACTAGCTTTTTTTTCAAAATATTCATATCTGATAGCAGAAATCTTAAGGAGAAGGAAGATCTTCATAAGCATTGCAGACCATATCTTAGCCATCCTCCTGTCTCTGAACATATTTCAAAAGTCTATCTACAATTTATCTCTGTGTGTTCTGACTGCTAATATTGTTAAGAAAGGAAAATCAAGTTCCCCTCATCCTCTGCCCACAACAGTGTGAGAGGTACCAAACAACTCTGCAATTCTACACATCAGATTTAGACCACAACTAACAATTCACACATGCACATTGTAGAAATCACAGGAGTGGTGTAAATAGGTAAAATCCCAATCTTACTGCTCTCTGCCCCCCACAAAAATTAGCAGCTTTTTAAAGACAGAAACATACAGAACCCTGAGAATTATTAAATCCTCAGAATTATTAAAGCTGTCCAGAAAGGTATAGGTCCACCTTATGATAGATGCTTAAATTAGAATTAAATTTTAATATAATAGCTCCTTATTTTAACCTCTTATAAGGTTGTGGTTTGTACTGCATATGAATTTCAGCACTACTAACACAAAGCTGTGTGTTTATGCAATGAATTCTCTCCTGCCTTGTGTCAGCTCCATACACTAATGCCTGTCTGCATAGCAGTCAGGACTGCTTCCTCTGTCTCTGCACTGATTACACTGCTCTGTTCATTTTTGTTTGCAAGACTTCATCTCACTCCCTAGCTTCCTCTTTTTATTTATATTGTAGTATCAAAGCTTTTGAGACAATGCAGTAAGAAATACACTACATTAAAAGAAGTCGTAGCAAATTCCTAATAATGTCAGATATATCCCTTGTTTAGGCCATGCTATTTTATAAGACACAGAAATAACACACAGCAATGTGCAATGTCTTGGGTACATTCTGTAGTTTTAGAGCTATTATGGAGTTGAAAATTACATGCTAAAGCACACAGTGACAAATAAAGCAACAAATCCAGGGCTAAGAATTCATGTTGACTAGCTGTGAAACCTCTTGGGAGCTGTTTTCAGTGATTAAGACATCACAGATATTCACATGGCAAGAATCAGAAAGCAGTAATATTAACTAGCCAGTTTTTTTATCTCTTTTGACAGGACTTCCTCCTGATCATGTTTTATTCATTACCTGAGACTAAATTTCCAGCCAGTACAGAGCTATTGGAAAACTGGGACTCTTGCCTTGCCTCACTACATCCCGTGAAAAGCATGACTGACAAGCTGAACTCTGTTTAAAAAGTGAGGTATTTACACCTGGAAAATGTACATGTGTACACAATCTGTTCCACAGTACTGCAGGCATAAACCATTGATCAAGCTGCCTGTATATGATATTTGAAATCAATGAGAACTATACATTGTCTCACTCAAGAACAATTTTGTTGGTGAAATATCTTTTTCCGCATGTGGATTTCCAGCCAAAGAAAACCCAAGCTACCTCAAAGAGAATTGTGACAAATTACCCAAACATTTAAAACATAAGGAGAGGCAAAAACTTTGTCAGCAGATGAACTGGAAGAAAGGGGGGAAACACCCAGAAGCTGCAGATCAGGGCAGAATGGAGTATTAAACTTACTAGCTTTTTTTCAGGTTCATCCCTGCACTTTTTTTTGTGACACCTATGCATTGGACAGTTTGCATAAAATTTCCCCAAAAAAGTGTTTCTAGACTTAGATCACTTATTGATACATTACATCTATGAGAAGCATAATGAGACAAAAGTGTATATTCAATTCCCTTTGAGGCTATGTCATGAGACACATCAGAATATTATTAGTGCACCCTCTTATTGCTTACTCTAGAGAAACAAAAAGACTTTGCTGTTGTTGTTATTACAGCAGATTTGAAAATCAGAATGAAAACCAAATGTATCCAAATTCTCAATGTTATGCAAATGTTTCCTTTCCCAATTTTACTGAGGTACCACTGTTACTGGAAGAAACACATTCCACACAAGAATCAAGAAGAATTAATCTCATGGAATAAACAAGCCTCACAACTCTAGCATTTCAAGATCCTGTAAAGAGACTTGAAGAATTATGCATAAATTACATGACAGATGTATATTTCTTAGTTCAGTTTTTCTCAAAAAGGCTTATCATTTTTAAGACAGACCAAAGAAAGAGGGAAAAATGAAGGCATGTTAGATACACCATTCTCAAAAAATTTCATGATAAAGTGTTTGAGGTCCAGCTCTCCTGCTGTGATGCTTTGTGTAATATATGACCAATCATGTCTGGCAAGATTTGCACAGGTCTGCCCTTGATTTGTGTTAGAAAAAAAAAGAAAACCTCACTATTCCTCATTCCTGAGAATTAATCTGACTCCCTGATGTTTCCAATTTTACAGTGATCCGAAGAACCCCCCCAAACCACACCTGAAACATCACTCAAATTTACAGATGATAGCTGAGGGAGACCAAAGTGAATTCCCTCCCCAAGCATCCCAGAGCACTCTCCATCACAGCAATGGCCCTGAAGTGCTATGAGATGGGGCCAGCAGAGACTCAAACTTGCCCTGCAAGCACTGACACTGGAACATGACCCAGCTTTGAGAGACTTTTACCTGAAAAGATTGCAAAAAATGTCACCAATATACATGGTGCCAGGTGCCTCAGGAACTATCACATACCATTGAAGCTTCCAAGAAATGACAGACTCTGAACTTCTTCAGAGCCATCAGAAAGCAGATGAACAGCTGAATGGGTACAGCTCCAGCCCTTGTGTGAGCTGTACAGCAAGGGTGGCACTTGACCACCTCAGTTTGCCCTGAGCAGCCCCTGAATGGTTCATGGACAACCGTACTCACTTTTATCTTTATTTCATCTTTTTCACTACTTCTGCAACGGGGACCAAGACTTGGCTGGAGTAAATGTAATTTGACCAGTCTGACTACTCTTCAATCCTCAGCTGAGTTTATGACAGCCAGCCAACAGCCAGCTTATCACAGCTAGCCAACAAATAGTCATTACATCAGGCCAGAGAATTTTAGGATACACTTTTCCACTAACAGCTCAATACATCATTCACAAATGTAACTAGTACACTGTAGACACAAGCACTGTTTGTTATAAATGCCTATAAATGCAGGGTGTTTCCACTAAAAGTAGTAGAAGTTATTATGAGCAGTAAAAAAAGTGATCAGGTCCCCATGGTTTACTAAGATGCTAATTAAACACTTACTGAAACACTTAATTAGCAAATACATAGTACTCCTAGATTTTTTTTTCAAAGTATATCATGTATGTCACATCATTTGTCTCCCCAAAAATGCTGCCTCATTTAAATCCTTAGTTCACTGCTGTTACTTTCTGTACAATTCCATGAAGGAGGAAAGGTTTTCTTAAAAAAATACAAAAAACCCTCCGTATCAAGGCTAATTGACTGGAGCTTCAGAATTTGTTTGGCTTTTCAACAAGTCAATCACTTACTTAGCAGATTCATATAACAAGACTTGATGCTGTCACCTAGCATTTGTAATTACCTTACACATATAAAATAAACTGTACCACTGAAAAACTTTAAATAAAAATGCTTTCCTATAAGCAGAATAAATGTACATCAGAGTCATGTCACACCTGCACTGTGACATGACCATTTAAAGTCAGAGCATTTATTTTATTTGCAAGATTCACTACAGTGTTTTTGCAGAGAAATAAAACCTCATAAAATCTTGCAATCCCAGAGAAACCTCAAGCTTCCATGCACTCTTCCATGTTAAGAAATGCTTGAAAAGAAATAAGCCAAGGAAATGTGGAAATCTTTGACAGAGGAAATGCAACAATTTTTTGGAGCAGCAAACTGATAAGGGCAGCTGATAATCTGTATGGCCAAGAGGGCAGGATTATCCCTACCAGCAATCCAGCAGCACAGACAACCAAGGCTCCCTTTCTCCTGTTCTTCCTGCAGCTACTGGGAATGTAATATATTACCTAATATATATATATATATATATATATATATATATATATATATATATATATATATATATATATATATATATATATAACTGAAAGTAATATGTTCAATTACATAATTTTAAAATATTGATGTTTTAAGGCATACTTACAAGGAATAACTGCTCTTGGCTAACTGGTTTTCATAAATCATTCTTGGTATAGAGATGCTTAACAGGAAGTGAATGGAAGAGAAGAACTACACACCAGACAGGTATTTTCTTTCTAAACTCAAACCATTCAGCCACACCACCTCCCTTCTCTAGACCCAATCTCATCTCATGAGTAGAATATTGCAAATATTGCAGCTACAAATATTGCAGCTACATCAAGAATCCTTAGCATGGCTTCTATTCTCTAGTCATCGCCCCACTGTAACAGATTTCCAAAATAATACTGAAAAATAAGCTTAATTTATTCTCTTTACTGAACCACTATAATTACAAGTAGCTGCTCAACACTGAAATTTAATTTCGATGTATCATATTCTCAGACCAAATCTTTCACAAGCTTTTATTGCTCTATCCTGTGCAGTGGAATGCATGGTGATGCAATCAGTATGTAATGACCAAGGTTGTAAAGTAAACATAACACTGCACAGATGCATAAATAATGTATCATTTCCTGAACTTGATTCTGACATAAAGCTTCACCAACACAAGCCAAAAGAGAGATGTGGTGTTAATTTTTCCATTTTGCATATAGGAACACACGAGAAATACAACCATATGAAGCATAAGAGGGTCAAATTCCATCCACCGGAAATTTTCCAGAAACACATTATATTAACCAGATCAAGGCAAAACTGATATTTTGCACTGTAAATTGCCTATAAACACTGGGCATGGAGACATTGATGTTGTCAACAGAAATCAGCACTTCTCTTCGTGGCTTTTCACAGTCAGATCTCACAGAATACTTTTTAAGTCAAGCATCGAATTTGTGGCCTTGAATACAAGTCCCCTGCTATGTAATATATCATTTAAACAGATCAGTTTAAGAGCATTCATTTCTCAACCACCAAACTAAGTAACTTACAAACTGTAGAAATGCTCCTGGAATAAGACTTAAAGTCTATCTGAAATACAGAAAACATATACTTGAACCTTTTCTTTCCAACTGTAAGAAAAAACAGTTGCTGATGTAGTAACTGTGCAGAGGTCCTCAAATTCTATTGGTTTTTTTCCTCGCCCTAAATAGTAAATATTTCATGGATACAACTGAGGTGAGTAGTTCAACCTCTGGTAGAAAAGGAAGGAACCATCAGCTCTTTGTGGGAACAGATTCATTACACATTCGGGAAGACACACACTGGAACAGAAGTGTATTTTCTTAGGTAGCTTTAAAAAAATTGAAAAATAAACTCACTTGTAAATGTTGAGAGTTGTCAGTCATATTGTCCTCTCGCCTACGAACTTCTTCCAACAGCTGTGCATTCTTCTTTTTCTCCAGTTGCTGATTGTGCTTCAGATTGGCAACCTTCTTGTTTTGGTCCTTCATATGTCTAAGAATTGCACACACACACACGCCCCCATTAGTGTTAATGGCTGCAATTACTTCTTTTGCAATAGAGATTAATTTTATGACTACAACACAGGACATCAATTGTCCAACACAAGTTTTCCAAGCATCAGTTGTAACAATGAAACTTCATCTTGTTTTCAAGGCGGAATATCAGAACAGCTTTCAGTTACAGAGTGGTAAAGCAATTATTTTGTATTACAAGATTTCCCCCTTTTCACGATTTCCTCACAAAAACTCATACATATTCTGAGCTCTATGCAGAAAAATGATTGAAAGAGGGAGATTATCCAACAATCCTTACACATTCTGCATTCAGAAACAATTTTAATAGGTGCTTCAAGCAGCATTAATTTCAAAGGAAGCAGAAGGTGAAGGTGATGACTAACGTATGTTGTGAAATTGTATTTTTTAAAATCTGGACTACAAATACAGTGTTTAGGATGATTAAAGTGTGATGGGGTAGAAATTCAGGTCATAAATATGCCATGAAGAATAAAGGATGCCTTTACAAATAGCTTTGTACAGGACAAAAACATTTATATCATTTTTAATAATGGGACTTCTTTCTAAAAAAGGTAATCAAGAAACAAATTTATGAGTCATTCCTAAGGAAATGAAACAATCATTGCCACCCTTATATGCTTTAAGACTGTATTAACAAAAAAGAATTAATTGTTTCAGTTTTAATTATCTTTTATTGGATGTTATTCATTAAGTTACCAGAAGCATTTCTGAGACTTAGCACACACCTTTTTAAGAAAGAAGGCAAACTAATTTTGTCTGTCAGGTAATGAAAACATATCCTTGCAGTAATACTTCCTACCTGCCTGAATTCTTAGATATTATTTTCCAGACTCCCTTTGACTTGGAGGAATTTGCTCCCTTTTATCTATAAAAAATAAAAGTCACGTGCAAATTCCTAATGAGATCTACTCACTAATCCTACTGTGGCAAATGAAGAGAATATTATTCAATGCCCAAAAGGATCACTGAAAATCCCTCCTTTGCTTCCACATCAGAAGCAGTGAAAAAAGTTACAGAATACATTTCTTGCACAGATTTTAATATGCTAAAGAAATTGGGTCATTTAATATTTACTTCTATCACTGGTTTCTTTGTCCTACCGATGTTTTTTTCACTATTCCTTTATGGTGAAAAATTAACAATTAATTTGCAATCAATAAATGTGACAATGGTATTAAAAAGTCTTAAAAGACATTTAATATAAAAGTCTGTAAGTACAGCACATTTGAGAAAATCCAATCAATTATAACTAAAAAAAAAGTACAGTAAACCTGCCCAGGAAATAAGAGTGTGGAACACAAGCTCAAATACAGGTTATCTGCTTGCAACTCCAAGTGAAAATCAGTTCCCTGTCACGAGTCTGTCTCACAATTGTAAGTACCGACTCAGTCAGCATAAAACCAAAATGAATATTGGAAAAAAAACTACTTCCACAACTTCATATATAAATGTATTTGGCTGAAATTTTGGTGGTGCAATATGGCTTTGTGCTGTTAAGACATAAATTGGTTTCCAATCTCATGTTGAGTAAATGATAAATTGATTTGCATTTAATCTCTGTAAGAAGTTCAATGTTATGCCAACTCTAGCCGCTTCTTTCATCACCCGTCCCTCACACAACTTCCCATTTCAGCTTCTCTCTAATGCCACACTGAAAAGTAGAACACGGTAAAGCTGCAAAGGAAAAACATCTGCTGCCTGTGATGTGCAAAATCTTAAAGAGAAGGAAATAAAAGAAAACTCTGTCGTAGACTCTCTTTATTCCACAACTGGCTACATATCTATGGAAATTAAAAGAAAATGCTACAGCTAAAAAGCCTAGCTGAGGAGTTTTCTTTTAGGCCTGCACTAAAAGTACTGGGGGAGTTCAATAAATACAAAAAAACATATTTCCCTCCAGTTTTTTGGTTTTTTTAATAGAAAATTTCAAATCCAGTAGAATTGGTCCAGTAGAATTTTTGAGTTGCTTGCTCTGGTATGTTTTCATGTGCTTTTCTGTTTATAAAATGCTTTTGAATAAAATACAAGATTAGGAAAAAGTAAAATATATGCATGAGAAATAGCAAAATATTCAGGAACAGTACCCAATCAGCATAAACTATCATCTGCCATGACCTTCGAGGATATATGATAAAATATCCACATAGTAACAACACTGACATGCACAGTGATACTCTTCATCATGTGGAATTCATTTCATTTGTTCCGCTACACTGCTTGAATTTAAAGCTCTAAGACCACAAAATTCATTCGACAGAATAAAATAAAGACTACTGCTTAAGACATATGTCTTTAAAATCTGAAGTGTTTATTTCAGGGGTCTGGTCAGTAGAATTCCTCTTACCATCACAAGTTAACCATTTTCTGCTAACGGAACATTTTCTGATAGCGTAATTGCCCCAGAGCAGGAAGATGAAATCCACAGCTCTTATTCTCCACATTGTTATAGTTCATTTTGAAGCTGGGCATCTATTGTAATTTAGGGCTAATTTTATTATTTTATTATTATTATTTATCTATTCTCTTTTAGGTTAATTTTTTAACCTCTGAGCCTGACATTACAGTTATCCCAAGCTGGTTAAAACCCACCACTCTGCTGCATTTGTGATTTTACAAACTTCACAGAACTGGAAAACCAGGCTACAAACCAGTTCTGAAGCACTCAAGCCCATAGTACACTGAAGTAGCGCCAACACCATATTTGGCTTAAAGAAATTATGTTCTGAGTTCATAAACATTTAAGAAACAAAGCAGACTAAAAAAGCAGCATAGATGACTAACATTCTGCACAGATGCTTAATCCTGGCCAAACATTAAAAAGTGGGATTAATGACAGTTTTTCAGATAACAAATTTACATTTGTTTGTGTTCCTATGGTTAAAGGCAGTCAGCAACTGTTACAGAATATCTGGCAGCTTAGGAACAAAATAGAATTCAGAGTGAAACTAAACTGTCTTGAAAACAGAGATAGAATATAATATAAGCATATCTGAAATAGTTTAAAATAAAAATAGGTTTTTTAAAAAATTTAAAAGGAAATTAGTTCTGTTCCAGTTACAAATTAAAGAATGATATCCTAGGCATCTCCTAACTCTTTTAATAGTTCAACATCAGAGAAGCAGTATCCAGCAAACACCCCATGCCACATAAATACTAGATACCAATAATACTGACACTTAATAAAGAAGAGATAAACACTAAAAAAAAAGAAAAAATTCTAAGTAAAATCTTACTATTCTAGTACATTAGATATTCTCTCACTCCTAAAGAAGAGAAAAAGATAATATAAAGTAACATACTCTTCTAGAAGCTACCTTAGTACTCATCAAACTAAGTTTATTAATTTGTCATACCTAGATTAAGCCATTGCTCTTAACTGAATATTCATTCACCTTAGATGTGCTACTCCATAAAAATCAGCCTCTTCCTGAATCTTTCTGACCTGGAATATTTTTTTATAATCTTTCTCAATACACAGAATGCTTCACAGTAATTAATTTGCACCTCAACCAGGCACTAGACTTAAAATTAGGTATCTAAATGACAGCAATGCCTAGACCTCTGTTTTCCTCAGCATCCAACAATTTTTCCAAAAAAGCGGCCTCAGAATGCCAGTGCTGGAGTCAACAGACTTCTCAGCTGCTGAAGAACCGTCATCTATGACTGCTAAATATTTAGATACACTTCGTGTATCGCAGATCCAAGCAAGACAGGAAAAGACAAAACATTCTCAAACAACCCTTTAGCTTTATCTCTTATGACATCCAGTCCAAAGGACTTAGAGCCCATCAATCTTCCTGAGCAAACAGCAAGATGCCCTTACCTCAAATGCACTTTTCATTCTTATTTAATCTTTTAACTGAAATGTCTTTGCAGCAAACAGACATCAGGCCGATGGGGACCCAGACCCTGGACCAGCAGAAAGATAAACAGCAAAACAGTAGCACCACTTACTTTCTGCTGGTATGAATGTAATTGTAATGACTACACTTTAACCATGTTTGTGGCTTTTTCTTGTTCTGGAGTAGCACACAAATTGATCTTGCAGGTCTAACTATTGGACATTTAATTCCTCCAGTTCAACTTTTTAAGACAAATACTAAACACTGAGTTTCTGCATGTATCTGAGTAGCATTCAGACTTTATTTTACAGTAGTGTGTGTTGTCTAACCTCCAGTGCTTTCATCTCTTATAGCTATAGAAAATCACACTATTTCATTAAATTCCCTGCTTTAATTAGCCACCTGGGTACCTTGGCCACAAAGCTGGTAATGTCAGCCAAAAATAAGCGCTACATGTTAGTATAGCCCTTACTCTATTTCATAAAGGGTTTTTTTCCCCTCAAAGCATCCAAAAAATGCAGACATGCAAAATACTCCCATGAGCAAAATCTGTAACATTTTCTAAAGGAATATGTCTCTGCAATAATTTTAATCACTTTAAACAGCATTGCAATGGGACCAGCTGTCTGCAAGTCAATCAAAAAATTCTCCAGTGTGCTAAGAATCTGTGCTCCTCAGCAAATAAAAGATAAAAAAATCAGAGTGCAAAGAATGTTTTCAGGGAAACAAGAAAAAAATATCAACCCCAAACCAACCAGATCTATTTTATGAAATACGGTTTAGTCAAAGCCAGTAATCTATATAAAAAAAGAAATTCTAAAAAATATGTTTTAAAATTCAATATAATACACTAATTTTAAATAAAGAAACATAACCCAATATTCTAGGCAGGCACTGTGTAGAATCATCATCATTACTTGAAATTAGTAACTCTTTCTCCTTTATAAATAGTCCACACTTCTACAAAGAATTCACGTATGTGACCAATGAAACAAATCTTAACATTTTACTAGGCACTCTGGGTCTCAGCAGCTAGTCATGCAGAAGACCTGATCCTGTAAATCCCAACCATGTGAATGTCCATTCCAAATTACATTACTTCAGTAAGACTCAGTAGAAATATTCCAAGCAGTTCAGTTCTCACTGTCTTGAGAATCTATGCAGGTGCTTCACTGAGTCATGCCTAAACCAGCATAAGGGTAATTCTTCAAAATTCAAGTCTAATTTCATTGAAATCCAAAAGCTAGAATTTTATTAAGATATAAGCAAGTTAAGTATTGTTTCTGGCATTTTCATGGAATACAAATGCATTTGCTACTACCTATCTAAAGTCCTGGGTTGGACTCTTAAGAGACTAAAATCACCACAAGAGATATTAAGAGGGGTACTGACAGACACATTCCTAACACAAACAAGGACACTGCTTATTCACTTACAGCCCAGAGATGGATTTTGCTGTAGAAAATAGATATCATCATGATAAAAAAACTCTCTACCTGTGACAGGCTGATTTTTTAATATAATAAAGAAAAAATCTCCAACAAAAGCAATTTTTTCTAAAAGAAAGTCCTCATGCTTGACTGCGGAACTGATTTAATAAGCAAGACTATAGTCACTGTAAGTTTTATAATATGGTAATAAAAAAACGAAGCAGGGACTTCCTGTGCTATTTGCATTTAAAACTTTCACATTGGGGTTTTTTTTTCCCCAATCAAGATTATATAATCTAAAGATTTGTTAGTGTCCAAGACATCATCTAAAATCTGGTGTCTCTTTATTCTTAGCTTATTTTTCTTTTGGTAACTAATACAATTATCACACTGATAGCAAATTAAATACCTTAAATGAATAAACAAAAGCAAGTATCCCAACCAGTAAGAAATTAATTTGTCTATCAAATTTAAACATTAAGAGCAGAAATACTCCTACAGTTGAAGACCCTTTAAAAAGCTCACAGTTTAATACAGACCACTACATAGGCAGTGGGGAAGAAAGTGTTTTGAATGAAAACTTCTTAAGGGAGAAATAAATAATAAATAAATAAGCATTCCTTGCTTTTGTTAAACATACTCAAAAGAAAACAAACAAACAAAATCAAGAATTTTTTCCATGTCTGTTTTCACAAAGGCCACATCACTTTGGGAGGAATACTTCATTCCAAATCTCAAGGAATTCCTTTATTTGCATATCTGACTAACCTATAGTCGTCCTATAGAAAAAAAAGAAACCTATATATCCTGTCTCAGCATTTCCCTTCTTGCCCTCATAATTCCAAAGCCGAAAATCTAGCAGACCTTATTCCTTCTTTTTTCCTTTGCTCTTTAAAAGAACCACATTTTCCCCTCTCTCTTTCCCACTGAAAAGGAGCAGGAGCAAGACTTCAACTCCCTTTACAATTGCTTAAACTCCTAACCTGTGTGACAACACAATCTATAACCCCACAAAATTTTATTTTTACAATTGTGCCATTAGATCTTGTAACTAAAAAAACCCTGTTCTACAGTGACATAAAGGGACGTAGCTCAGCTTCCTTAGCACATCTATTATCATTTGGGATGAGAAAGCAAGCTTGAGTGGATGCCCCCTGGAGAGACAGGAAAATGTTATCAGCTTGCGGCTGGATCTCCCCTGTTACCAGGAAAGCTAATGGCACATTAAGACCTTCCCATAGGAACAAAGCTTATGAAAATTAGTAAAATTTTGGTGCCTTTTGAGCAAGAGAATTTGGAGGCAGGAAATTCTGGTTGACCTTGGGCAGACTGACTTTAGGTAATAAAGGGCACTATTTTCCACATGCCTGAGAAAATACTACTGCAAGAAATTAATATTATCTCTGACTGAAGAAGAATGCTTGCTCTTCTTCCTGCCATTCACCTGATGCTGAGACTATGACAAACTCCACATCACAGTTCATTCTGCTCATCTGAACTGGGAGAAACACCCGTGTGTTCTCTCCACATCTCTTTGACAGAAAGAACTGGAAACAAAATGACCAACAGAAGCATGGGACAAAAAAAAAAAAATACAAACCAAGCAAAATTAAAATTTAAAAATATCTAAAAAAAAAAAATTAATTCCTATATCCCTAATTCTCCAGTTGAATTCAAAAAGGTCATCATTCCCAGAATTAGCAGCTAAGATAAATGAATTTTAGTATATTCAACGTTTTCATTACATTCCCAGCTCCTATTACTGACAGGTTACATAACTATTTCAGTTTCACCCAAAGGAGCAGGCTTGTAGCCCACAGAGACCTGTAGCTCTCAAAAAAACCCTTCTTCCCATCCCCTTATACTCCTCCAGCTTTAAAATCTCATCATTTCAATTGCCTAAAGGCTGGGTCAGGTTTCTTAACTCACATTATGACAATTTTTCAGTGACACAATTATTTTGCCTCTAATGCACCACAAAAGAATATTACTGTCCTGGGACAACTGAGAACTCTGCCTGGTAGAAATAAAGCAAGCGTCACAGAAATCACTGAAACATTTCTCACCTCAGAGGCAAAAATGTGGGAGGAAGGGTTTACCTAACACACACACTCTGGGAAGTTTTCCAAAATCTTTATTTAAGAAGTGTTTAGTCTGACACAGTTCCCTCCAAAGCCCTGGAGAGATGCTAGAAATATCCACATGAGGATAATGCATGAATGAAAGAGACGTACTAAAATCCTGTTCCAAACTATGGTTCATGTCACTTTGTTTCAAGGCAGATCCGCAGAGCGAGCACAGAAACTCCGACCCAGCGCAGTGCACTGCTGTCTTCCTCAGCACATTCCTGCTGGGTGACACTTTACATGAACATGTGTGAAATTCGGACCACAAGACTCATCTGTCACACATCCTTCTCCTACACCCAGGATTGTCGTGCATTTTCCTCTGATGTTCTTCTTTAAAAAAAGTCACTGCTGATGACAGCACTCTAGATGAGAAGGATATTTGATCTGATTTAATACGGCAATTGCTTGCTCAGCTATTTTTATAATTGAGACCATTAGCAATAGCTGTAACCAGTTACTGGAAATAGTTTGTTGCCTGAAATTTGCAACCAAGAAGTTGCAGCCCTGCTACTGCAACTACCCCATCAGGTCCTTCCCAGCTGTAGTCCAGGAAAGCTGTTTTCTTTAAAATACCAAATTAACAAAGCATCTCCACACAAACAAACAAAGAAACAAACAGGAAAAAAAAGCTCCACCACCTCCTGACTCTTTCCAGTTTTTCTCCGCATCCAACTGCTCCACAGCATGTCCAGCTCAGCCTGACAGCAATCAGGATCACATCTCCTCTGCAGCACTCCATGTTTCATTGCAAATTTCTTCTGGATCAAATCTTTTGACTGCAACTCCTGGCTCACCCTAGAAGTTCTCAGGATCCATTCAGCAATCATCATCCATTACATAAACCATGCTTTCCATACTTTTGCAGTAACCTCTTCAGACCTCCAAATAAATCAGGCACACTTTTTACGATTCTTGTTTAGATGTACAAACTTCCCCTTATTATAAATTCAGATCAGAGCACCATCATGTTGCCCAGGCATGATGCTCCTGCATTGTGAAAGCAAACAAAGGAGTGGAAGGAGCAGTTCCACCAACAGCCCAATTCCTAAATTTAGTGTCCCTGTCTCTTTTCAGTCACAGCTTTTTGAGGGCAAGCTGTGCTATCTCACAATGATTCTTCACTCACACATCCCTCCACCATGCACAGGGAATCCTGACAGCACTGAGCCCGGGCAGTCACCAAGCTCCCCAGGGAGGGCTCTGGGGCTACTTTATGCACAGGTTTAAGAGGTAAAGAAATCTGCTCCCTGGTTCTTGCCCCTGAGGAAAACTAGTGGAGGCAGGAGGTCTGGAGAAGCACAAGAAATACTGATGTCTTAAACCAGTAATCACGACAGGGAAGAGTAACAGCTCCTTCTGTTCTCTCTTTCCCAACACAGAGTTGTTGGTGTCACAACCAACCAAATCCAAAGTTGATATTTTTCCTTCAGCAAGGTAGAGCTCTTTCCTCCTCATATCCACTTCATTCTGCAAAACCATTTACTTTACAGAGTATTGACCCTCCCAATCAAATCTCAAAAAAGGCAAATCACTGAGAAATTACAAAATATCCTTCCCTCTTTAAATAAGTCCTTTCTATTTTAATGTTTGCATGGCTTTCAGCAAACTGAAAGGGAAATCTTGCCCCAGGGCCCTGTTTGTATCTTATTATTGTTCATCACTATGATTTCTGCTTATTTTGTAATATAATATTTTCCCCTTTTTTCCCTTAGAGTACCAAAGATATGAACTTTCTACTTTACTATTTCTTAAAAAATGAAATTTACAAAAGTTTAAAACCACACATAAAATCAGACAAATTTAAATATCATCTCAAAATGTTTAAATGCTAAAACATTGGTTCTGCATATGTAGCAAACAGACTAAAAGAGAATGACATGTCAGCAATCTGCCTGTTTTCCAACGTGACAACTATGTTTCTCACTCAGAATAACCAAACCCTCAGAAGAGTAATGTATATCACAGATTCTCTCAGTTTTCAGTGGTACACTATCTCAATTTCTCCAGGGAAATTATCTTTGAACAACATATCACTCTGTCCTTGGAACCATCAAACTGACATTTGACAAAACTGTGGATGGCTTGTAGGTTAAATTTAAAACTCCACTGAACCTTCCCTTGCACATCTCACTGATTTCTGGCCTCCCACAGAAACAATTCAGAAGGCCAACAGCAGAGCTGGTGGGAAACTTCCTAGCACTGGTCAGTACAATTCACATGGAAAAAATATCCAACTCCTCCTTAGCTGCAGGTAGAAAAGTTTGGGGAGCATGTAACCTGCTGCAGCCTAAAGGTGCGGGGATGTCACTGTACTGATGGTTGTACTCTGAATATTTGTACCTTGTACAGGCAGGTGCACATGGGGGCATTATGCCAATGTATTGGATTTTCTTGTTTGTCATCAGTATCGATAGCCTACCACGTCATAAAACAGATGCAGCATTTTTCTAACCATAACAACCCCATGGGAGTATGGTTGACTAAAATGACAGTGAAGAACATACTGACCAGCAGAAATTATGGAACTTAATAGACCTGTTTCCTAAATTAAATTTTGACCTTAATGAAGATTCAAGCTGAGAAAACTCAAATTCTAATCATACTCTACAACTTATCTGGGACTCTAGGGATGCAAGTTGGCAGGGTTACGAGGACAGTTTGCTTCAACAAGGTCAGTTGGTTTTTTAGGTCAATAAAACATAACAGAAATTGCACCTTCAACTGCTGAACAAATGTTTCTGCATACCAATCATCGAATTTCAGTGAAATCAACCATAATGACAATCACAAAGCATAATGCCTTTCTTTAGGCTCTCTTAAGCTAGAGAGATTTTCAATCAATGTTGAGTATGCTCTGATAGAAATGAAAAGTGGTCACATTCAGACAATAATTTCATCATGGCCACCTCCATAATGCATTTAATTAACTTCTGGAAGAAAGAAAGATTCTGAAAATAAATTGCTGAAGTATTTTCACAATCTGGGTGTAATACCTATCCCTTCAAGCACATAAAAATGTGCTTGAAGAAGACAGACAATAAATTTAGGGTTCATCCAAATCCGTACTGCAATCAATAAGCCTCAAATTTCAGAAACAAAACTTTTCAGCTGGAAAAGTAACTTGTGATTGTGACATGCACTAAAGTACATCGGGGGGAAAAGAAACTTGTGTCAATCTTTTTGCAATGAACCATGTTGAGCTGTGCAATTTGAAGACTTCTCTGAAGACGTCTGAACTGTGAAATGTGAATTGTGCTTGTTTTTGAGGCTGAGACCAAAACTGTCCCAAGAGAAAATACACGTTTTAAGATGTTATAAGACTTGCTAACTTACAATTTACCGCCACCCATAAGCACATCAAGGCCCACTAAGAGAAAAAAATTTCAACTAATCAATTTTTACTTCCAACAAGCACCACAAGACATGTAATACTTGAAAAGTTTACTCAGAAACCGTGTGTAAAGACAAATGCCAGCTAAACTAATCTACAGCCTGAAAGAATTTAAAACATGAACATGGCTAGGTGAGCTTATATACAAACACAGCATAAAAACACACACAGACAACTCCTTTACAGTTACGTGCTGGTCCAGCAAAAACAGCTAAAAGTTTGTGAACTACTGCAACTCCCCATATTCTGTTTTAAGCAGTGAAGGGGCAATGGCAAAGTATTAAGAATAAGTCTCTGATCTTAGGTATAAATCTCTCTGTATACAATTGTCCCTGTTCATTACCTGCTTGGTTGGGTTATCTACTAAAAAGTTATTTTGAATGTTGAACTCCCTAAACAAAGATAACGTAAGCAAAACTGAAAGAAAAAATCTTCACACAAAACAACATATGCATTGAATATGTTGTTAATGAACATTTTTTTCTTATAGGCATTCAAGAAAAAGATTCATTTAGGGGAAAGTTTCTGGTCTAGAAATGAAATGACCAAAAACTTCACAATAGGGACAAGCAGAATAAAAACAACAAAATACAAACAGAAGTTAATAATGTGGAATCAAAACAACCAAATAAAGGAAGCATCAATGAGAACCTTCATTGTGGAAGGAGCATTAAGTAGGAGAGCAGAAAATACTGACCTGGAAGTCAAGCTGGTTGAAGTAGGGATGAAAGCAGCAGTTTGGAGAAAAACAGATAGGGAGGAAGACAGCAAAAGAGAATAAAGGGAGGAACACATTAGTTCTTTGAAAATATAACAAGCAGATGTTATATTAACAGATTATTTAAAAAAAAAAAAAGAAAAAGAAAGAAAAAAGGGAAGGGAAGGGAAGGGAAGGAAAAGCAAGAGCTAAAATGAAATTTCTGCAGAGCTATAGTCTTCCTGTACACTGAAGAAAATAAGCTTTAAAACAAAAGCTTGTCATGGGTGGACAGTGGAAAGACATCCATATTTATAACCATCCAAATTCCAAATTCATATACACACCAAACAGAACAAATAAATTACATGAATATTAGTAGCATTTGCTGCCACACAAACATCTTGTTATATTGCACAGTCTTTCATTTGAACTATCATAGGCTGGTGACCCTCATTCATCAAGTCTTCCAATGGGAGTCAAAGCAGCTAAACAATTTGGCAACTTGTTCAAAGATATTTAAAGTTCGCAAAGCACTGTAGTTAATAATCAAGGATGAAGATTCGACACCCCACCCCACCCAGGAAATGCAGCCCATTCCAATGCTGACAGCAAATTTTTAATTCAGTATGAAGAAGAGAATTAATACTTCAGCACTGAAAATACTCTGATTTTTGATAACTTTATTTGTTAAAAAAATACCTAACACACCCTTTTAAAATAAGTAAGGCCAAAACAATCCCCACCCAGCTAGACCAGTCCTTAAATCTGTCCCTGACACACAGCATTTTATGCATTTAGGAAAAGTAGCATATTCAACAGCCATAAAAGTACTTTCTTTAAAATGCAATTATTCCACATGCTGATGTTTTATATCTTGTGCAATGACTTGTCACTGCTGTGTGGACTTACCTTCAAGACAATTCAAATCCAAATCAATTCAAAATTAATTACTTATAGTCTGAATACCCCAAGAGCTTGAATACACATCTATAGTGGTATATACAAACTGCATACAAGAAGTATATAATGAAAAAAAAAAAAACCCTTCAAACAAAGGTTTTTCTCATAGCTAGTATAATATTTTTAAATGGACTTTCACATTGTTGCAATCTTTGCTGAGAAGTTACACTTAGCCAAGCAATTGATCAAGTATCTCGCATTCCACTGGAGAAAAAAGGATCCAAGATTTTGCAATCCTCGTCATGTAGTCATCCCTTTCTTTCTCTCTTCAGTCTAAATTTACCAACGGATAATTCATACTGAATTCTGTGCCAGTGCTCCTTTCCTGAAATCACTCTTCTTCCCCTGCAGTGCTTGCCCCTTCCCATATTTATACAGAACACGCATCCCTACAGAGCTATGTTTTACCAGAGAAATAAACCACTGTTGCTTAGACTCCTCTTGTGTCATAAGCACTTCGTTCCTTCTCAACAGCCCTCTCTGCACCTGTTTCCAGTTTTAATTCAACTTCCTGGCATACAACTGATCAGAAGTACACAGCAGCATTCCACACAGAGCCTTGCCAGCAGCTGATGACATTAATACCTTCCTATCCTTACTGCAGATATTTATTCTGACATTATCAGGCTTCACTCCTCATTATTTTGATCTCTGTTTCATTATTTAGATCACTCATAATGACACAGCCATAAGCAAATTCACCCAATCTTTCTTTTCCTGAACTGTATCAAGGATTATCCTTAGGTTATATCAGGCAGCCTTACTGGTCCTAACTTCACAAACATGCATTTTTATGCCGTTGTATTTCACTTCATTTTGTGATTCAAACTCTCTCTCACATTTCATAAAAGTACTTCTCATACTAACACCATTAATTAAAGCTTTAAACAATATACTCCTTCAATCCTGACAGCTCTGTTTTAGCTGAAGCCCTCTCTCCTTGGTGAGGCTCTTTGCATTAAAACTTGAGCTGATCACTACCTTATCCAGTTTCATTTACTTTACAAAAAACCCCATGAAAATAAAAACCAAAAAACCCTGAAGCACATTTCCTTCATCAAGAAAACCAAAGAAAAACAGCAGGCTAAGTTTAACAAAAGCACACTATACGTTAAATGTAATATCTTGCATTTAATTTTAAACTTATTTTAATTAGAAACAGATAAATTGTGAAAATTGTCATAAAAGTTGTCAAATAGTTTTAGTATAGAAGAAGGAGTAGGTTCTCCTGTGTAGAAACAAGGAACTGTAAAATACAAAGTTAATATAGAGAGAGTAATTTAAGAAACAGACCAACATGATTTTATAGGAGCAGAAATATTAATCTAAAGTGATGATGCTCAGGAGTGTGACAGTTTCTGAGCCAAGAAAATCACATTAAAACCAAAAGAATTACCATTCATATGAAGACTTCTTCATAATTATTAATAATGTTCATCTGCCAAGCACGCACTTATAAATTTAACTGCCCGTATCTCAAAGCAGATGTTTCTACCCCTGAGTATTTGACACTTAGTGTGTCAATACTAGTAGAACATTAGTATTCATCATCTTGTTCTAACTTTTGTTTGAATTTGTAAATTATAACTTTATTACAACCATTTTTACTTTTCAAACTTATTTATACAAGCACACTTCATTATGTTGAAGAATTTATATATGAATATAATAAATATTGAGAGGTTACCACAACTTGTGATAGTCTAGATTATCACTTCCTCAGAAATTTATGTCGATATATTTTGAAAATTTATGTTGTTGCAATTATCTTGCAATGTAAAGATGTTGGCATAGCAGTGAGCATGGATCCCAGCAAGTTATGAATGAATAAATGCATTTTAACATCACATTCATTTTCCTACAGGACCTCGGAGATGCCCTTGCATCTGAAGTTTGAGGAAATGTCAAATATATGCTCAAGGTCCACAGCAAAGTTTAACCACTCCATCACATTGTAACTATAGTACATCCTCTTCAGATGTCTGCTCGCTCAGCAGTACCACATTATTTTCTGAAAAGTTATTTCAGGGTCAACACCCTCATCAACACTAACAGATTAGAAATTGGTGTTACAAAACTTCACTGCTAAGAGCAGAACAAATTTGAAAGGAAAATGAATATAAAAATAGAAAATTCTCTCCGTTGCATCACCCAGTACAGGATTCTCAGGCAATAAGAACAGATTGTATGCTGACAATGCTGTACCACTATCTCTGCACCCCTTAGTTCCTTGTATCTTTGTAATTGTTTTGTAATCAATAATTCTCAATTCAAATTAATTTACTGCTCTCTATCAATTCTTTATCCTTTTTTACATAAACTATTTAAATTAAATTAACACTTCCAGAAATTTGAGATCACAAGCTTCAGTACTTCATCATGATCATCTTTTAATTTTGTCATTTTAATATTCAACACGTTCATGATTGCTATCTAATAAAGGACTTAAGATTACCCTCTTGAACAGAAGATTGCTGTGCCTACTGTTGAGTCTGGTGTCACACAATAATTCAGTTTTACAGTGCAAGGAGGGGATCAGTTGCTGTTTACACCTGGTGGTCACACCTAGTGACTGGACCTGAAGGTGCCCCTGCACCACTGCATGGAAAAGGCAGCACTTTCTCCATCCACACAAAACCCCTAAATGTGGTGTCTTTTCCAATATGCTGCTTTAGCATTTTGGAGAGAGTAGGCAGAGCTCACAGGCACAGTGCACAGAGTGACCACTCTTAATTACTCACTTCCTCTGGGACCTCCTTTACACATTGGAAGAGATGCAAACAATTGAGTATTCCAAACTCTGATGTGGTGAGAGACAACTGTCAATTGAAGTTATCCTTATGTAAATAATCAGTTCTATTTTAAATACGGATCTTCTCTCACTTTGAATTTCAGGTCTCCAGTCTCATGACATTTAACCATTACTAAACTTCACCAAACATCTGCAAAGACTAACAAGTTTTGGCAGCAGGTAGCTGTGAAGGTTAAGTCATCCTCAGTAAAAGGTGCACTACACATCCTTCTTTCCATGCTAGCTGTTTTCTGCCCCCCAAGGTAACCAACATTTCTGACGTGTTCCTCTCTCTCATGATAATGCTCCCTAATGGATGCTTTGTCTTGACTGGAACTATAGCAATGATCACAAAAATAAAATCACTTTAACTTCTTTTTTGGAACCATGAAACAGTTTTCTTCTGACTTCATCACAAGCAAACAATTTTATAAATTATTTGAAAACACAGAAATCCTTCCTTCTTTCAAGCAGGAGTGTCTAATTAAAGGAAGAGAACAAAGAAAACAGATCAGTCAAATAAGTAGCAGGACACCATAAGGGAGAAGGTTCCAAGATCTATTTAATTTACAAAGGGCATGAGACAAATCCCAAATCCCTCCTCTCTCCATTATGGAAAGCCTCTACAACCTTCCCAGACACAAGACAATCACTGCCTGGTCAACATCAGAAAATATTCTTTTGAAGCAAACAAAGATTATGGGAACACTGAGAAATAGTTACAATTATTACTCAATAGTCATGAGACAGGTTAGAAATACTTACCAATACTTTTCAGGACCTCTGAGAATGACGGATGGTGTTCACACTTGAAGAAACATGTGGGGACAGGTCTGATTCACCAGTTACTAAAAGACAGGCTTGTTTCCCGACAGGGTTTTCTGGGGTGGGGGTTGTTGTGCCTGTAAATTGCACGTGACTTTTCCCATATATGCTTGTTTTATTAAGAGTATTAGAAAATGGAAACCTTAAATTTTTCCAAAGTCAGCCAGCAGGAGATGTAGTTCTCAAGTAGCCCTTTTTTGTTCTTTTATAAAGCATAACAAACATTCTCTTTAAAAAATACTCTGATTTTAATGTCTCTGTTTCTGAAATGAAGATCAAGTAAGCAAAAATGCTACTCAATTTCAGACAAATAATACAAAAATTACCTTTCTAACTCAGCAATTTTCTTATCTTTGTCATTCTTCTCATTCTCTACTTCCTTGAGTATTTCTAGAAGTCTGTCAACCTCAGCCTGAGCTTTGCCACATTCTTCTCTATAGTACGATGCCTCTTTGTCAAGCTGTTTCATTCTGTCCGCAAATTCTGGGTTCATCCGTGCCTCCTCTTCAGCTTCATGAGCCTTCAGAATCAATATTTCAAAAAAGATAAGGATGACAATAACTTAAATAGCTTTAAGAGCTTTACTCCTTCAGTCTTGGAGTTCAAGTTTTCATTAAAAAGGATTATGGGTATTCCTGTCTGATGATGCTTTTCTATAAATGCATTATAAAAAGAAATGAAAATAACTACATAGTCAAATTCTATCATCCTGAAAAGGGAGGAAACTAAATAAGGGGGTTTTTTACATATTAAAGTGACCCCATTTTAAAGGCACTTTTTCAAATTTTAGAAGAACTCACCTTGGAATTCACTAAACTCATGTTAAGCTCAGTGTGTTCTGAATATATAGACAATCTCTTAACAAACCATGTCCTCTTCCCTAGATATAAACATACACACTTTGTCCATGTATAAATATACAAATACAGATACATATGTATATATTGTATATATCTGTATCACCAGATGTCTCAATTGCAGTTTCATACAAAGCATTTAAAATAAAGAAATTGTTTTTAATGCAGAAGTGATTTTAAGACAAACCAATAAACTAAGAAGCTGTTTTCAGCAGACATCTTACCCAGTAATCCTTTTTATCTTATCATTAATACTTAACCTGAAACATCAGAGGGACAAGCCCATTGGTGAAAACAGCACAAACCTGGCAAACACATGCATGGATGGGTGGCAGTTTCACAGACAAGAGAGGACGCAATGAAAACAACAACAGTGCAGAGCCCAGTCCGGCTCCCATCAAACCTCATGGCAAAAACCCAATTAACTTCAATGGGAGCATGACCTGGCACCGAGTGCTTTAAACTGTTGGCTGGAATAATCACAGACAGATGGAAACAACGATGCACTGCAATGCTTAGCCTACCCCTTGCTTCCCATTATTCCTAATTGGCATCTTGAAAGAGCAGGCAAGGAAAAAACAAGTAGTTTAAGGCAGTGCACATTAAACATAGAAAATTCAGGTAACATACAGGATTTTTACAGAAATTCATGACATTTAGAACTGAAGCTCCTCCAACTATCTTAGTACACCGAGAAGACGTGGACTTACTTATTCTTAATTTCAGGGAATGGACAATGCAAGCAAGCAATGAAAGAAATGCAGATCAAAATGACGCATGCATGTTTGGGAAAGAATTAATATAAACTACAGACACTAAAAGGTCCATATTCTTTGCAATGGTTAACATTTTCTGTATAAATGAAGAACAAGTCTGAGTTTACTACAAACACAACCAAAAAAATGAAATTAGTACAGAAGAAACTTAGGAGGTTTGCATGTAACATATCATTTAAGCATGAGGATAATAAGAAAAACATAGCAGATTTGAAGTGTTATTTATCCCACTCAGAGGTTTTTATTCAGAAGAAATATTTCATCAACAAAAGAAGGGAATGACATGAGGAGCCTAAAAAACCTACTGACCTTGCTCTTCAAAATCTGTGCTTTGATACATGCTCCAGTCCTGAATTCCATGCAGATGCAGGACTTTTTAAACCTAGAACTTGCTTCAAGGTAACATCCAAGAGCATCTTGATTTTGTATCCTAAGTTTGAGTGAGATGCCAGCAACAGATTCCTTTTCAGGCTCATAATCTTCCTTAATAATAAACTTGGATTTCATTTATACTGGTTGTTAATTGTATGAAGAAATTTACTTTCAACTAGCTTTGTAATTTTTGAAGTCAATGTAATACTAAGACTCAAGGCCAATTATCTGAGAAAACACTTTGATTGTCCGTCAGTGATATTATACCCCTTTTTATCGTTATGTAATTTTGCAAGGAATAAATTAATTCCATCAGTAATTTCACCCTAGAAAAACAAATAAAACCCAACTTCCACCTTCAAGATACTAAAGAAATTTATGCAAAAAGCATATTGTTCCCTATTCTTCAGATTTCTCCTCCTCTCCCAAAGGTAAATCCAGAATTTCACAGTTCCTCTCGAAAGGCTATTGCTCTTTCATGTAACCCCTTGTCACTTTCTGTCCTTTTCCTTTACTTTAGTACACAATTAATTACATATAAGCCTTGCTGTCTCACAGAGAGGAAAAAAACCCGCCTTCCTTCCTCTAACCAGTCTTCACTCTACCATAAAGTAAGTCTCAGCTATAGCCCAAACTCTTTTTCCCATGTACCTATTATCCCAGGGCAAGAAGCAATGAAGATGAGAGAGAGAAGCCTGTCTCTTTTTTTTATGTCTCATTGCCACATTGCACTTTCCACAAGGAGAGTGCATAACTGGGCAAGAACATGATAGCATCAGCAATGCAGAGGTGCCAAATGTTCTACTACCATGGAGTACTCCTGTCACACAGCAACTGAGAAATGTACTGAAAAAATTATCTACTGCACAGCTGATAAGCAAATCATCACCTGAAATAGTAGATATATTCCTCAGTTTAGCCCTTTAAATCTTTGCTCAACAGCATGTTAAGGATATCAACATGAAGTTGCAAAATTGTTTTCAGCTCCTGTGTTTTCTGTGGTACTCATGCTATTCCATATTTGTGGGATGTGCTTTTGGAAAATTCTGCAGCACAAACTGGGTCACTGCATCTCCCCAACATGAAGTGGAACTTCTAAGGTATGATTAAATGTGATTAAGCATCCATCCAATGTCACATATAAAACAATGCAAGCATTCAGTTACTACAAGGTTATTCTTATTTAAAAAAAAAAAAGAAAAAAAGAAAAAAAGAAAAAAAAAACAGTATTGCAAACTAGCAATTCAGCTGATTGCCTCTACTTTTTAAAGCACTTAGAGAATCTTTTTTGGACTATTGGCGGGAGCCAGATTTCTACAAGGGTATTGCCCAAATGAAGAAGTAAAGGTAAGTTAGTTTAAAAGGGAGAGAAAGAACAAAAAACTATTTTTACAAAGTGCTTTCTGCAGGTGGTTCTTTAAGCTGCAATTCCCTTTAAGAGAATCCTCACATTGTAAACAAAGCTGCTGATACTAGAAAAGAGCAAAACAGAATCCATCTGACACTGCCAGAACAAAGGCACAGAATTACTTTTAAGGCCCCATTTTATTTTATGGCTTTGAAAGATGTGTTTGGATCTGAACTAGGCACCTTTTTGAATTTGTTGTGTACAGATCAGGGGTGATTTTCTGACAGATGGAACTTGACTTTTGAGGTCAAACAGTAGGCCCAAAGGAGTAAAAAGGCAGCTCAGTTGATATTGACCCTGCTCCTGCCAGGACAGGCCAGATTTCTTTGGCTTTTTTTAGGCTGTAGGCTGAACAGTTGGATCAGTTCTAGAGAGAAGCTGCATGGTTATCATGCGAATCAGATAGTCTCTGCCTACTTCTGCTGGTCTCTCCTTTTTCTGGTTAATTTCTGTCCCCTGTTTACTCCCTAAGTTCTCCATTACCTTGGAAAACACATTTTCTATTTCTATAGGGCTTTTATGGGTAAGAGGGACTGGTCTATCTGTATCTTTCAGCTTTCTTAAATCTGTATCTGCAAATGATAACCCTTGTGTGGGCAGATTAGCTTAATTTAAAACTAACCCGCTCACTTTATGATGCTTTTTCTCCCAATATTACAACAGCGATGTTCTACGTTATTTTTACAACTGAGTAAAAATAGCACATCACTCTCTCATTAGAATTTCACAAATTTTTACATTAATTATACATCTGTTCTGATCTTTGCTTCATAAGCACTGCAAACGCTTTAGAAGAAAAGTAACGTTTCCTTATGTAAACCACAAATTTCCTACAGAAACATCATAACAGTGTGGCACAGACATGCAACATGAATTATTTAGGCTATTAAAGTCTTATGGTACAGTCATGCATGTATTATTCTGCATAACAGAAATGGATGGATAGATGAGTATTTCATTTTTAAAGCTTCAGACATGAACATACACAGAAATCAAGTGGGTACTTAAAATTAAAAAAAAAAAAAAGAAAAGGAACAGCAGAATTTACATGCAACATATTACTTTGTAAGATCCTTCAAATTTTACTACTTTCAAAAATAAATGGGAAAAAAGATTGCTCTCACATGAAGTTTCTTGTCCCCTTAAAACTCAGGAGGTTTTCATTTAACTTTAGCAACTGCTCTAAGTAATTTACAGGGCATTCTACAAGTACTTTAAATTTTAATCTAACATTTCTCTGAAAGAAGATCTTGGAAAATTTAGCCTTCCATATTCAGAAAAAGGTTCACCAGCACAAAGGCAATAATGTAATTTCTTATAATCAATTTTTCACAAAATCTCACTTGGTATTTCAAAAAGTTCACCTTTAAAGCATGAAGAAATGTATTTCTAATTCTATTTACAACTTATTCTCATATATGTAGGAGAAGAAAGAAGATGAGCAAGAGAAGTTTCTTTTTAAAAATCATTCTGTGGGTATAATATGATTGCTGCCTGGTGCCAAAAGAAAAGGATCTTGCATCCATTGTTTTGCAACCTCCAACAGGCTGTCCCTTTGGAAATTTAACCACGTAAAGGCAAGAAAAAACAGTCAAGAAAAGGGCTGACTTTGGAATACTGCACACAAACAGATTAGGAAGTAACAAATGAATTCTTATACTGCAGAATCACTAATATTGAGCTAGTGATGGCCAGCATTTATGAAAACCAAGCTAAAAACTAACAGTAAAAAGACTCCAGTCTGAAAAGATACACACAGGAGCAGCGCAAATAGTATGAATAGAAACATAACTACCACAAAAGTGGCCCAGGATGATACAGAAAAAAGGGGTGTATCAGTGAAAGGGACAAGCACTTTCTCCAGCACTGTGCCAGAGAGTAGAGGTGATAACACCAGGTTTTATGCTATTGTGCTACAATTTCTGACTAAATTCTAAACACAGGTAACCAGTAATGTAAATGTAAATACAGCACATTCTGTGGGACTCTCTTTTCCCATACAAAAGTCGTGACATATCCATTACATGGTTAGAACTACAAAACCAAACCATAATAGATTCCAAAGCTGGGATCCTGGTCCACAGATCCAGTCATGGCAAAGTTCCCATTGACTCCAGCAATGGCAATTCCTCCTCTAATGTGTAGTATCACATTACTTAAGCTACAAACCCAGTTCTTCTATATATACACTATCCCAATTACATAGTGATTTTGACTAGGATTACTATGTAAACTATCGCTTTTAAATTGCTCTTACAGTTACATCATTCTTCTGTCCTGTGATGCTCACAGCAGATAAAATGTAACAGGCTCAGGCAAAAAAGATGGAAACTCCTCTCTGCAGAGAAAATGTTTGTTGCTGCTCTTCCTCAAATTGAAAAAGGAGTAAAGTCAAAAGAGATATTGTGCAATTAAAGCAGGCATTGGTGAGAATATTAATGCTAAACAAGCCAAAGCAATATTGTGCTTTTGCAAAAACTGTCTTTTGCATTTATCATTTTATAATTCAGCATTTTCTTCTCGTAAATACAAATTTTCCATGTTAATAATGTATATATGCTAAATGTATACATTTACATATATATCCAGTTTTACCCTTTCATGAGTAGAACCGATCTATTGTAGTCACATGGACTTGTGAAATTACTGCCAGTCATTTCCTCGGTATTATTATTCATCTAATTAACTCAGTCACTGAAGATAAACTGAATAAATTAGAAGTTAAATAAGTTTGAAGGATCGAATAAAGTACTGCACAAGGAGGAATCACAAAAGGAAAAGAAATTCTGCATGCATTTTCAAGTGGAGAAGTTGAGGACCTAAAGGACGTTTGTTTTCTCAGAGACACAGTATGTACCTATTTAATTCATTTCAGATTCTTAAAATGGCCTTCAAGTCCACAAAGTTCATTTATTTGGATATAATGGATACTGCATAGTGAGCATCAGGAGTGTTCTGCAAAGCTCCACAGAGGAAGAGCACAACACAGTAAAGGAATGGATCCTCATGCTTCCATATGTTACAGCGGGCATTTTAAAAATGAACTTACTGGATTGTACATCTGATTGAACAACTGCTCAGCTTGCTACATTGCAAAGTTGGTAGGGAGTGAAGCACAGACAGGAAAAGAAGGAAAGATCCAGGAAAACAGCATTAGCTCAACAAAACCAATGCATTTGCACAGAAGAACTTGTCATTTAAAAAAAAAAAAAAGAAAGAAAAAAAAAAGTAGAAATTTAAGATTCTAAACATTCCTTGGTGAAAGTGAGAGGCACTGGGGAAACATAAATGTTGAGTTTGGTTTCTAAAAAAGAATAGCTGGAGTAAGAAATTTAAGGTTTGTGTTACTTTCCCTTTCTCAAGTTAAATAACCCATGAAATAAAGAGAGATGTCCACTTTTGATGATACATTAAGTGCTGGTCTCAAGCAATGAATCACGAGAAGTGGTTTTGGCTGAGGCTGCAATTTATCACCAAAGCTTCAAAGACAGTAATAATAAAAGATTAATTAAATAGTATCATTAAATTTATTACTTTCCCTTTGTTTAATACAATACTGAATTTTCTATGCAGAATGACTTTTGAACAGTATAGCCTGGCAAATAGTACTTTAGCAACTACAGATATGTCAGTAAGCAAGTAAATTTAAGATCATGAAAAACAAAAAAAGGAGGAAATTCTAGAGTGGATAATAAAGATTATATATACACACATATATATAAAACACTTCGCTACCTATTAAGTAATTCCTGCTGTTCTTTCAAAAGTAGCGATACAAAGTCAACAAAAATCTGTGGAATTTGGGGGGGGGAAAGCATTGACCATTCTCTGGTATTTAGAATGTTTCTTTTAATTTTGTTATGAATTTCAATCCATAATATTTGTCGCAAAGGGCTCAATAAGCATGTATATAATTTTAAAAATTACTTTTTATACCAAAATATAGCACAGTCACATGAATAATTACTTTGCACAAATAGCCTCTTCATTATTTTAGAAATGTGCCTACTGTGTAAATCATGGGTTTAGGATAAGCATATTTTTTCTTGCCAAAATGCAAGAAATCCAGTACTGAAAAAATATTTGGACCTAATCAGATCCAATAAAATCCATCTTTATTATCAATAAATGAATCTTATTGTCTGCAAAGAACAGAAAGCAGGGAAAGTTGTGGGGGAGAAACTCTAGAAGTTGTTTTGGTGGTTTTTTATTTACAGTTTTAGTTTGGACTTGCCCCTTGTGCACATTGTCCTTTAGACATAGCACTCGCCACCATTAGTACTCACGCAAAGCTAACTCCCAGCAAGCGTGCACAGAGCACTATCTTCATATTTCTTAGTTTAACTTGTTAAAACATATAAATCAACATTGAACTATAATTATTTTACAGCAGCATAACGAAGTACCTCCTCTATGATATTTTTAGAGAGGAGTACTGTGTAAGCTACTTGGAATTTTTTCAAGGAGAAAGCCCCTTGGAGTGGGTTTTGAAAGGGAGATGTAAACTGTGCCAGACCCGTCTGCTCCTGCAGTGGCTGATGCTACAATGTGAGCACACTCCGGGGGCACGTGGGCTCATTTACAACCCTGTCCCTGTCCCCTCCTCCTCTGACCCAGACATGTGCAGGAGAGAACCAGGTTTCCCTTTCACTCTGTTTCCTGAGCAGTGAGAACACGGTGCAGGTATATTTCTGGGGACCAATTACTTTTAACACAGGGTATTTTCAGGTTTGAACATAAAGTATTTCATTAAAGAAAATGTGAATTGAAAATGACTGTGTGGAGCCTACTGTCATTAACAGTCACTGTTTGTGTTCAATTAAGCATGCCCAGAAAGAAGGTTGTAACTACATTTTATTGTGGAAATACCTGGTCTCCTACAAATGGCGGGTGAATTTCCATTGGGGCTTTATGCTGTATTTATGATATAATAAAACTATTATGTTTTCAACCTTCATTCAATAATTGTTTGTATTTATCCACAAGAAACATGCTCCCTGTTTATACAAAAGACATCCCAGCCACTCTCTGACTTTTATAAGTGCTTGTTTTTCCATGACTGTATGATGTGTTTAATGTATAGTCATAAACGATTGACTTAGTATTTCAAGCCCTTCAAGAGGATTTTGATGAGGGTTTTTTAAGTGATCTGTGTTTTCAGGGTTCTTTGAACTATATTTTTTAAATTAAGAAAAAAAGATATTTCAGATTGTAATGAAGTATCTGTTGTAGTGGAGTGCAAAGTAAACAAACATACATTCTAACAAACTGAAGTGAACTAAAATGACTTCCAGAGAAACCTTCTCTTTGGAGATTTTAATTCTGCCATCAATAGCATTTTTAAGCTATAGGACATTTAAATTATTTGTGTTTCCATTTGTATATGTTTATTGAAAAAAGCTTCCCTTCCTTTCAACTAAAGATCTAATGCAGGCACCTGATTGCACATATTCACTCTGAATTAAGAAAGAATACAAGTATAAGGTTTACACTCTGGTATCCTTTATACTTTGCAATACCTTCTTCACAGGTCAGGCTATTGAAACAATGCTTAATCACTGAGCAGGATACTACTCAACCTGGGTAAAAAGAGTGTCAGAATATTATGCTAACAGTGATAACATTCACAGAACAAATATTATTTACCAGAAAATGAAAAACTATACCAATAATTTAAAAAAAAAACCAAAAAACACTTGATGTACACTTAGTCATAAATTGCAGAAGGCAGACGTAATGCCTGACCCCATCAAATACACAATGAGAACAGTGAGAGCAGACATTACTGAACAACACAGAGAAAGGTCAAAGAAACAAAGGTATCAAAACACTTGCAAGTCATTTAAGCAAAATCTAGTTTATTGCAGCAATTTAAGTAAAACCATGTAGTAAAATACAGGGTTTGTACGTTTTCCTTTAAATGCTTGCTTCCACTTCTTGCCGAATAGAAATACTGAATTGCCAGCTGATACAAGCTTTTGATTATTTTGCTTAATTATCACAAATGTGTTCACCAACAAAGCCAAAAATACATCAAAATAAAACCTAGCTAGAGTTTTCATTTTGGATGCTGATTTTTTTTTTTTTTTTGATTGGGAATTCCAGCATTTCTTGGACAAGCCTTTAATTTTTTTCTCATCCTGCAAACATTTAAGTTTACCTCTAGAAGTGGAGTTAATTCACATACATATAAATTGCTGGTTTGATGATTTCTTTCTGCCCTTTTCCCTCCAATGTCCTGCTCTCATCTATTTGTTGAAGCTTCTCAGAATTCTCTCACAGAGGCACTCAGGACAATTTCTGAGGCTCACTAGTGGCTTTGGGAAAAACCTCTTGAGGAAACGCAATATTTGATGCAAGCACCAGCAAACAGCATAGGATGGGTAGATTCTAGATTTACTCCAGAAGAGTAAATAAACTCATCATTTCAAAATGAGGGTATGGGATGCTCATTTTTGTTTTGCTGTTTGTTTAAGATGGAACTTACCTTTTTCAACTGTGCTTCCAACTTACTACACTCTTCTTTCTTTTGTTCTATGGCTATTTCTAAAGACTTAAGTTTGGAGTCTCTTTTCAGCCCTGCTGATGCCAATGAAGATGCATGTTCTTTGAGATCGATTAAACTAGACTGGAAAATGACCAAGAGTAAAATGTTAATTCCTAGTCACCAGGACACTAACTCATCGCCAACTCAGCAATCACTTGGATCCTGTTCCCCCTCCCCCAGAAAGAGTTGACTCAAAGACAAGCATTGATAGCAAAAGACACCATTTTGTGCATACAACTGGAACCACGGGAGCTGGCATGCAGTGAAACACAAACATTCATCATACAGACGAGCTCGTGTCATATCTGGAGATACAAACACACTGGAAACTATTTCTCTAACAAACAAAAACAGGAGCAGCAATGGAATATTTGAGCCTAGTGGAAGCTTAGGTAAAGGACAAAGTAGAGACTATGATGCCCAACTACATAAAAACTGAAGCAATATTTTGTGTACAAACGAGGACTGTGAAGAACACTTAAGAAAACAGCAGTTCTGAAGCTGAACACTGAAGTGGCAGAATTTCAGTACTTGACACGATTCAAGAGTAATCCTAATGCACTTTCTTTCATCATAATGACATAGAAGAGCAGAGTTTTTTAGAAAAGACTGACCTCTTTTTCTGTCAGTTCAGCTTGTAAAGCATTAACTTTCTCCTTCAGGTCCTTGTTTTCTTTTTTATAAGACTCAATTTCTTCAAGTCTTTCTCTGTCATCTCGATCCCTTTGCTCCTTCAGACGCTCTATTATTCTTTCCTAACAAGGGAAAGAATTGCAAAATGGAAAAGTTGAGAATCATTTTAAGAAAAGACAGAATTAAATTTGTTTGCATTATATAGTACTTATTTTAAAAAAAAAACCTCCAGAAGAAGAGGATGACTGAGTTATTGGTATTAAAGTCAATGCAAGATTTCTCTAGATTTCAAAATCATAAGATCAAGGTTTGAAATACTTGGTAAGAGTAACACAGTACAGGAACTTCATTCAAGAGCTATACTGATATGGTTATGTTTAGTTTTGTGATAGATGTGGAAAGATATTCACTTCAGTAATGTATTTCCTGTATTCAAAAGTGATTGATATCTTGACTATAAAGTTCAAAACAAGCCATGAATAGTTTCCTCAGAGACCACAACCAGTTTACTTAGCTTCAATTTTGTTATTACCCTACAGTGCTTGCAATAAGATGTGAAGGTTCCAGATCTAATCAGAAATCAGCCACTTGCTAACTATCAGTAACTTGCAGTTTACATGTATTATATTTTGAGATATCAAAAAAACAGTTTTTCAAGACACAGAAAAAGTACCCTGATACAAATTAAGAAACCCAAAGGAAGATTTTTCTCTATCTAATTAACAGTAACCCTACAGACACTTAAACTCAACCATTTTTAACATACTTTGCTCATTTCCAGTAACTATTTCAAGATTTGCTGAAAATCACCGGTCATTCATTGGGTGATTAATTCAAAGGGTGAAATGGAAAAAAGCAGACACAGTAATATGGTTTTGATCACATTTCATCAATATGTGAATGATGCAAATACCAATCAGAGAGACATACTTAGGGTACTATGAATAATTTTTTTTTTCTTTTTGGTTACAAAACCCAAGACAAATAACCACTGGAATTGCATTTCAGTTGGAAGCAGGCCTTTAAACAGAGTATCAGGAGAACTACTGGTGTTCTTTGGGTGGTGGCAGTCAGGGGGGCAGCAGAAGAAACATCGTTTAAGTCCTGCACCTGGGTCAGGACAATCCCAGGCTCAGCAGAGAACAGACAGAGCAGCCCAGAGGAGGACGACTTGGCTGCGTACAGTGACAAAAGGGTCCACATGACTCAGCCATGAGCACTCACAGCCCAGAAAACCATCTGTGTTCCTGGGCTGCATCCACAGCAGCATGGCCAGCAGGTCGGGGAGGTGACTCTGCTGACACCCACCTAGGGAAGATTTGCATCCAAGGACACACATGTTGGAGAGGGTCCTGAGGAGGGTCAGGAAGATCTAAGGCCTGTAACAACCTGGTCTAATGGAAGGTGTCCCTGCCCACATCAAGGAGGCTGGAACTAGTGATGATCTTGAACATCCTTCCAATCTAAATTTATGACACTAAATAACTTCGGGTTTATTCCTAATAACAAACAATACAAATTCTTAATATCTTCAATATTAATATGGAGATGCCAGCCTCCATAAAGCAGAATACTTTAATAAACATTTAGATTCCACCTAGTTATATTCAGAATTAGTTTTATACAAATTCCTTCCTGAAGATTTATTTACCCAAATGATTTTTTCATCTATAACAAACTAAACATAACACTATTTCATCTTTTCAATGAACAGAATATTTTTTTTCCCAGTCCGTCACAAAAGAAGACTAATTTATCTGTCAGCTGCATAAGGCTAAATGTCAAAAACGTGTTAAAAGGCCCTAATACACCATGTTTTACTTGATTAACAGCTAACTTGCAGAAATCCCAACAATGTGTTCTTGTTTCTGTCTTATTTGCATTGGCCAGCTTTCCTTATGCACTAATCTGGGACCTCACAGGTCTAATCTATTTGCACTTTATCACAGAAGCAGGAACTGAATTGCCCCAGCATATAGCTCCATTATCAGACATACTCCATTGCTTATCTGCTGTATGCTGCTACAGTAGGACCAACTTTATAAATATCAGCTTCATGAAAGCAACCTCTTGAGCCGCTTTGGGCCAGTCCAAGAGCTGAGATATTCTTTGAAAAGTTTCTTGTTATAACATCAAGGCAGCTGATAGCACTTTTGCATAGGCTGATTTTCAAACTTCTTTTTTTCTTTTTTTAATTGCAATATAACCCTTATTATTGTTGTTACAAATTTTCAGTGCTTAGGAGAGGCTCTGAAATTAGGTATAAATAGTTGAATGAATATGTTTTGCGGTCTAGTTCCAAAATGAACTCAATGGCAACTGAAGTTGGTTTCTGATTCCTGACTAGAGGACAAATCACACCAGCAATATCATCAGAAAAATACTAAGATTAAAAGAAGGGAAAATTGACATTTTTTAATTATTTCCACATTGATTTCTCATTAAGTGTTTCCAAGATACTAATCCTAATCACTAAATAGGAAAGAAAATTGAGAGAGAGATACTTGGAAAAATCTATTTTCATAAAGAATAAGACGACACTTTTTCTAAGTCTGAGCCAAAATCTCAATCTGTGTATTTTCAAGAAAAATACAGGAAAACATTTTGAGTTTTGGACTCAAAATGTGACGATCATGTTTTAATTTGTTTTTCTTCTTGTAGAAGCTAAGAAAAGCAATTCAATTAGATTCTGGTAAATTGTGGTTAGCTAAACTGGTATGAATAAATTTTATTTCTATTTTAGAAGAGCTTCCCATGATGCTCTTGAAGAATTTTATTCATTCTTTTTAAATTAAAATTCTAAGAACTACTGAATGGACAAAGAATTAATAAAATGCAAAAACCAGCCTGATCTCAGAGTATAAACAAAAAATTGTATTATTGAAAAGTAGGTCTGATACAATTTCTAGAAAGAAAAACAAAGCATGCAAACAATGCATTTCCACGGAAATGGAAATCAAGTATTCTTAAATGAAAGCATCTTCCTTTCTTGACAGCATTACATATTGAATGGATAAAAGTACTTATATTGATGCACACGTTAAGAAACGACTCACTAAGGGTTCTCATCTTGTTCCATTTGGACAAACCTCTATTCCGTATTTCTACCAGTATTCCCAGTGGAAATATTTAATAACAATTGATAAATCTGTAGGTCTTAAAAATGCTGCTGCAGACGGGAAAAGGGATAAGAAAGTTACTGAGAGCCATTAGGAGGAACTGGGAAGCTGGGCACAGAAAGGAATGAGGCACATGTGTAAACATACACTTTCCAAGTATTTAGCTGCCAGAAGACAGAAGAAAGCCAGGCGTAATTGTCCATTTGGAATTTCTAAAAGATGGCTACTGGCTTCTTTCAATGTGTAAGTACATCCCAGAAATCACACTTGACTTCAAAAAATCTGCCCTTCCAAGTGTAGCCATTAAGGGACTTACAATGGAAAAGAAACTGAGGGTGATTTCCCTGTAAAACAAACAATCAGAATCATACAGAGAGATTTTACCTTGTCAACTTCCTTTTCATTTTGTCTCATACTCTCAGATCAAGCACCCTGTGTTTCAAAAGCTAATCTGAATCCTTACTCTGCAGTGTTGCTTGCCTCCTAATCCAATGCAAGTCTCCAATGTGACAGTCATTCTGCTTCCCAAAGGACTGTTTTTAAACCCCTCAGCTGCCTCTGTGGGCATTTTGGGAAAGTGACTAATCCAGAAAAGATAATTTACAAGGAGAGAAAACAGATTAAAAAGTACTTTCTGACATTTTTTATAAATATGCTGTGAAATTGAACACTGTGTCCAGATTAGCAGTGAAAGATTACAGAAATGTGCAATTTTACTGTATATGTAAATGCTTATCCACATGAATCAATACTAATGACAACTTTTTTCAGTGTCGCTGACCAAGCAAATGCTAGGCAAGCAATTAAACTCACAAGAAATAAAAAATCTGACATTAACATTGTATGTATCAGTGCCAACACCACAGTGGCATTTTCAAGTCATATGCAGTCATAAATACCTTCATAGGATTACACACTGCAGAATGGCACATATTAGTCACACTCACCTGTTCACATTTAAGTAGTATATAATAAGATCTGTGAGCTGCAAAATGTGGATATTTGTACTAATTTTTTGGGCATATAAATTCACTTGCATTACCTCTTATTCAAAGTCAACTGAAAGAAGAAACCTGACCTCACTGAAACTGGTAGGAATGTTGCCACTAATTTAAACAGTCCAGATTTATCCCTTCTAGGTATTTTCAAATTAAAGGCATAGAGTTTGTAAAGGGAAAAAAAGGAATTCTCAATTATTTTTTCTATGAAACAGTTTCCCTTAAAAATGAAGTGCAGGAAGCCAATAGTGCTCACAGCAAGCCAAGGTTACAGTTGGTACAGCCACTTGCTCTTGGCCCCTGCTTAATGGACAAAAGAACAGGATAATCAAGATCAAAAAGACAGAAAAAAGTCCAAAACTCTACCTACTTTAAGTCAGTTGTCCAATGCCTTTCAGTTCTGCCAGGGAATAACCACTCATATCATTGACTAAGGCAAAATCTTCCCATGGCCTGGGCCATTTTCTCCATGAGCACTCTAAGGACATCACTCCTTCCCCTCCAAGTCCTGCATCAGTTCATCCCCTGGCAGACACTCCCAGATCATCCTACCAGAACAGGGCCACCTGCTACCCTGACAAGGCCCATAGCCTTTGGGAGAGCTGTCAGGCCAACTTAGAAGGACATTTTCTGCACACATTTCACCCACAAGAACAGCACCTAAAGCTTTTCATGAGAAAACATTACCTTTTCTGATAGGGCTTCCTCTAAGGTTGCTAGTGCTGTGTCTGTATTACTGGAATCCGTCTGCAGCGACTTCACTCTGTCTTTTAGATTAGTTAGTTGTTTGTCTTTGTCCCTAAGTTGCTCCTGTAGATTCTCAATCTGTAAATAAAAACATCACAATAATCATCAGCCTTGTGATAACAATCCAAGAGGGACTAGGGAGCGGAGTGCATACACATCACACATGATACACATGCCTCAGTATACCGCCAGGTTTGTAACTGCTATATCACCAACAGTTTTAAACTTCAGTTCTCTGTATTTTGTTTTCTTTTGCTGAAGAAGTATAATTTTCTAATAAAATAAAGGAAAAATCTCAAAGTGGTTGGGTATTTTATTATTTAAATATTTTCTGATATTAATCACTCTACTTTAAGGTACTGCATTATCTCAGTAATTCAAAGTATGTCTGGAATTACCCCTTTAGATTATTCTAGTTCAATAAGAAGGACAAAGAAAGGGTGAGGCAAAGCAACTTGAGTGAGCCTTAAAATGAGGAAGAAGAAGAAAGATTATAACCTGCCTATCTAAAAATCTCTTCTTCCATGATTCCCTGCTGTGAAGAAAACTCAGCTGGGCAGAGATCAGAATGTTTATTCATAAAAAAGCCAAACCCACAAACAACCAAAAAAAAAAATCTCAAGGGACACCACTTCCATTCACTTGCTTCACCTCCACAAATATTTAAAGTACATCACTCTATTTTGGAAATTTTAACTTCTTTAAATAAATCTGGTTCCTCATCTAGAAAGTACATGAACAAACTGCTAAAGTACCTGTAAGCGCACTGTCATGATTTATAGTGGTTAAATCAGGAAGAGTAAAATCAGAAAGGTTTTGCACCAAAAGTTGTCCACAGAGCAACGTGGACTTTGGAAGTAAAAGTGAATAAAAGCACTCAGCTGCTGATTGCCATGGCCATCCCCTCCTGTGGCTGTAAGGGATTGCAGAGAGGAAGTGTTATACCAAATGTGCAAAATTTCATGAATTATCTGCTGGAAGAATCCCCCTCCCTCCATCCTGCACTCTCAGTGCCGCTCGTTATTATGCACAAACTGGCACAAAAACAAATTTGTTACTTAAGACTTCACACAAATAAATAGTAACAGAAAATTAACTGGTCTGTTATTTTAGTACGCCACTTTAGATAATATAAGTAAATATGCCAAAATCCATGAAGCATCATTTATTCAAAACTGGTTTCAAGTGCGTTGTCAACGTTAGACAAATTATTACTGTCAACAGATATTCAAATTCTTACTTTCATCAGTGATTTTTCACTTTGGATCACATTCTCCTGCTACTGAAATGAATTCAGTTTCCCTGTTCATTTTATAATGTAATGATTTTGTTTTTCCCATAGCCAATATTTCCATTTAAAGTAACTCAGATTTTAACAGAAGCAGGAGTTTTTACAGTTATTTTAAAGATTTCTTTACAAACCTGAAGTTGATTTCAATGCATGTGCAGCTCTGCAGAAGTCAGCAGTTATGTCAGTAAAAATTTGATTACCATATGCAAGAACGAATCACCATATTCAAATACACTTTAATTTGGGGCACACCTTGGTAAAAACTCTCCTCCTACTATATTATACAAGTGTGGGAGAAAAAATCCTGAAGTTTTGACATCATATATATCTACAATTAACAAGTCATAAAATCCACAGTACAGCTGTGTGCAATGTATAAAGTGTGTTTTTAAAAAAAATAAATTTTAAAAGAATTAAATATAAATTAAAATAAAATTTGAAAATAAATTTGGGGAAGCACAATTCAATTAGAAATTCTATGCAGTATGGCAGACACCAGTCTTGTAGTTTTTTTCTTTTTCCTTTTTTTTTTTTTAAATATACATAGTTTGGTATATCAGATTACTGCTATGAGCCAAAGATTCCACTTGCTGTGTAAACTATAAAATACTAAGGAATATATAGAAAGGTCTTTTTGGGAAGACCTGACATAGAATAGCTTACTCTTGTGAATGACCTCTTGCAATATTTTTCTTCGTGTGTATATTTTATACAGATACAGAAACATGATACACGTGTTAATGAGTTAAGAACTTTTTATTTTATGGCATGTGTATTAGTCACATCTAAAATTACATTAACTGGCATTCCGAGGACTGCACACTATGTTTCTTTCTTTACTTCATCCAAGTATTAATGATTCCAACAACTACCTCATGACACCCTGTGGAATACTTAAGCAATTGCACATTTCAGCTTCACCAAAACAAATTCTCAAGCAAAAGGGAAATAAAACAGGAGAGTGAATATTGATTACATGGTCTTTGAAACAAAGTTAAGATCTGGTCCTTTACTATCATCAGCTTGACCTACCAATTCTAGGCACCCTAAATTAAAGTACTTATTTCCTATGCACAGTGCTTATCTGAATTCCACAGCATTTACACGATTTCCTTCCTCTTAAAACTAATTGAAAATATGAGCCAACCCTTAACCAAGAAAACATGTTCTAAAATTATTCAGCATTTACAAAATTCTTTCCTCAGAGGTAAAAGAGAACAGGCAGCAAATTAAAAACATCCCCATTGAATCACAACTGCTTTAAAATAAGTCGCTCAGTACATACTCTATAGATAAAATAAGAGGAAAGGATCTAATTATTCTTCTATTTGTGCTATATAAACCTGATGGAAATACTTTGATGGGAACAGGACCACACTGGGTACATGAAAGTGGAATCAATACCAGAGAGTATTTGTTGGGATGGGCACAGGATTAGCAAAAACCTACTGATGGAGACAAGACTTTATGACCAGTTAAACACAGAGTCCTCTCAACAAGATTACAGGAGACAAAGAGATTGAGAGGTCTCACATACTAAAATCTTGGAACACAAGATATGATTTAGTTCTTCCGGAGTTTTTTAAATCCAGAAAGAGCAAACCCTCTGGTAACCTCTGTCATTCTCCAACACACATATATATTTGGGTACAAGCATTTACGTAAGAATACAATTCAATCATTGAATAATGACTTTTGGGCATGCCTGACTTCAGTTTACAGCAGGGACTGTTAAGACCTTCTTAATCCTCAAGTACTTATATTTTTTTTTCTGATAGGAAGTTAGTTACTGTGAAGTTTTTGTCAACATCTCTTTCTTACCTCTATAAACTGCTATGTCCCTGTGCCAGGATGAAAAGAAACTGCTCTTTCTGTATTTCAGAAAGTGTGTATATTCCCAGGGCTTAACCCAGACTTTATACCTTCTTTTAAAACAATACCCTTACAGATAAATGTCTTTCCTATGAGGCATCCTGTCAATAAACCTCAAGTGCTAATCTTGTCACCTTTTGGCGACATCTCAGGAATGCTTATTAAATACTCAAGGGATTAAATTAAATCTCACTCGTAGACAGGCTTTAAGATTCTCCAGTAACCCAAGTTCTCAAAAGAAAATTCCTTTCATTGTCAAAATTAAGGTACTGTACTATGGAACTTGCAAGAAAATTATATAATCCAAGAAAACGTTCCATGCTGTAACAATTTGCCTTCATATGCATTAAAGAGAATTTCAGAACCTCTAAGACAGAAATTACCTAAGACTTCTTGGGCCTAGCTAATGAAACCATAAAGCCATATATTTAAACTTAGCTGTAAGTATTTCCCTCTCTGCTCTGTATTTGAGTTTTAAATAACTCAGACAGTAAGCATTTTGTAGCAATGGGGTTTTTACTTCAAAAGTTCATTGTGCTCTATTGTAAATTTCTATAGGCAGAATTCCTCAAGATTTATTTCATATTGAAGCGCAGACCATGTCAATTCCAGTGAAGTAGATCAATAATGTAAGTTTAGTTTGATATAAATTTAAAACTGAAACCTAGGAGAGAAAACACAACTTTTCTTCTGTTGTAGTAAACATTACTTACTAAAAAAAAAAAAATCTTCGTATTTTACGGAAGTAAATCCTACGAAACAATTTTCCAAGTATTGTTACAGTCTACTTTAAACAAGTAATGGCATTACAAGAAAAAGGGATTTGATAAGCAGCATTCATCCAACATGAGCATTATCTATGACTACTTTAAAACTTAGTATTCATTTTCAGACTTTAGCTTCTGCCTTAAAGACATACCTAACAGAAGACAAAAGTAACGTAACTATTAATCAAAACAGGGGGGAAAAAGGCATAGTTCAAACATAAAACTAAATGGCTACTTACACATAATTTATTTCTATTAGTAAGACTCATGGTAAATGTTCTAGCTCATATATGGTCCTTTTCAGAAACATCTCAGGATGTCCCAGAACATGAAACCAGTTTTGGAAGTGACTCAGCAAAATAGATGTCTACAGCTATCCCAACATCTCCTTTTGTTCTGTGTGGATGTGTGCATGCTTAATTTGTAATGAAACAGCCGGAAAAAAATGAAATTACTTTACCCAACCATGACTGTAAAAATATTACTACCTGGGTAGTAATAGTAGACTTAATACAGACATATAGTTTTTTGGACAGCACTACTGATTTATGGCAAGAATTTTTTTAACAAATGGTGTGCAGTTACTAAATATCGTATCAGCCAAAATATTTGAAAATTAACAGGCTTCACAGGAACTATTTGAAGTATCAGCCTACGGAGTGAGAGGGGAAATTTTCCTTAGAGTCACAATACCACCTAAATGCTTGAGCAGAATTTCCAATAATAAAATGAGCCCACTGACGGACAACTTCTGTTTCAACAGTTTGACATAGATTGACTTTGGACTTCAGACTGCCCCAAAAGTGCTTCCTCAACCAGTGCCAGCAACTTCCACTTTGTTTTTCTTCCTTTTAAGTCGGTAGATGGACAAGCATTAACTAGGAATATTTTTTCAAAAGTAAAACATCACATACATCTAGATTCCAAAAATTAAAATAAATGTTAAAAATTTGTCCTATTATATAAAACTCCTTAAAATATTATAAAATAGGGGGTTGCTGCTTTCAGCTGAATATATTCATTAAAGTGTAAGATTTGTACTTATCTTTGGCTCGACTAATGTAACTGGAAAAAAGCTTGTTAATCTTATAATGACATGATAAATACTCTTGGATTCCGTAAGCAGATCCAATATCCACTAAAGTGCTTGATTATGTCTTAAAAGACTAACGCTGCTTCCTGATAGCTGCCTATTGTGCAATATGTTTATGTTCTCAAGTTAAAATATTTCCAAAGTGCCTTCCCATTACTACCTTGCAAATTTGTATTTTCCAAATTGAAGTAATACAGCAGCATTACTTACTTCAGACTACAACAGTACATGGTTCAATAGTACTTTTTACTCTATATTCTTATATTATTTTGCCCCACAAGGCTTTCTTCAACACCAGCGGCTCTACATGGCCCAAAGTGTATGACCAGCTCAATCCTACTGGATTACTAAATCAGAGACAGAAAAGGTATTTTTAAAGCTGTCCATAAATATTTCATAGCCCTTTAGGTTATGTAAAAGAACATCTATCCAACTATGGATACACTGTGTGCCCAAGGAAAAAGCAGTCTACAGTTCAGTTGGTCTGCAAGGTTTCCACAAAAAGTGATTGATCTGTCTGAAGACTTTACCTCAAACTGCCTTCAGGGGGACGGTTCAAAGTGCCACAGTGCAGCTGCAGAGTGACTGTCACAGAGGAGCTGATGGAGCAAGTGCTGCTTCAGACATCAGCCCTCACATCAACCCGATGACAAGGGAACAGAGCAGTGGCATGAGCTGGTAATCACCCCACTGCCACCTTCCCAACCTAATCCCAGCAGGAAGAAAATAATCTTTCAGAATCTAGCTTTACTTGAGAAGCTCAAAAACCAGAAGTACACATAAGATCAGAATAGGAAACCAGAACAAAAAAAGGTGATCAGAGCATTCTTCCTGATGTACACTTGCCCTGTTTCCCCCCAAAGTCACAGCAATTCAACACATTTTCTACTTTTTCAAATGCATATTTTTCCTGTTAGAGTCACACAGCTGATCAGATTAATACCGGGATTTGAAAACTTAATTTTATGCTTGATCATTACTTTTATATCTATATTCTATTTTGTAAACTATTATATTCTAATCACATGATAGTGTCAATTTTATTCAATGCAGAACCATCATCTTTCTTTTTCCTTGGTTTGAAGTTGCTGATTTTTACATGCAATTTATCTCTAAAGAAGTAGCAAGTGCTTTGGGCCAGGAGGATGTAAGTTTGCACAGTGTTTAAGCAAAGTAAGGCTTCAAATTCTAACTGGTGTCTAATTGAACAGTAAAGCTGTAGTAGCAACCAAATACAAAGAAAACACAAAGCAAAATAAAAGCAAGTTTATAGATGCTGATATGTGGAGATGGGAATTTTCACTGAATTAACTGAAGAAAAAAGAACAGGCAAAAGGAAGGGAAAGGTATAAAATGATGAAGTATGAGGAAGCAGTAGTTAACACTGACAGCAGAATCACAAGTGTGCAGTTCTGCCACCTGAACAGCACTTAGAGTTCCTTTTATATTGTATCTTACTAAAAATGTCACATTTCCTTACAACAAATCGCTGTCCTAAGGAGTAAGCAATTCAGGAACTGAGGAATACTTTAAGATCTAGAAGACATTCTTGCTATAAACAGTTTAGTCCATGATCACTCCGACTATCCATCCATTTGAAAGTCTACCCAACACATCCACCACAGTATAGTCATAATGCTACAAATACCAAAAAATTATATTAATGAAGACATAAAATTTACATTGGTATCAAGCTTCTGAACAGCTGTTACACAGTAATTAAACTTTCCCAGAGTATGCCAAGGACAGCAAGTAAGTCTGTGGTAGAATCCAAAGATCTACTCACATAATGTGCAGGGATTTCCCATGCCATTATTTGTTCCGTATGATTCAGTTTGTTAAATGCATCAGCTGAGGATTAGAGAAATCTCAAGGAAAACAGCACAGTGCAGAAGCACAAAGCATTATTACAGTATATTAAAAAATCCAATAGGATTTGAAGTTCACCTAAATAGAAAATACATATACCAAATAATTTTGAAGAGAGGAAAATATATATATGAAGAAGGAAAAGAACCGATGAACTGTTGATCAGAAGGGAAAAATGTATGTCATTTACTGGGATACGCAGTAATATTCTCTGGTCAGTTTCTGTTATTTGTGACTTTAAAAAAACTGTCTTTATTCCATGATTGGAAACATCAGTCTGCTGTCACATGTACACCTAGAAACTGAGAGTATCCCATTGCATCAATAAATAGAAGCAAATGCAACTAAAATTGGAGATCAAAAGTGATAAGTATCTTTTCTTCTTCCTCTTCCAAAACAAGCATATATGTTTGTTTTATTGTGCAGTCACTGAAGGAAATAGTTCATCCATTTTTACTTACTGTAAGATTCTAGATCCTTCCATAATACAGGATTCAAAGGCATAGGTACAGGAAGGATTCAGAGGAATCAGCAAGCATTAAGAAAGAAGAGGTGTGTGGTGAGTTTTCATACAGAGAGCAGAAGAAAACTCTCCCAGGGCTGCTTAGGGAAGAGCTCTGCCCTCAAGTCAACTGATACTTTTACAGGACTATAAAAGCAGGTCAGTGGGCAAATGAGCCAAGAAAGGAGAAGGCTGTCACACAGAAAGGAGCTCCTGGACTGAAAGCTTGGCTTCTGCTGCCAGACTCCAGCTGAGAAAGAGCTGGAACTTAATGCTAAAATTAACCTTCACCAGGAAGCTAGCCAAAAGAAGCCTGGGCTGATAATATCCACTTGTGTATCTGGAAATACTCAGTCTCTGTCTCCTTCTCCTCAGGGGCCAATAAATTCTTCGAACAAAACAGCTTGACTCTTGGACTCTTCTAAGCAGGACTCACAATCTTGTGAGACATCCATTGAAAAACTTTTGCTCTCATTATATGTATTTACTGTGATGTAATTCAGAATGCAATAGGTATTTTCCAGATAGTAAATACAGAAATACAAAATAGACTAACACATAATTCCATTTATGACAAGAGGAGGCGGGCATTCATTGTTAACAAGCTAATGCTTCTTATAATGTCTGTCTGTATATATGAGGGCCAGATTTTCAAGCTGGGTTGGTTGGGTATCTACATCTCATAATATTTTGAGTTACAGGCTGATTACTGAAAATTTTTTTGAATTCTAGCCCAATTTGCACATTGAGAGCACCTGAACTACTTGTCAAAGTTAACCATGAAAAATCATACCTTTCTGCTCAATAATACCTTGCTGGTGCTTGAAAACATCTGGTGATATTTTACTCATGGCCAGTTTTGTATTATTTGGTGTATATGCCTATAAAATAGGCTATGTTGGCTTACACAAAAATTTTTAAAGAAGACTTTCCACAAAAAACTATTACACCATGTCATATGCCAGTGAGAGAAGTACATCTACTTTAATATACTATAACATCAGTTCACATGGAGGAAAAAGCTGCTTTGGCATTCTTATCCTTGTAATACAGGTCATTGAAGTTGAATGTGATTTTTACTGTGTATCTTGTCATTCCTACTATGTCTGTATCAATTGGAAAGACTTGGGGGCCTCTGTCCAGATTGAAAGGTTACAGCGCATCTCATAAAAAAGTTAACAGATGGTGAGAAGAGAGAGGCGGCTGACAAGTTGTACAGACAAGTGTTGGGCAACAGGGAAGACTGGAAAGGGAAGCTACAAAAGAAATAGAGTAAGACTACGCACCTCAAGAGGCTGCAGAAAGAGAGTAGGAGCCAGTTTGACAGTAGCTTGGGAAGTTTTCCAGAGCAATGAACATAGAGAAATCAAAAGGCTGGACAAGAACAGGGAGTAACAAAAGGTGTATGGTGTGTGCTGTGCCTTAAAATACAGAGATATATAAAGAGAAATATAGGTATAGAAAAGGACAAACAACATAAGCTGTGAAATAGATGACCAGTCTGTTCTGAAAGCAGATTTAGTTTCGATAGCCAAAGTAATACAAGAGAAACACTAAAAGGCACATTACTTTGCTTTTAATTTATTTCACTTTACAACAAGTTATTAAAATAAAAATAGTCATTAAAGAGCAATATAGTTATTTTATATCCTTTGGAAAATTATCAAGATAGGAAAACAGAGACACATCCAGAAAAAAAAAAAAAAAGATTTCCACAACAGAAAAGAGCCATAACCTTGAGTTCTGAATAAGAGGCAGAAACTTAACAAACCGCTTCATTTCAAAGCGAAAAGGTTGAGCAGGTTGTGATGTGGAAAGGCTCGAAGCCTGACTTAATCCCTAGAGAAAAAGCGATGTTTTCATTCACTGTAAGAATCTCCTTCAAATCCTGCTTGTGGGCAGTGGAACATACTATAATACCCTAAGATCCTTTCCAGAACTGCCTATGTTACCCAGCAATAAAAAAACCTATGATAATTGAATTTCCTTTCCCATTTGAAGGCTATCCGATCACTTAATAGATGACCTTGTCAATCTGATTTCATGCTACTCATTTTCTAAGATTTACACTGTCCAAAATAATTTATCCTCATTTGTGATATTTATACCTTCAGAATGTTAAAATAAAAAACTAAGCTCTACTGACTTTAGACAGATACCCAAACCCGACAGGTTTCTAACCATTCTTCTTGTCTGACACTTTCACATTTCCATCCTTCTTCTGACCACAAGATGTCTGAAATCACACATGGTTTTTCAGGTGGGATGACACAAAAGTCATTTAGAGAGCAGTTATCATCTTTTGCTCCACTACCCATTATTTCTGCAGACAGAATATTGGCAATTTTCTCCACCACATCCCATTCGAAATACTTTTCAAAACTATTAATCATTGCCTTCAGCCTCCTGGCATTAACACTCCAAATTTCTTTTTGGGCTAGTCATTATCTCCTTTTCTTCATCTGCATTCAAAGATACTTGGGGTTTTGAGTGTGTTTTTCCCTAACTGAAACACTGAAGAATATTTTCTAAATGAAAGTGCTGAATAAAGTTAGATCTGACATAAAAGTCTGCCTTCTCACTCCAAATAAGCCCCCGTAATCTTAACTGCAGTTGTTTTTATTCTTTTTGATCACTCTTCAACCAACTTCAATAACTTTTTTTATTACCTAAAGTATTTTTTTCACTTGTATTCTTGCTCTCTTGGATTAATTTTTTTATATTCAATCCAGAATTATGATGATAATAAAATATTTTAAATCAGGAAAGTCACTGCTCCACTGAAACACCATATACTTGATATAAGCAATACAGTTAAGGAATTGACACCAAATTTAAATTCTATCATAACTTGCAGTATCCCAGTTTTTCTTGCCTATTTTTCATATTTTAGTTGATGCACATGTGCACTGTAATACTTTCAAAATATCTGTTTTATTTTTACCAACACCACTTTATATTTCTATTGATGGCTTAAGGTTACTCTTTAAACCACCAGCCTGAGTGAAAGAAAAGAATACCTTTATTTCCTTTTCTGGAAAGTTTAAAGAGAGATTTAATGTGCTTTGTAAGGTTTGAATTTGAAACTCAATACATTTCCCATTTAAAAAACTCCTGTAGTTCTGATTCCAATGCAAAGCTATAAAAGATACAAGAGTCTAGACAAAAGCAAAATAACTGCACATTCAAACATCATCACACTGTTCCAAAGGACAGTGTAACTCAAATCATACACAATTCCAAAAATAGCAAATGCCTAATTGCAACATGCTACAACTAATTTCGTCAGAGGACCTGGCCATAAATTACATTATAACCATAATTTGATATCTCCTTATATGAACAGTTTCACAACATCCTTTAACACAAAACTGTGTGACAATATTAAACATATTTGGTACAAAGAATTCAAAAGTGCAGACAGATAATTCACTCAACAGATAATGTTAGTTTTACTTGATTGTTTCAAAACACAAAGAAATCCCAGTGGACTTTCGTTAATTGAGGAAGTTTCAGATAAATGTACTGTTCCTGATATAAAACTATAAATAAATTGCATAGAACTTGTAAATCACAGACATTTCACACCTGAAGGAAAAATATTGCAGGTATGGTGCTTTAAAGCTGCTCAATTCTATTTAGTCCTTAATTACATATCTCTTTCCACACTTGTAAAAATTTTCTTGATATTTCCTATATTCTCTTATTTTCCAGTTTTCTTATAAAATATTGTGCTTAATAACAAAATACATCATCAACAGAAGAAAAAAAATTAAACTTTACACTACTTTATTTTCAAATTAAGGCATACAGGGGCAGAAAGGTTGAAAATGGGGGAGGAATGACCTAAAAGTTGAAATTATTTTAAATGAGAAAAAATTTTTTTAAAATTTGCAATAGCAAAAAATTTTACATTGAAAGTAAAAATAACAGCCCTGTCCCCTCAGTATTATAAATAATGGATATAGGAATTCGATACAGCTGTATTGATTTCTACTATAAGAACATCCTGGGCCCAGAAATTGCATTTAAAACATTGCAATGGAGAATCCTGTTTCACATGGTATCATTTTATATGAGCTTCCAGAAGTACCAGTGGTAAAAAGTAGGAAAAAAACCTCAGAGCAGCAAAGCTGAAATGGTTAGGCAGTAATTAATCAGAAATAAGACTATTCTTCTGATCAGAAAGTTTCCCTTTAGCTCCTTGGTTACAGAAACCATCTATATTCATATATAAGGGACGGTGGAACACATTTACATGAAAGAAAAGCTTTTGCAGAAGGATAACAGATCCCTGCCCCCTTATTTAGAGATGTCTTTTCTAAATCATTCCAAATTAACATATGGTCAATGTACACAGGTTTAGACCCATTAAGAGTTGAAGTGTTCAAAATGTTCATCAGAGAACTCAGATTCTTGTTACTGTGAGATGTAATTTAATATTTTCACTATAGCTGCACCAAAGACAATGCACATATTGAATTTCACCATTAGTAGCTGCAGGCCAGACACAGTCTTACTACATATAAACTATCAAAGCACCACTAAACTTAAACTGAAATGTTAAACGCAGCAACTTGGATGTCTTTAATCAACATCTGCTGAACAGTTCATTCTCTATAGCAGCAAAGGTAAGACAGCAATGCTTTTATGGAAATGTCTGAATAGAAAGTAATCTGTAATCGGATATGGTTTTGTGTTTAAGATGGTTTGCTTTCGGTATGAAAAATATCCTTTAAAAAAAATTACTGAATTTCCTTTATCTTGTATCTCTTCAAAACCAGCAGGTTAGTATGTGAAACTTAGCCTTAACTCTAATACCATCAACTACACAAAAAATAAAGGAAAATTTTTATAAAGTACACCAATGACTTTTATCTCTGAATCAGTTTTTCATTAGGACTTTGATGCCTACAATTTGTTAATCAATTTAGCCATCCTTATCCATCTGGCTTTCTTCAGTTTTTTTATTTATTGTAAAAGCTTTGATAAAAGGACCTAAGAAGAACACTCATTGTCCCTTTGGCAATTACAGGAAAATCCTGAAGATGCATTTGACATGCTGCTGCAGTGTCAGTGACACTGACATACTCATAATATACCAAAATATGTCATTTTTTTTCTGATTCATGTTTCTTTGCTGGATAATGTGAAGTTTCAGCAACTGTCAGATGCAGTCCTCTCCCACTGAGCTTCATGTTCACTCCCTGTGTCCCACTGCATGGTAGGGTTGACAGAGACTGGATAAAACCCTCGCAAGAGTGGTGAATTAGGATCTTGAAGTTAAGAACACGTGGAAGTCCTTTAGAGATGATGTCTCTATCAGTGTATTACAGGCTGTAGCGATATATTACACAGATTGACTATCTCTGTGCTTCGGCAAGCATTGGAATTACTACCGATAAATTTTTGTCAGGCTTTCTCTTCAAGAACATGCACTTAATTTTAACTGTAAAATTCTCCAAAAAACTTGAGTATCGCTTAACAATGAAGTTACAAAAGTCCAACAACAATTCTATTTTCAGTGTCTCCCATTCAGATGGTAGATATACCTGACAGTTTGGATTGAATGATGACAAGTTCAATGCTACAGAACAGTCAGAGACAGAAAAGAGCTACCTGTCCCATGGGTGTATCTCCTTCCCCCTCCCCAAAGGAGGGTATTTATAAGGACTCATGGAAGGCACTGCAATCCAAAAATTTCAAGACAGAGGATGAATTATGATACATTTCATAAATTGACAGTTAACATGTGCAAACAGTGAGAACTGATGAACGCAAAATGTCATGCAAGAAATTACTGCAATTCTAATTACAGTAATTCTAACACAAGACAAGGTCCCAAGGACAGTTTATAGGGGTGACATCTTTTGCAACTAAATTAGCAAACTCTTGGGTTTTATTACTATATTCTAATTCTATACTTTGAAGTTCTTCCCATTTGATCAGCTGTTTACTATCCTCCCATCATTCAAAGAACTTCAAAAGTCATGGATTAAATAAACATTCAAATCAAACTATTTCTGGTTCCCATAACAGCCACAACAAAATCTCAGACTTAACCATGAATGAAGATTCTGGGATAGGACACCACAGGTACTTCACTAAAATTTAAATTATGCTTTAATGCCCCCCCCAGTCCTGTCTGTCAACAAGCTTTAAGATGAAGACTTGACAGATTCCTGTGGACCTTTGGCACCTTCTCCCTCAAGATGAGCAGAAGGCTCTACAGCAGCGTGCAGAGGTTCCCATGGTGTACAGTCACTTTGGCATGGGGTTAAGCACAGAGCAATAAAGAACTCTGTGCTTTTCTGGGGACATTAGTGCAGATTTCTGCTGTCAAATTAAGGCATCTCTTAGGCAATAAATATAGTGGGCCTGATTTTTCTCCCTGATAAGTAAGGGGGGTTGCTGGCATAATCACCTTTAGCAAATTTACCACAGATTTACTCTTAAGTGAATGGTAAATAAGCCAAATATTTCTTTCATATATGAAAGGTTACACAATGTTATGCCATTTTTCTTTTTTACTTTCCAAGAATTGCTTTACTCCCTTCTCTTTGTTTCACTTTGATCTTAGCACTGTGCCTGGCTGGGCGTTAAAAATTAAAATCAGGTGTGTTAGAAGGAAGTGAATTAGATTCAGATTCCTTCCAAATTTGGCCTTACTCTACTCATATTCAAACATACCACTGCTGATTCCCCCACCAAGAAATACATACTACTTGGCAACAAGAACATTATCAAAGCAATCTGACCAAATTGGCACCACTACCTCTGGCCACATCTGGTAACAATACTATGAAGGGAGAAGTATGAAGATAACGATTCTCATTTATTGTTACCATTAAACTTATCTGCATGCATACTCCTGAGTCTTTGAACTTCATGTTTTCATGAAGCCAATAACAGCTCCACTCAAAGGTGAAGGGTGATGCTTTTCCAAATGTGATTAAATACCCAATTTACTGAGGTATTAGAGTCTCTAGACCCAGAGTGCTCAGACAGGGGGACAGCAATAGAATACCACCAGGAAAGCACAACTGCCAACATCAAGGAGCTCTAGCAATGTATAAATTAGGGTGGTTGAGTCTGTGCCAACAGAAGAGTAGGGTTTTAATATACTACAAATTGCTAAAACCCGACTGCTAATGCATAACTCTACTTTTTTATATTCAGTAGGAAAGGTTTCTTTTTCATTTCCAGATATAGCCAACTTGGATATACATTAGGTAAAGCTGCAGATCAAGTTTAACTGCCTATCTTAGCAAGTAGGTGTACAAGGGCAGTGGGATGTATTTCAGGATTAGGCAAGGATGGTTTATCCTGATTAATAAGATATTCAGTCACTGTATTGCTGAATATTTCACACATCAGACTGAAAAAATTAATCTCTCAGATGAAACCATACATAAAATGTATCACTTCTGAATCACTTCAGATTTAAAACTGGGTTCTCACAGAGGTTACTGCATTTAACTAACAAGCTGATTAATTTATTTTCCTAAGGAACATATCGTAAAATTATGATTTGAGATCTGCCTATCCTTGTGAATCCCCCTCATCAATGTCTGTGTCAGTCACTGAAGATGAGAAGCCACCCAACCTCCTACCTCCCTGCCATAAATCAAACACCTGGAGCATGGACCCGGAAAGAGTTTCCAAGAAAAACATCAGCATGTAATAAGACCTACAAGCCTTTTGGGCTTGTGCAATACTTTGTTGCATGCGCTGCTTCTCGGGGGATCTGATTTTGTGTCATTTCAATGAGTTGTCAAGGATTCAGTGCTAAACTGCTGGCAGGTACAAAAACAGCTGAATCTGTCATGTTGAGACAGTGGGGAAATAGCCAGGCTGCCACTCAAAGATGCAGTTCCAAGAGCAGGGACTCACATGAATACACCCACAGACAGCAGCTAAAAATTCTGAGTCATGACAGCAGGATACCTCTCTATGTAAAATTATTCTATTACATTTATAAAACTCTCCCTTATAATTTTTAATTCTAATCAGTAGACTTCTATTACATTTTTTGGAAAGAAATTTTACTTCTTCCAAGAAAAATATTTTTCTCCTAAATAATTCTGATTTTTCCTGATTGTTTTTCAGATATATAGGTAGCCATCAATTTCCCTAAATAATTCTTTTATGGTCTACTGAACCTCCAAAATATGACAACTTCTACTTCCCTTTTGCCCAGTTACACTATACATAACTGAGCTCTTTCAAGCTTCAAAAAGAATTTCCCCCAACTCTATTAAAAAGAAAATATTACTCTTCACACAGCTTAAAATTCCCAGCATGTGAGTTGGCTGTTTTCTCAGCATGAATAAAACTTAATATCTTATTTAAAGATAACTTTGTTAATTAGTATTGACATTTCAGACCTGAAGGGCAGCTTCCTTCCTCCCCAGAAGCACTGGTGTCACACCAGTACTGTGAAACTCTTATGTAAGTGCCTCATTAAGGTCAGTCCCTGAGCTCTGCTCATTTTGCCAATGACAACGGTGTCTAGGAGCACTTGTGTATGCTGTGAACAACCTGAGGGTTCAACGATCCCATTCTCTTCAGCATGTGAGGAATCCTCTCACAACCAGCTAGCATAACTTGATCTACAATAACCTATTGTAGTGTAGACAACTGCAGTCAATATTTCTTCTTACTTGAGAGTCCACGATTTACAATACAACTGATATTCAAGAATTACCATGTTTGCAGAACTGGCATCACACAAAAGTTTTTAAATTATGAAACTCTATTTGAGGACTTCAGTGATTTTCTCTTACTTAAGTGCTTATTTTCAAATAGGCCAGTAAGCAGAAGTGTGCAATCCATCTGTTCTCCTTTTGGAGGGCAGGCTTGAAAAAGAGCGGCAGTAGCAAGCAGGTCATGGAGAATAGAGCAGGGGAGAACAACATAATTCTGGACTTCTATCCTAAGTGAGTCCCAAATTCATTGGAAAGTACAATCCATTCAAGCAAAGGCTGGAAAGGTTTATAATGATCCTGAATTTCAATGTGCAAGGATTTACCTAGACTCAAACTATGATTTTAGACTGAATGAACATTCAGGTTGGCTTCACTAAGTGAATGTATATTAGGTGACATATTTCTAGTGATCTTTTATAAACTGAAAAATCTAAGTAGCACAACGCATTACAAAGAATAGGAAATTAGGCTAAAGAAAAATGAAAATTAACCCTGCCTCTGATCCTAATGACATTGTTCTCAGTGTCTCTGTGCACAGGCTGAGAGCATCCCAACAGCTGTTCTGGTTAAGCTTAAGGGGGATTTGTGTTTACCAAACAGTCCCAAAGTTGCATTTGATTGTGCAGAATCCTTGAGGACATATTTTTCTGAAAATTTATTGGGATCAGTAACACCACCACCGTGGATGAACAATTTACTATATTTAGTTCAATTTCACTTTCAGACTGTTCTGAAAAACATGCCATGATTTAACAAAGCTACAGGCCTAAGTAGCCAACAAAGTACATTTTTCTAATACTCAGTACACTGAACCCTGTACTCTTAAAATGGATTTATACTATTAAAGATTCAGTCCCTAAATGATACAAAGGTTTATAGTCACCATAGCAGCTTTGTAACATCAGAACTGTCATGCTACACCAGAAAGACTTCCTAATTTTATTCTTTAACACCTGAAATCTACAGTCTACATTGAAATCTACATTGATCTGTTTTGCAGAATAACTCATTCAGAATTTGTCGTCTGACTCCAGAAATAAAATAGATCTCTGATTTGTGATTGCAAAATGCCAGCTCACATAACAGCCTATTTACAGTGTTCTGAGAGAATTTGACACAGTTAATAAAAAATGTCCTTTGTCATGCCCTGATCTCTTCCCAGGAATATGAAAACATGCTTCCAGCTGATTAAACCATGGAAAAAAAAATCCAAAGACATCTTCTGTCAGCAATGTGCCTGCATATTCTACTTGTAGCCTGCAAGCAATATTACTGATGCAGATTTCTCAGCCCAAGAGTAGGACTCCTTTGTTCACACCAATCACTCCTAACCTGGCCACATGTACATTTCCTCTTTTTTAGGAGACAGCCAACAGCAATGCATCCAGCTAATTGTGCCACACAATTTAACACAAACTGGACCTAAAGTGCATAGTCCGGCCACTCCAGGTAGAGATTCCAATTATTACATGAGAACTAAGACTTTATGACATTTCCTACAAATGGTAATTAGCTGGTAGGTTAAGGCCCTTAGTCACGTAGCACTTCATCAATCACAAAGCTTAAACTATTAAAGATGGAAACTGCAACATTTTGCATGAAAAGTTATGTAGCAAGTCAAGGTAGAATATTATATTAGCCCCCTTTTGGCCGGTGTGCTTTTATGATAGCCCCCACAAAAGAATTCCCACAAGCTGTTGTCCTAATATGATCCAGGTCTACACCCTGTACACTGTTCTTGTCTCAACAGCTACTGTTTTCATCCCTGAGACTCCGACTTCAGCACATATTATTGGAATTTTTAAGTGTCTGTAGATTCCCGGAGGACAAAACACTCCACTTCTACCTACTGTACAAAAGGCAAAATTTGGGAGCAAAAAAGGACGTCATCCAGCTCAGCACTTTTGCCCTCCAGCCTACAATTCGGCCACATTCATAGAACTGGAATGTTCTGGTAAGAAATACATAAAGATTTCTGAGGTCTGCCCCTCTGCATGCTGAACTGACAGATATGAGGTGTAAGACTAGCTTTGCCAGGTTAAACAAGGCTATTAAAACAGCATACCCAACTTTACTGGCACTAAAATGGAACAGTGGTGCCAAAGGTTCTAAAAGAAAGAAATATTAAGTAATATTGCACCTCTGACATTGACATAAGTTTATTATTACTCCATGCCAATCTACCTTGATCCAAATCCTCTAAACACATGCTGCTCCAGTGCTGGGCCTCCCTTAAGCCTGCAAATTATACTGAATAGTGAAGCAGTTTTTCAATTCGGTCAAAAATTACACCCAAAGCTCTGCATGGAAGGACAATGCACCATCAGATCCTTCTCTAGCCCACAAATTTTTCTGCATCTTGTCACCCTGTGTTCATTCCTGTGGCATCCCATGGGCCTCACCACAGCTCTTTTGGGTTTGATTCTTCCACACCTTTGGTAGGGAGGGCTCAACAGAACCTGTCCTGCCCTCCCAGTGTGACAGCTATCCAGAAAAGAGAAGGAACTGCTCCAGTTTCCAAAGGGAGTTTTCCAGGGTATGGTTTTGTTTCCTTTGTACCTTTTTTTTTTCCATACAGCAGATAATGCATATAAGAGAAGGAATACAGATTAGAAATTGCTTATTTCCAAGTGACATATTCCTTCCTACTCACTTTCAGGTTATTACTGACAGAAATATTTTTAGGCACTATAGAAAAATTCTTCCTTCTTCAGCCACATGAATACAACCATTAAAACAAATGTTATTTCAGGCTGAGTGAGGTACTTCAGGCTGAGTAGAGAGCGGTGTAGCCCTCTATCTTACATCAACAACTAAAGGTAGGAACACAACTGATTATTCACAAGTCTCATATCAAAAGTAAACAAAGATACAAGGGTATAAAATTTGGTCCTGAGTAGAAAGAAGAAAATGGAGGCAAGCATTATAATATTACAGTCAGAAGAATCTGATGTCCAGACAGAACCTGCAAAGAAAAACTAGAAGCACTTCATTTTCAGAAGGGTTTTCAGGAGAGTAAGCAGAACCAGAACAATCCTGGACGAGGGAGGGTGTGTAAACATAGGGCAATCCACTGTGAGGCCCAGTCATTGTTCCACCTCCTGAGTGTCATAGGAAACAGTCCACTGTGCTTTCCACTCCCTGAATTCTCCACATATATGCGCACAATGAGAACAAGTTTCTAAATGCTCAGCACAGACATGTCTGGCTGCCATCACAAAGTGAAATCAATACTGGAAGATGTGACCAAAAGTTCAGATGATGGGCAAAAACTGGAGGAAACCAAAGTCATGTGCAACCCAGAAAGGAGTAAAAGATAAAATTAAAATTAGATTTAAAAAAGAATAAAATCACTGTAATTAGGATAGATTAAATACGATTCTATCAAAATTTATTCTTACTTATGCTTGCAATTGAAAAGGTGTGTTGTCAAAACCGGAAAGAAAACAGGTATATTGGACAATCTTTTTCTTAAAGCATCCACTACTACACCCTGAAAAGCCCTGACAAAGGCCTGTTCAAAAATACTGCAATAACAATACTACAGTGCTAGGAATTAGCACTACACATAGTCCAACATACTTCTGAATAAACACACAACCAACCAAACAATCTGTCTGTGCTCCAAAAGGAGCTGTGCCCCCTTTGCCTTTGGCAGAACACGTGCACTGTTCAAGGCATGAATGCCCTGGGACACAAGTTCATCTGAAGAGAGCAAAGTTATTTAGAGCTGAAAGGCATGAATGCCAGGAAAGCTTCTTGAAAAAAAAAAAATAGACACAGAACACCTTCCCTTCTGTATGCAAGTATTGTGACCCAGAGATGAGATTTCATCTGCTGCCAAGGACACTGGAATGCTCAAGGACACTAAACACGAGAAGTCATGATCTAGTATGCACTGCCAAAATGGTGCTGAACACTTGGGTTAACCAGACAAGTAGATACAGCATTTTCTACTTCAGAATTGTACACCAGGCACATGAAAAGTAAACACTGAAATTATCATTTATAGCATCATCCTCTAGATTTACTTAAATGAGGGGTGAGCAGAGGAGGACAATATTTCAATCAAATTTCTCTTTAGTCAAATGATCTGTGACTGAATATTGGAAGAGAAACACAAGTAAAATTAAGACCCAAATCTGAAAATATGATCTGAGGGTAATTTTAAAAATGTATTTTCCAAATACAACGTTCTTCTCCTATAAACACAATAATGTTATTCTCCTATAAACATAATAATGTTATTATGACAATCTGGCATTACTATTTTTGGGCATGCTAACATCTACACATTAAAAGAACGTGGTTATTAAAAATACTTCAGAGAAGCAAATCTACACATAAGTTATGTGCTGCAAACATAATTTTTTTTACTTTTTCTTTTTTTTAAGTAATCATCCAAATTAATTCTTCTCTGAGTAAACCCAGTATTTAGCCCATAGTAGGAAAACTGAACTTCACAAGTCCCCTAAAGAAAGGAAATAAAAACCTGCGAAATAGAAAATGCTACTGGAAGTGCTACTGCCAGTTTTAAAAAATCAGTTCAGTACTAGCTCAAATTTTCCACCCAGCTGTTAGCAAAATTTCTCTCTGTATACCAGAGTTCATGAGGCTATGACATATTAGACTCCATGATCTAGTGAAGAGAGAGGGTGCAGTTTGAGAATGACTATGTCCATTAAGAAGCAAGTGCAAAAGTCGCAAGGCCACCTGCACACCCTATAAAATGGCCATGATTTATTAAAAACAGGAAAAGTGTTATGCTGCATATTTCTGAGGACAGAGCCAGGACAGATAGTGCTGATAGCTCTGTGAGAGTTACTCATCAGAAAATTTTCACCACTGAATACACATTCCTCTAACTGATGCATTTTCTCAAAGTCTAAGTACAAGAGAAATTGTAAGTTGTTGGTTTGCTTAGGGGTATGGGTTTTTGGGTTTGTTTTTTTTTTTAAGAATGCAAACAATAAGAAAAGATGCATTCTATTCTTGAGAATGCTCAAGAAACGTCCAAAACTAGTTAGCATTCAGGATAAAAACCTTGAAGTTTGGTTTCTTTTACATGATCAGCGTTGCCAACAAGGCAAATATTCAGAAATAGGATTAAAGTGGATGAGTACTTATATTCCAGCTTTGATAGGCCTCATTTCCCAGGCCTGAAAAAGCCGCCCTCTCAGTTTCTGAAAAATAAGAACTTGGTTTTTTAAATTCGGTGCTTAAGCAATTGCAGACAGGAGCACAACAAAACCATGAGAACCCTGTATGAATCCTAGAGGAAAACCACAGTAACATGAACTACCTACATAATAATAGAGTAAGGAGGAGTAGACATTCTTTGCCCGGCTGTAAGAGGAGGGGGAGAAGAGCAAAATATAGGTGATGCCAGGAACTTTGCCTCCGTTTCCCTGTAGGCTCACAAGTGCATCTCTGTATGGTAAACAGTGACACACAGGACACAAACAGTATATGCCTGGTAGCATAAATATTTTTGTGAGTGTGAGAAAAAGGATATGGAAATGAACACTCTACTACTGTATGCAGAACCCTTGCAGAGCTGCCCCTACAGGAAATTTCCTCCCCACTCCCCCAGGTGGAAACTGTAATGATTGAATCCAACTCCCGAAGAGAGCAAATGCAGTTAGTTAAATTTGTGGAAAATTACAAGGGAGCCTCCCTTCTTAATGTCGTTATACCACAGGGAAAGCAGATAACTGATTTAATTTAGGTTCCTTCTCCACTCCCCTCCTCTCCCCCAGAAAAGAAAGTCCTTCAGGCCAAAAACACAGTATCCCAATCCCTTAGCAGGACCACACATTTTATATATATTTACATTATTTGGAAAGAGTAATGATCAGTGTTTGTAAGGATACTGGAATCCCTTATGTTGAGGGTTAAGAAGTTTTATCAGGATTTTTAGTACTTTCCTTATCTCCAAGAATTTTGTGACAACTGCAGCATCTAATATTTTTCTGATATAATATATATAATATGATACTATAAAAAATGTACCCACAGAAAACAGTAAGACATTTTATATTAGAGAATTTCACTATTACAGACTCTGCATCTTTTTTATTATATTTAAAATAATACACTTTAAGAAACAAAAATATTTCCTTTAAATGTGCCACAAAAGTTCTACAGCATATCCTTTAATCAGTGATCTTACCTTTTTCTGAAGGACGTTAATTTTTCTTTCTTTTACTTCCAGCATGTCTTTCATATCTCGAATTTCTCCAGCGAGGGTTCCTTTCTCTTCTGTGAGGTCTTGAAGTTGTTTTGTTTTTTTATTCAGAAAGGTTTCTTTTTCTTCCAATCGTAACCGCAAGGCATCAACCTGCAGCAGGTAAATCAAACATATTTAGGGTTCAGTAAAGATCATTGGCATATTTTTTCTAATACTCTTTTATTCACACTTAAGAAACATTTTATTTCTCTCCTATGTAATTTTCCAAACTGAACTCTAAGATATTGTTTTACTTGCTACACTTTTCTCCAGTTGTGTTTATTCCATAAGTCTCTTACCAAATGGGTCTGACTACTTCTCTGTAGTAAGCTCAAATCCCCATCAAACTAAATAAGGGATTTTCAAATGTTTTTTCCTAAGCAAAATACTCTGCATATATAACTGGTGGGGTTAAAAAAAAAAAAACAACTAAAAAGAAGAAAAAAGAAACCCCAGAAGAATTTCAACAGCCCAGAATGTGTAAGCACCCTTGATTTTCTCATTTCTTGCTGTGTAAATATTCAAGTATGCAAATTTGTTATTCTCTTTATGCAATTCAAACAGTAATAAAACAGCAGAGATCTCAATTCATTAAAGATAGAGAATATGTTTGCCTTTAACCATCATTACTACAAGAATCACACCTGATAGGTATTGGTGCCTTCAGGAACACTTCCACTGTTCACATGTTCTGGTTCAGAAAAGCAGCTACAAATGAATTGCTGAGCAGCTCTCAGCATATAATACTGGGGGGTGGGAAATATTTGGGAGTAAAGAACAGAGTTCATCATATATGAAGTCTTTGAAAACCAAGATTATTTTTTTTTTACGCTGTGAGGTTCACATTATTGAAAGCTTATTTGTAAATTAAATAATATAAGAAAATGTGTACCCACAAAATTCAGCCAGTTCTAATAAACATCATGGAAAGTAGAGAACTAAGATAAAGGGAGTGCAATCATTTTCTGTTACAGAGATAGTTTTCCTTGAAAAGAGGCTTCTTCTGCACCTCTGAACCATGAGGTGTTCACATTAAGTGGACTCAAAGGATTTCCTTGGCTGCAAGGTTCACAACTGAAAAGTCAAGGTTTGTATTGAAAATGTATGATGTGGCAATAATACTTAGAATAAGTATTATTTTGAATAACACTCCATCTACAAGAGAACTGCAGGCAGTCAGGCAAGTGAAAGATATTATATTCACTAATCCAAATTTCAAACGTACAAATTTTAGAAAATAAAGAACAAGAGTTTAAAGTTTATATTTCCTAGACATGCATAAGGTTAATTCATAATAAAAAGCTAAATGAAAGAAACTGAAAGGGCATAAATGGAGGATTAGAACTTCTTAAGTTCTGCAGATGGAACAGTCAGAAAGGGTCTTCTCTTTAAGCAATTTGTTCCCTAGTTAATCAGAATACTATCAAAGTGCAAAAAATCAGCAAATCTACATTCCTGTATATTTGGAGTTTTGTAACACTAAATTTATTCAAAGCAAAAGTATTTTCAATGCTACTTTAAAACTTGGTTTGGGACCAATTTAGATGATCTATTGAATCTCAAAATGTATGTTCTTCCTGCTTTTAAAATGGCTCATTGCCTTTCTATGCACTGCAAAAAGATTTATATTCCACTGGATTTATTTTATTTTTAAGACTTATTTCTTACAATATTACAGTAATAGGATCTCTCAGTTTGTAAGCAGCACGCAGTAAGGAATTCAAAGATTACTTTTTTAATTAAAAAACAAGAAATAATAGTAGCAGCAAGCTTTCAGATCCCTTTCAATGAACATAAAAGACCTCATCTGAATCTCATTACCACATCTTCTTTATATTTAATCACTTATTTGTTTCACATCTGAAGGCAATCCTTGAAGTCAAATCACAGAAATCTCTGTTGGGCCTTTCAGCTGCAGCTGAGGAGCTCGTCAGGACCTTGGAGCAGGTTCTCCAAAAGTGGCTCTCCCCGTCAGGCACTGCCAGGCTCATTTTCCAGCTGTCACGAGGCAGAAGCCTAAAGCTTCAAGTCAAGGGAGCTGGAGGTGATTAGATGCCCAGGTAAACAAAGCACTGACACCATTCCCCCGTGGCCGGGATAACACAGCAGATTCCAGAGTTGCAACTCTGTCCCGCTTGGCTGAACCTGGCAGCATCAGAGTCAATAATCTTTTCTTCTCTGCCCATCCAGTCCCCACCCTAAGGGTTGAGCAGACAATTCTCTCTTCTTCACAAATTTCTTCCCACACATTCTGCCAGCATGGCCCTCTAGATTCAACTCAGGAATGGGGGGGATTTGTGGCAATAAAACTTGCGGGTACAGGGAGGGTGAAGATAAGCAAATGGTTCTAAATGCCCAGAGTGACAACCTGTGTGGGAAACAGGAGCAGAGCTCCTGTCCACTCCAGCTTCTCAGACTCAAATCCTGCTTTAGCTTCAAATAAAGTCTTTAAAGCATAACCAAAGTGCAGCTTCAATTGCAATGAGAAACAGCCAAGAATCTCAAGCCCATCAACCTACCCCATTTCACACAAGGACAGTGCAAGAGCTGGGAAGGAAAGAGCACAGCATGTCCACCAGAGCCGTAGGTGGTAGAAAAAATCTGCCAAATACATATCTAGTTTCTTACATCTCCTTATTTTGAGACTGATACAGCAGAGCACTTTAATTCAAAAATCCACCTACATAATGAAGTATTTCAATGGAGTAACTACATCATCCCCAAACTAACATTCACAGCAAGAAGCCATTCTGAAAGTGGAGGCGGAGCTCAGAGCCAGTGCCAGCCTGGAAGAGGGAACAGACAATTCATACTGTGTGTGGTCTTGGGTGTGCAGATTGATTTTCTGTTCACAGAACTGCAATGAGGAGGTCTAGGAGAACATCAGTTATGGCAGTCATTTTCCCCTTCCCCGAAGTCATCTTTCTGCCTCTGGTAATCAAGACCCAAGACTTTTACATTTCTCATAATACCAAACAAAACTACCTCAGCCTGAACTGCAGACAACCTTTCCCTATGTGCTCAGCACTAAACACCTATGACATCATAGCATAAGTCAAATAAGAACCTCCAGATGGTAGAAAACCAAAATGCTTTTAAATCAGTTCCTCATCTGGTGGACGGCCAGAAGCAAAATATGGCCAGAAGCAAAATATACGACTTCATTTTTGGCCAGGGTGAATTAGCCAAAATAAGAAATTGTCTCTTCCCTGACTATGGTATTGTGAAATCACAGCTCCCCAAAGTAACGCAACAATGAAGTATTCTAGTTGAAGCATGCCAGCACACTATGAGGAATCTCTGCCATTTTGTTACTACTTCTTTTCCATCTAAAGCATTTTAAGTATCATTTGAAAGGAAATTAAATTCCGGTCATTTTACAGCAACAGATAAGTATATATATTTATATATACATACATACATATATATATATATATATGTATATATATATATTTTTATTTGAAAGGATAAGGATTTCTCGTACACAAAACCCCTCTCTTTGGCTTTGCACTCAACACTATCTAATTTTAAGTCCTTCACTTATTTTTCCCAAGCTCTGGCAGTATACCTACTAGTGAAACTTGGCAGTCTGAAGAACACCACAATTTTCAAGAAAAATAAAGCAAAACCAGATCTGATAGCTAACACAAAGTATTTCAAAGACCTCTCTCCAAGTAAATTGCTTTTTAATTTTGTCTAACTTTTTCTTCAGCAGCTACTTATTTCTACTATTTAATACAATAAACTCTGTCCCTTGCTCTGGAAATATACAACACATTGTAAAAATTTTAGAATTATTGGGTTATACTTTTTGGAAAAAAAGAGTTCATGTAACTGGCAAAAATTGCCAGATTTGAAGTTAAACTTTATTAACCTTCGTGTCATCACCTGCCACTCATGACCAGCTTCAGTGGTGATGTCTATTCCTTGAAGTTCCTTACTGTTAACTGTTTAACTTAGATGCCATATTACGTATATCATTTAGCAAAGTGGTTTAGTGCTAAGGAGCTCCATGGGGAAGTAAAACATAAAGCAGCACTACTGTGTTTCATTGTTAAGAATTATTTACTTTACCATCATAAATAGATACATTTAAAGCAAATGTTGGACTGTATTTTTTTAAACTAAACCTGAAGGTCCTACTGAAGTCCTAAGTGTGCTGTAGTACCACAGCTGGGGTAATGAGGAAAAACTGTCACCCACTGTTAATCCCCCTCCTGAGCCACCCCGTTCCCGCACACACTGCAGCCAATATTCACCACTGTGCCCAAGAGTCCTGCTCCTCCCCTTCTTTACCATCATTCTCTCCCTTCCTCATGATCACTACATGCTCCACAGGCCTGTAGACATTTTCTGGGCCAATATTTGCTTTCTTAGTATATTACGCAGCCACCTTTTGAGGAAAAACTTCAGTGAATAAAAAACCCCCAAATTTCTGTTAAAGATCTTAGTGCCTGTGTTTATGCATCCACATATATCTGGGGAAATTCTAAGCTGTTACTATGAAAACCAATTTAAACCAAGAATAAAAGAGCTGTCACTCCAATTTTCCATACAGAAGTACTGAATTATTACAGACAGCGTATTTTCACATGGGTCCTTTTGCAAATATGAGAACTGAACTACAAGTATAGAAAGGTGATCATGTGTCCCAACTGTACTCTCCAGAGCCACTAAAAAAAAAAAGAAAGCCCAAAACCCCCCATCCCCTATTCTAAAATAAGAAAATATAATGAAAACAATCTCCTCATCATATTTTTCCCTCATTTTTTAGTCTGATGTGATAAAGATTACCTTTTTCAAAGCAACATCAGTACCTGACAAGCCATACATTCATTTCTATCAAAAACATCTGATGTATGTAAAATTCAGAACATTTTGAAGCTGCAGACACCTGAATTTTGCACAGTTAATATCCTTCACACTCTGTTCCAAATTGAAACTCTAGTGAGCTAGCTAGCTTTTTCACTTCACAGGGGAAAATTCCACCTTCCGGCATTATCTCAAACAACATTCTCACCCCCCTACTGCTCTAAGTATTATGGTTGCTCTAGTTCACATTTCAATTCAGCTGATAGTTTATAGGCTTTACTTATAGTCTCTAAAGCATACTATATTTTAGTGTTCTATTTCCACGACTTCAGCATTTAAGAACTGACAAAAGGGGAGGTGTTTAAAGCAGGTGAGTACTTCGTAGTCCAGGGAAAGAGACAGAGAGCAAGAGGCCAACTTCTGCTAGCATTGTGATTCAGATTATGCAAAAAAATCTCATCAACGCCCCCAGAAAGTGCAGTACTCCTACCCAGGTAGCCTGTGAAAAGTTTCCAATATTCAAAAGCTTGAAGCAAAAGCTCAGCTGAGGAGGAAAAAAAAAAAAAAAAAAAAAAAAAAAAAAAAAGGACATTTCAAGATTTCAAGTAATTTCTTTCAGAATGAAACCTTTCCTTTATTTTGTTTCCTCAAAAAAGCAAATGTGAGAAAAGCATGAAGAAAATTCTCACGTAAAGACAAATAGATTCCATTCTTTAAGGGGATATTTTGGTGCATATATTTTTGTGTACTAAATAAACTCAAATTGTTGAAACTCCAGAGTATGACATCTAAATAATATTTAATTGTCAAATAACATTTAAGCTACAAGATGCTGAGCACAGACTGACAATTCTACCTTGGTAAAAACAAGATTTTTTTTTTTTTTTAAAGTACTTTAGAGTCCAGTCAGATTACCTCATGTAAACAAAGTTGTTTAAAAACTTGCTCATCACTGAACTGGAAACGACTATTCCTTAGCCAATATATCATAGCTGAAAGCAGGAAGAATGTCATCAGTTCACAACAGTGATAAGCAAAATGAATTGGCTGCAATGATTCCTGCAAATGAAACCACAATGCAATGACAGATCTGAGCCTTTTTAGCATCATAGGAAGGTTAATTTATTTTCCAGATCATCCCTCTAACCTTCCTCTTCATCTCTGCTGTCTATCTGGAATTCATCTTTCTTGAACCTGGATGCCTGCATTTCAGACGAGATCTCAGAGTGTACATAAAAACATTCCCCAATTTCTGTAACAGAAATCTCTCTCCTGATACATTCTAGTATCAGATTTTCTAGAGCCACATTTTATTCCTGACTAACAGCAATGCTCTAACACACTATTATTACCTTTACACTACAAAGTTCTAGTTTTTTGTCCCAAAGGACATAATCCTGCATTTTGTACTACCCTATCTCATCCATTTTTCTCCCTTCAGAATTCAGGATCATCACCAGTGACTCCAATCTCAGTGTCTCCAGGTGCATGCTTCCAAATTCTGGCAAGCTGAGCAATGCAAATATGAAATAAGCCTCATTGCAGTACCAGGTCTTGAGATGTTTCACCAATATTATTCCCCAACCTGGTCTTTCCTCTTCCTGCTATCTCCACTGCTCCTCTGTTAGCCAATATTTCACCATTTCTACCACTCTTGGACTGAAGCAGGTCCCACTTTAAACACCTGAATATAGTACAGCATGGAAAGCCCTCCTAAGATTCAGCTAAATTAGACATTATGTATATTTGTTGTTAAAAGACTAGCAGTCTTATCAAAAAAAAAGATACTGCTATAGCCCAATTCATAACCAAAATGGATGTACAGTGGTTCTCTGAAACTGAAAAAGTTTTCTTCTACACCAGAGAAATAATCTTTTATAGCAAATCCAAAGGGAGATAATCAGAATGAGATATGTTTTTACTTCAGACATAAATGGATTTTTACTATTTGTTCAAGCTTGCTATCCTGTCTGGGAATGGGAGTGGTAAAATTCAATTCCAAATCCTGTGTTACCAATGAAGTTGCAAACTTTGGATTTCGTTCCAAAAATATCACCAGAATTCCTGCTTTTTCAATTGATTATGTTCAAAAGACTTTGGTTGAAAGTTTCTGGACTTGAAAGTGTGTCTTTGGAATACTTCTAGGATTGAATCTTCTAGGATTTCAACCCTTTCAACAGAGGTTATCCGTAAGTAGAGAGGTACAAACAATACTGGAAATTATTCTCCTAACATGCAATAGAAAACATGCAAAAAATTAATTTTTTTAGAAAAATTACTATTTAATCATTCTTAACATTCTTTTTTGTGTATATAGTATATCTATTTTGAGTTTATTCTATTTAGTCTAGACATAAATAGTACATATATACACATACATATGCATATTCATGTATAAACAAATATTACTGCTAAAAAATCAGGGTGCAAATAATTTAACACAGAAGGAGAGGCTACATGAAATCAGATTTACTAGTCATAGGAATGAAACCTGAGTATGAAAATTCATTCCCCAGTCTCTGACAGCTGACATTAACATGGAGCCTCATAAATCTGCCCTTTAAGAAAATTCTAGAAGTAAATAAATAAATAAAGTACTATTCCTCATCTGTTTTTCTTTTCCAAGAAAGCATTCTGAAAGTAATCTTTTTCCCAGACATGAATAATTCTGCACATGGGTGAAATTCTGCTCCTTTTTCCAATCTCCTCAAAAGACTGAGAAAAGACACATTTCAAGAAACAGGACAATGCAAGCACACAAGAGGAATCTCAATGTAAAGTTTGGCATAGATTAACTACACAGGATCCTGCATTGCACTATGCAAAGTTAATTGTATTTATCAACATATAAGAGTATCACAATACCATCTCTCAAGTGGAAGCAAAGCAAAAGAACAAAACCAAAACCAATCCCCCAGAAGATGTTCACCTTTCAAACCAGTAAGTTATAAAAGACATGTGACAGAAGTTGCAGCTGCCTAGCTGTCTTAGAAAATTTAGTTTCCAAGTACCCCTTTAGTAAGGATGTTTTCTAAGAAGTGAAGAGCAGGTAGCTGGCAAATAACAGCAACTGTGGAAAATTTAATAAATGTATTAAATTAACATCGACCTTAACATTGTATTACAAAAGCATATATTTGAATACACAGGTGTATTAGCCTCTTTGATTTCTATCTCTATTAAAAACAGGAGAGTTTATGCCTATCATTCCTGAAAATTAAATTCAGGACAGCAAAATCAGCCTTTGTTCTTCCTGCATATATTACACCCTCAGTAATACCTCACCAGGCTGTCTGTAAACATGTGCAGACGCAATTAAGCGCTTCTGTAACTGAAACTTTCTAAACCTTTGTATTATTTATGCAAGAAGAAATATAACCTTCTATTTTCATTCATCTCTGCACTGGACTGCAAGACTTAACGGAGGACTAAAAAAATTATTTAGTGAATTACATACATAGATGTGTTTTGACTGTCAAACAAGTATGAAATTGATAGCACAGGGATAAAACAAAACAGTCTCCACACTTTCTTGTGATTTCTTTACACATATGTACAAATTTATAAATTTTATATACACATATGCATAAATACTTAATTTCTTCAGCCACTGAAATTATACCACTAAGTATGCTCTTAACTGCATGGTCTTCCATTTTCTACAGCTTAATTCCAAGTACCTGTCTTAAGATCTAAATTGGCATCATCATCCTAGGAACGTGTGAGAATAAATGAATCTAGGAATAATAAAATGCTTTGACCTTAACAGGCCTCCTGTTTCAAAAACATTTAAAAGTGTGCAAAAGATTGACTTCAGGTAATCTCACTCAAACATAATCTCTTATTTCATGTATGAATAAGGGCTCTTTTTCAGCACAATTGCTGGTTACAATTAATAATAGTAAATTATGCAAGTTTTATGTATTCATATTTTTCCAGTGAGTTAGACAACATTAAACATCCAAGGAATACATCTTAATTAGCCTTAAGGTCACATGCTATAAAAATCATTATCCCACTGAAACTTTGAAACAAAGGCAGGATCGTGAGTTTGCAAGTACAGTTCTCCAAAAAGGAAAATGTACATCATGTAGCAAAACTCAATGTACAGAATACAGCCTTTAAATAACAGCAGCAGCCTTTCCCTGGTCAAATTCAACACTGGGTTGCAACCCTCAACTCTGGTCTAAAACTTTCGTGTCTTATTTAGAAAGAAATTTATTCAGGATTTCTCTCAAGCATGGCACTGGTTGAGAGAGCAAGTCAGACGACTGTACGTCACACAAAAGTTCCAGTCTTTCTCTTTAAGCTTTTAATGGCAGGTGCCTGATTATGACACTACAACAAATATCTTTGAACTGTTTAACTTACTAGCACAGTTAAAGGGGGAAAAAAAATCCTAAATACGCAATACATAAAGCAGCATATTTTCCTTAATTAATTTTCTCAACGTTTACAATATCTTTACTAATTCTCTGTAACTGGATATGTTCTGGATCCATTCTCAGAGAATCTGTGTAGAATAAACATTTGAAACATCTTAAAGACTAACTAAAACCATATTTCTACTACACTGCAAGGCAAATGATTTTTGGATGTTTTGCATTTTTATGCAAAATTGTGCAGCTGCAATTGATAAAAACCAATCAAGCTAATTTAAGTCAATCATGTCCAGGAGGTTCTCATCACTTGTGTAAAAATGCTCTCACACTCACTCTAAGATTTTACCACAGCAAGTACCTCCCCCACATTCAAATTTTGATACCATAAAGTCTCCTCTGCATCTTATGCAACAAAGAAAGAGAATATAATTCTTATGGAATAAACATATTTTTAGTTTTACACTACAAATCAAACTCCTGTGTTTCATTTGAAGAGAAACTTAGATTGTTGGTACCACTTGAGCGCTAATATGACTCACCCCACTCCAGCAACACTGTACCTTTAGCACACATCAAGGCACCGGGTCAAAGGCAAAGTAAACTTCTAGCACTGAAAATGCACAACTCTTACACTCTAATACATAATCTGGATTACATTACTGAGATCATGTGTTTTGAATTTATTTTTTTTGATTTATCAATATGGCACATTACAGCTGCCATCCTGAGTTCTCTCTCAGCTGCCGCATTTGACATTTTAAATGATGATAGTTTATCTTTTTAAATTTTGCATTATTGCCACTACATTTTTAACCTATGAAACTATAACAACCATGCAAAAACTCTTTCCTAGATGGGCAAAATCCAACGTTACACATCTGAAATCTGTGTTTGATTCTTACCCATTTGGCCAACCCCCATGTGCATGTGACTGCAGACACTTTTCAGCCAGCTCAAAAATAATGAAATAAATAGAGAGGCCCTCAAGGCATGCCATGTCCTTATTCCTGTTCCCTTTGAGATGATTATGGGGTTCAGTGCAGTAACTGGAGATGGAAGCAGAGAATCACATCAACCTGCCATGGATATCTTTCTCCTCCATGAAGAGGTGAGACCAGGTGATAACAGATCCTACCAGATTGACATAAACTGCTGCCACAGCTTCTCTGCATGTTCTTTTTGAGAAGCTGCTCACCAAAACCATTTGCTTACTGTTCCAACAGAAGCAAACAAGGAAAATACAACAGCATCAAGAAAATCCATCTACCCATAATCCTGCAACTGACCAAGACAGAGCTTGAAAAACACTCTCATCTTCAAATCATAAAAACTACATCTATCTTTGAGGAAAAAGATAATTTTCCAATCATATTTGTCCCATAGTTGTCACAAGGATTTCCATTGGATAGGAAAGGCTCTCTTTTTACAAACAGACTACAATGTTTCGGTTTTTTTAATACATTGAACTGCTAAATACCATATCAAATATTAAGATAAACTTTTCATTAAACTGTTTATCTTAGAACAGTAAGTGGATAATAGTTCTTGGACTTATGTACTACTAATAATGACTGTCGGAATTAATAACACATTGCCACTCCAAATTCACGTTCTAGAAATGCTTCTTTTGGTTATGCATCAGAACACAAAATTCTTCACAATAGCCAAGCCAGCAGGAAACAAAGCCAGCTAACTGGAACAGGCAGCACGTGGAGCTTGGGGATGTGGAGCCAGTCCCTAGAACACACTCAGAGCTCAGCTTAGCCAGTAGGAGTCCAACTGAAGGTCCCACCTGGATGGTCAGGAACTGACACGCAGAATGCACCTGCAGAGGCTGAGCACCAGGTCTGTGCAGCCTGACAAAACAGCCACAGCGAGGTCTCAGTGCTGTCTTCAACTATTACTGAGTGGAAGGGCATGACTCTGGCAGGGCCAGACTCTTCTCAAGGGAGCACTAGGCAGGGATGAGACAAGTGGAACATGGAAATTCCACCCTGATATGAGAAAAACATTTTTTTGGTTTGGTTTTTGTTTGGTTGGGTATTGTTGTTTTTTTTTTTACCACAAGCTTGGTCAACTACTGAAACAGGCATCTAAATAGGTTATGAAAAATCCGTCCCTGAGGTATCCAAAACTTGACTGGATATTGTCCTGAGCAACCTGCAATAACTAAAACCTCCTTAGATCAGAAGCTTGGGTTAGATAGCCTCTAACCAGGCCTGACACCGCCCAGTGAAGCACCCACAGCCCAATCCTCCCTGAGGATTTGCCCATGAGCACACAGCGACTGGGTGGATTGAGTGTGAAATGCACACAGAAGAGAGTGTTAGAAGGTCCCAGAATTCCAGCTATCCTGTAATTTTGTTCATAAGGTAAGTGGTGAGAATTTATTGTGTACCTGAGCTTTTACCATCCTTTACAGAATGAAGTTGAATGATGATCTCTCAAGACTTCTACTTGCCTAAAAACCATTAAAACCACTACAGAAAGGATTATTGAAAAAGAAAGCTTGCCAGAAACTGCAGAAGATAAATACTGTAACAAAAAATGCTGAACAATTATCCAACAAACAAACACAGGGAAACAGATTTCAAATCAAACTATCAGCAACCCATCAAAAATACAGCTTTTCTTGGGGAGAATTTATCCAGAAATTCATGAATCTATGCCTGCTACTACAAATCACCTTCTTGTCTTCCATATATCTGGAAATGGCTTCCAGGATTATTCCTTCTTTATTATGACCTTTCCAGGGATCAATGTAAGCAGTGTAAGAAGTTTCCTGGATCCTCCTTCTTGCCTTCTGTAAGACATTGGCTTTCTCCCAGCTCTCCAAAACCTCTCCCAAATCCCATCACTTTCCAAGTCACTTTTCATAACTGACACAATGCCATCAGCCCTTGCAGGTGCATTCCAGCATGGCCAAGGGAGTTGTACATGTCTGACTTCTTTAAATATCCCCTGAACTGATCCTCCTCCATCAAGGATAAGTTTACCTGGCACTGGACTTCTGTGGTGGTTTCAGAGAGCTGGGATTGCTGAAGATTGGACTTTCCAGTAATGATCAAGGTGAACAAAGCATTCAGTACCTGGACTGTGTCCATCTCCTTTAGGATCAGATCTCCCCTCCCATTTATCATTGACCCCATATTTTCCTTAGTCTTCCGCTATTGCTGTATCTGTAGAAACCTCTCGTGTTGTCCTTTCTATGTCATGTTATATTCAAGTCCAGATGGGCTTTGTCTTTCTTAACCCTAAACCTGATTCTCAGGGAGGGTCTTCCCTATTCCTCCCAGACAGTTGTGCCTGCTCCCACCACCATGTCATTCGTTTTCATTTAGCTTCATAATTAGAGAAATACAAAAGCTGATTTCGATTATACAAAATTGATCATTTATAAAAATGCATGGTAACAAAATATTCTCCTCTATTTTGAACAATTCCTGAGCGCATTCTTTGTCCAGGAAAAACATACATCATTTAAGCTTATTCACTCAGGTATGTGACAGCATGCTTCAAAATTTATGGCAGAAGATGACACAGAGTAGAGTGGAGCCTGCTGCCAGACTGCTGGAACACAGAACCATCCTGGAAGAGGAAAAGGCAACAGGCCACTGGCACCCCAGTGCAAAGAGGGGGACTGGACTTTGGTTTGGCTCAGAAGCCAACCCAGCTGCAGGGCTGGGCAGAGCCACGAGTCACGAACACACACAAGTCTAGGCCAAGTCTGGCAGAGATTTCCTGCCTGATTTAAAATGAGTTTACTCGGTCCAATGGCACTTTTCTAGAAATGGAGGGCAGGTTGACCACACATGTGCCTGTCTTTATTTGTGGCCTGACACTCGGCAGAATAAACTTCATTATGTTTTTGGTTATGCTTAAGAGAAGTACTGTCAATTGTTTCCAGTCTGTTGCAAACATAAACCTACAAGCTGTATTAAATATGTACTATTGTATTTACCACAATGTTGTGAAATCATGCATAAAATCCTAAAATGGGATAAAATAAAGGCAACTTCTCTTCCCCTCCTCCCCTTCCCCTCAACTTCTGGCAACATTTCAAAATGAACAAGGAACCAAAGCAATGCTTCTATTGAAAGGTCAACCAGCACTTGAGTCAAGGAAAGATAAAACTGGCCTAAAACAGAAACAATTATTTAGTAAGAGGAAACCAATTTTCTCATATATCACATATGCAGAAAGACTAAATAGCTCCACAATGAAATATCTTAGTAATTACCTGTGCTTATTAATGAAGAAAATGAATTCTTTTGGCTGAAAGAGTGAAATGAAATTTATAGTTGACTAAAAAATTAATAGTAAAAGAAAACATTGCTTTATTGTAACTCAATGTGGAACTGATCAGGTATTGAGAAGAATTAAGATTTCCATGTTTTAGTCCCACATATTCTTATCTCAGGAACCTTATTGCTCCTGACATAAAGCAGAGATATTTAGCTGTAGATATTCAAAGACAGAAAATAACGTGGAACCATGACACAAAAATACATGTTCTATTTGAAATTCAGTGTCCCAGATAGCTCATTAACAACTGTGCACTATGTTATGTTTTAGAGTTTCAAAACACGTCAAAGATCAGTGAAGTGCAATCTGGAGCTCAAATATAACTGAGCAGACTTTTCTCGACAGTTTCTTGCCTTGCCCAATAAGGACTCTGCCATTTTGACATGATTTTGGTATTTATCTAAATTTAAAGGTGAAAGAGCCTCCAGTATGAATCTTTCCATCAGTAATCCATCTTCCATGCAAGCCCCTGACCAAAGAATCACTTCTGTTACACTGGATATGGCACCCAAGCATCATGAACACTTCTAGTAGAAAGCAAAGAAAAAAGAATCTTAGCAATTCCTATTGGTGGTAACTGCTACTGACAATTTTCTTATTTTATTATTTCTCCTAAGTTTGAAGGCAACATTTGTGTCCTCCATGCAAAGTATTTCAATGGCAATGTTCCTCCAAATTTACTCCTGAAAAGCACTAAATGTTTTGGAATAGAAAGTCACTTTTTCTGGTCCTGCTACAAAAATGTTTTAATTTCAACCACAAATAGTGCCTGTATTTGGAAAACAGGAAAATATTTTTTATGCAAAAGATTAGGAATATATAGAAATAGGCAGATATAATAGACATTGATTTTAATCTCAATTAGGGATTATAGGAAGACTCTGCAGTATTTATAAATACTATAATCTTTACCAGAATCCAAATTAGTGTTGCTCCAACAATGTTCAGAACCATGAGTAAGTGATACAGTGTAAAAGTAATTAACTAATGGAAAGTACTTTTAAGTATTTTCTTGGAACTTCAACAGTTTAAGCAGCCAAGAGGGGAAAATAAACATGCAGTCAATGTGAGACCAAATTGTTTTTATTTACACACTCCTCAATCTTTCCCACCTTGTACTGATCTTGTGCCTGATCTCACAGCACAGGGCAGCTGGAAGAAAGCAGTCTTTTTAGATAAGGAACAGCTGTTAGGCTTGTTTGACCTGAGGAAAAATTCGAAAAACAAAAGCAAAAGGACTCAAGAATGAAATGAGTCCTCATAAAAGCAGTACTTGCAGAATTGGTCCAGCCTATTTCCAGCCAGCCCTGGTAACAGTATCTGACATGCACCTTGCTTATATCAAACTTACTTCCACTGAAAGACAGAAGAAAAAGGGGATCAAGCAAAGGCAAGAGTGGTTCACAAGCCCTTTATGAATATCTACAAAATCAACATTTTTAAATGAAAATCATTACTCGGGGGAGGGAGGGGGGGGGCGACCAACACCACACATTACAAAATGTCCGAATTAAGATTTGTCTCTACAAATACAGTCTGACCTCTTATGTTAAAACAGGCAGCCAGATGAACACTACAGTAACAGAAACCAAAGCATCCTTTTATCCATTTTATTCCATCTTCTGATCTACTTCTCAATCCAACTTGACACAAGTACCAACATTTTCAAAACCCTAAATACTTGACTTGTAAACTTTATGTTGTTTGGTCTTAATTTTACAATACTTAGACATTTCTAACACCAATTGTAACAGAAGTGCACTGATTCAGACAATGTTTAAGCGGCTCTATAGATGAGCACAGATGTTCTCGTCCCAGTGCTCTTAGGTAACAGCATCTTCTACAACCCCCTCCATAACTGCATGCTCTTTTTTCACTCCTGCTGATTTTGAAGAATACCTCATCTTCTCCTTTAGATTTAGTCTTAATGCTTGACAAAAATGTCGTTTCCTTCCCTATTTCTTCAAATTTATCAGAAATATTTGTTTGCATTTTCAAACCACTTTTTTTCCACTTTAGTAAACTTTCATTTTTTCTGGCTAACAGAGTTTCTTCTGTAAAACTAGAAACATTCCCAGTTATTGGGAACAAGAACTTCAAAAACAGAGACAGATCTGTGGCAGTTTACAGGGGAAATTCATCAGGATGCATTTGCAGCCTTTAACCAACCACAGCTGGTAGGATAAATATGATTATAAAAGAGCAAGAGAACCCCCATATGTGGTGTCTGTAATGACATCAGCAAACTTTGGTATTTTCATCACTTTTTACATTGGTTCCTTCTCAAAACTACAGAAATTAATATTGAAAATCACAGGAGTAACTTAACTTTCTGTGTGACAAAGAGCACATTCAAGGGAGAAGCACAGAGGAAGCAACTCAAAGCTTTTCTTCTTTATATTTCAGAGAACAGATAATAACTAAAGGCAATTAAACAGATTCAGGTTATTTAATGTCACTTAATGCTACTATTTCTTTTAAAAACTTTACTGTATTACAGATTTTATTGCCTAGAAGTAATTTAATGTTAGCAAGGAGAAAGTGTGTGTTCCTGTAGGAACAGCAAAAGTGAAGGATTTGTTTGAAGAGCTAAGTTATAATGCCATATTTTTAAAACATCATAGGAAAGAATTGAAGAATCAAACAAATGGAGAACTGTGGCACAGTCACCTAACTGGAAAGTTTACTAACATCCCATGATTTAAGATACAAGAGGAACACTTTTCAAAGGAGGCAGATGATTTCATATCTTTGTTACAAGCACTTTTTCTTAGTCAAGCCCAGCCTATGTTAATTTGCACCCTGCATTTGAGAGCATTTTCTATTTTAATTGAATTCAATTCAGAGCCATCTCAAAACCTACATATCTTTAAAATTTTTTGCTCCAAGGACACTAATATCCTTTTTAGCTAGGCGCTATCATGCACAGTAGCTGTTTAGCCCAGCTCCTTTTTATGTCAGGCCAGTGTTTTCATGACTCTGTGTGCACAACTGCAATTCCTCCCCAACAACTTGAAACCAAAATGATTGTTCCCACATGTCTGTGCCAGCCAACAGTCCTCAAGGACTTTTACTTATTAAAGCCTTAAGGCTACACAACTAAACTGCCATGACTGCCCATGGTAGAGTTGAGAAGCACCAAATCTACTTCAGAAAGACAGCTTTTGCCACACTTCTTACCCTTTGCTTCTTGAAAGGAACTAGTGCATTTCTGTCTGGCTATCTATTTCATCCAACTCGTGAAACCAAAAAGCAGCTTAGACTTTAACAGAAAACAAAAATGGAAGCCACAAGACTGGAATTCCATTAAGTTTATCACATCAGCTAGTTGCAAACATACCAAATAATGACAGAATTAAACTATTCAGGAGAAAATACTGCCGTTTCTTTTGCAGGGCATAATTTGTAAATACTTTTTATCTGTAACAATTACAAATCTGTCAAAAAATTTCACAGACTGCATTACTTGACTTTAAGTGTAGAAAGAATTAAAGAAATGTAAAATATTATGTAATTATGTCATATTATCACTTGGGACATGAAGTGTATAAGTTCTGTTTGCCCGAGCTGATCTTATCTGAACACTTCTCCAAATATTAGCAGGTTACCTCTGAAACCACTAATCTTTCAGAAGCTCAGATCCTTAGACTTTCATTGTCCACTGTGATACCAAGAACTGGAAAATTCGTTCCTTCTAAAAGTTAAACAAGAAGAAAAGGAAGAAAACAAACAACCCACATCACATTGCCATAAAGGCAAATATTACTCAGAATCCTACCAAGGAAATAATCAAAAAGCCATATGAGGTCTACTGTCAGTATATGCATCTCTAAAGATTTCTGGATGACCACAGGTGCAGAATTTTTTCATTCCAAATGGACCATACTCCTACTTTAAACTCTGTTACTGTTGTAAGCACTTTTTTTTTTTTCCTCAGCAGAGATGGAGGAAGGCTGAGATTTTATCTTTGCACCTCCAAAAATTTCAGTGTTTAGGGTAAGAGCAGTTGTGAGTTTAGGACTGTTACCTGTGTTAGGAAGAGGACATCCTGAAAAAGGAAATCACAAATTTAAAAAGTGGCTCTAGACTTTTCTCCCCAGTTGTCTCTTAAGCAGAAAACCAAAAAATATGCAAAACTACTTCGATAACTTTTCCATGCACCTCATCACTATATCAATACTTAAAAAACATAATTAACAGTTTCAGACTGGTTATTGTTACATCTACTGGTTATTCTGCTAATTACATTTTTGTGTTCCCCTTGAGTTTGCATCTACATGGTGAAATTTCAATGCTGTTTTGAAGTGTATTTTTCTTTACATTTCTTGTATATGCTCCCAGTACAGCAGGATCATAACTAGGCCCCTTTAGATCAATCACAGTTTAAGCAGTACTTAGGGTATATAAAGAATAACTTCTGAAGCAATCCTATCCAAGTTCCTCTTCAAACAGCTCCAGTTAGAGCAAAGCATTTAAATAAGTAGCTAACAGTACTAATATTTTTCTAATAATTTCCATCCACTAGTGACTTACCTTATCAGAGTAAATTTTGCTGGGTTATAAGAGCCCATTAAAGCTGTCTTAACTGAACATTAATCCTTTCAATGGCAACAAGGTAAAACTAAGAACTGGGGTGCTGGGCAGAAGGGAACTACACTTTAATTTTCACTTTAAGTCAATAAAATAGATGAAAATGAGAAGTGTTTTGACTGCAATATAAATCTAACATTCATCAAACTATTTGTCCCAAATAACTTGCATAGGCTTTACACACCAAGTATAGAGCCCGTTCTTTCTCCTTTCCCATTTTCTTTTTAACTTGGTTTTCCTGCCTCTGAGCATTACTTTCTACTGGCCCTGCAAATGGGATTCTCTACTCTTTCGGTCACCTTGCTCACAGGAAATTCTGTTTCAATTTCTTTGAAATGAAAATAATGGTGTCCCCATAAGAAAGAAAGAATATTCAAAGCAATAATTAAGAATTAATTCAGTCAAGGGGGATGGGGTTGTGTGTTTAATACCTAGCAGGTATTTGAGAGAGCTTCATTTTTAATACCATAAAGTCACTGAAATGGTAGTGGAGGTCACAATTGCAGCCTCCTGCTCAAAGCACAGAGATCCCTGAAATCAGCCCAGGCCATTTGATGTGCCTCTGAACAGTCCTGATATCAGAATCCAATAGGCAGATAGACGCCAAAAGAAAAAACAACAAATGAAAACCCTCCCACATTTGCTCCACAGTTTATTTCTGCTTAGACACAGCATTTTGCTAAGCTGCGTGTTCTTTCAGCTTAACTCTGAATTCACTGCTCTGCCACTACGCTCCTCTCTCCTGCTCTGAACACTCATAGGGCCTACAAACTGTGAATGCTGCACAAAAACCGAAATGTCTGGCACATTCCACCTGACACCACGCTGCACCTGAAATATAGAGCCCTCTGTCAAGAAAGGGACATTCTCTGTCACTCTGCAGCAGTGACAGAGAGCAAATGGCAGCCGGGTGTCCAGAGCAGTGCTTTGTGCCGTGAGTGATCCTCCCCTCGCACGCACTGCACATCTACCAGAACAATGCCCTGGCAGCACAGCAAAGAGACCACACTGAAAGATCTGGCCCAGCCTGATTTGAAACAAGAGAAATCACAAAACAATGGAAAAACACGATTTCAAAGTAAAACTCCAACTTAGAAAAATAAAAAATGTGAAAGTGAAATGACCGTAGTTATACCATTGTTGTTGTAAAATTAAAAGCAGATTTACATCTCAAGAAATATCAAATATCAACATTGTAATAGAAAGAAAAATAAAAAAAAAATTAGTCTTGTTCCAAGTATTTTGTGCTGTCTGCTTTTATTTGCTCTTTATGCAAACTAAGAACTGCCAAGAGGTCAATCATTTCACAGCCCTTCTCTATAAACAGATTTGTTTAAACAAAAAAGCAGATTGCTATAAATAACTGCTATAATCACCCTTCCTCTTCATTTCTATTAGGTTTTCTATATTATTATGAGTATGCTGTACACATCAGCATTCAGTTATGTACAGACTTTACCTATTTTTCTAATCCACTTTCTCCATTGACAGGACTATGCTCACTATTTACAAAACTTCTTTGTAGACATTTACTTATTTCACAGTTCATTAACCTTCAAACAGCACACCTGCCAGTTTGCAGGTGTGTTATCTAAAGCAATGATACACTAAGTGCTAAAGTATGTTTGTGTCAGAAATGCTTATGAAACGAATGTTTTTCTCCGCTGAGCTACCCAGCTGAGTTGAATTTATTTGCATCATTTTATACTAAGTTGTTTTTTTTTTCCTGGCGGTAAGTGCAGTAGTAAAGCGCCAGTCACTGCAAATATACACAAATAAGAATCAAACTTCACTGTCTACCACTTTTTAAAGTATACAAATGGTAGTGTTTAATATTTTTAAATAATTGAAAAGGATCATTCACTCTTTAGCTTCCTTCCTTCTGCAGTAACGCTACAAGGCTTCATTTAAAAATTAACGTATTTTAACAGGTTTTTCACACAGCAGGGAAAACCTCATCAAGTGTTGTATTCTCCCTTTTAACAATTCTCTATGGAGCACAGTGACATTTTCAGTTTTCTGTAGCTGAACTAGCCTTACATTGGCTCATTTTTATCTGACCCCAGGGTTTTCACATCATTAATAAAGAGATAATCAAAACAAAGGGTATATACATTAGGGTAGGAAGTTTGCATAGTTTGGCACTATTATCACATATAACCTTAAAAATGGAACAAAATGAAATGCACGTAGCGGAGGTGGTGAACCTTCTAAGGACTGCTTCCAAACATTTTTCCTACTGGCAGTAAACCATTTTCAGACCTCCCAACTCAGGCCACCATGATAGTTACTGCTGTATGGGGTTTATTTCTTTTTGTTTCAGTTGTCAATAAAAACTTCAAGTGGTAGCTTTTTAAGTCAACTAAACATATTTAAATCAAAACAAAACACTGATATCACTGGGACAACAGAAACACCGCGCAAAAGAACACTGTGTTTAGATTCTAAGCTTGTTTACCAATGGTTTTAACTTTTCTCACACTATGTCACAAAGAGCTATTGCATCTGAAACCTGATCAGAAACTAATCAAAAAAATTCAAGTGCCCTCTTACTTCAGATGATCTGGTATAACACATATAAACCGACTAAATCTGCTAGCCATGCCTCAATAGTAGACAGTATTCTTCAGGATAAAGATCATCATAACTCTGCTTACACTTAATTTCTTACTGTTGACACAAACTGTGTAACATAGAGCTCAAACTTCAACTACACTTTTAAAGCAGTACTATTTTCTGAGCTAATTTTGCTAAGACATTATGAAAATTCCAAACATGAAATTATAGCCAAAAACAAATCCACTCTATGAATAACAAACATCGGTACAATCTTCCAATAAACAGAGTGAAACCAATGAACCTCCAGCGACAAGTGAACTACAAAAAAACTGTCATTAATACCAACATATTACTTCTAAGCCTCATGCCCTATCAGACCTGGCTTGTGAGAACCATGTAGGTAGTAGGAGGGCTGGCTATCAAGTGGAATCAGGACACTCCAGCAGAACCAGCACTACATCCCCAGAGTTAATACTGCATCCAGTCCTGTTCCATGTCTTCATTAATGATCTGGATGATGGGGTAGGATGCAGCCTTAGCAAGCATGCTGGCGGAAAAAACATGGAAAGGGTAGCTGACACACCAGAGGGTCATGCTCCCGTTCAGAGGGATTTTGACAAGCTGGAAAAATGTGCTGACATGAACCTCATGGAGTTTAGGGAAAGGAAATGCAAAGTCCTGAACCAGGAGAGGAACAATGCCAAGCACCTGCACATGCTCGAGTTCACTCAGCTGAAAAGCAGCTTTGCAGAGAAGGGCCTCGGGGTCTTGGTGGTCACAATGGTGGCCCTGCAGGGACACACCAACAGCATCCTGGGCTCATTAGGAAGGGTGCTGACAGAAGCTTTAGGGAGGTGATCCTTCTCAGTCACTGCTCAGGCCACACCTGAGATACCATGTCCAGTTCTGGGCATATGGGAGACAGCCCAGCAAAAGGCCATAAAGAAACTAAAGGATTAAATAAGGGCTTTAGTAAAGCATTGGAGCATCTCTCATATGACAAAAGCCTGGGAGAGCTGAACTCTTTAGCTTAGAAAAGTGATTGGGGCATCTTATAAGTATATATAAGTGTATAAGTATATATAAGTGTATAAGTATCTGAAGGAAGGCTGCATAAAGATGGAGCCCAGTGAGAGGACAAGATGCAATGAGCACAAAGTGAAACACAGGGGTTCCCTCTGAACATTGGAAACGCTCACACTGACCCATGAGGCCCAAAGAGGTTGCAGAGTCTCATGCCTTGAGATATGCAAGAGACAGCTGGATATGGTCCTGGACAGCTGGCTCTAGGCAGCCTTGTTCAAGCAGAGGGGTTGGACCAGATGAGCTCCAGAATTCCCTTCCAACCTCAAACATTAATGATTCTGTGAATCACATCCCGTTGCATCATACATGGCTGCTTCAGCAAAACCTGAAGATAACCTGCAGAGAACCATTAAGTTAAATAATAATAAAAGGCTTCTTATGAAATAACTGAGAGCCTGTGAAGGGTTTCTTTTATTACAGGATTTACTATGCTAATTTAATTACAACAAGGTGATTACAAAATAATCCTATTTAGGCAGGAAGTTGACACTGCAACTCTGAATACCTTACTCAGCACAGGATTAGAACTGCCCTTTCATGGTTACTTTCACCTCCAGAAAGAAGCACTTCAAGGCAAGTTATGAACATGTTCTAGGACACAAAATTGTACAAAAAACTATTCTCCAAATAGACAATGTAGACACAGAGGAAGAACGGAGTGTGGCTTAATGCAGGCCAGAATGTTATTAGCTTTCCTCATCTGGGAATGACCAACAATAGCTTGTACAGTACAAAATTCCTTCCCTAATGACTTCCACCTGCTGGAGGGCTGCCATTTGCCCTGCATCTCCCGGCAGCTGCTTTCCCATCTGCTGCTGGAAGCCATTGCCCTCCCTTTAGACAAGACCTGAGGCCTGGAGATAGATGATACAGTTCCTCTAAGCAACCAGAATCTTTTCCCAATTCCCAGAGAACCAGACCTGCTGTGTCTAGAACCACAGCCGGACTGCTACCACAGCAGAGTCTAGGGCTGATCATGTAAAAGGTTCAAACTCAACAGCCTTGTGCAGAAACTGAGAAGAGGAATTAGATACCTGTTAGAAGCCAATTGTTTCTCCACCAGGACTGCAGAATCCCAGCAGCCCTTCATCAAGAACACTGTAATTCAGTTCTTTGTACCACTGCCCATCAGTCAGCCGTAAGACTGTAACACACTGAATACAAACCAGTCTGATAAGGGATTAGGAGGTCAAATCAGTGGAGAACCAATGGAATTCATCACCATGCTCAGCAGTACAACAGGTCATACAAGCCTTGCAAAACAGATGGGCAGAGCCCAGGACTTAAAATACACAATCCTTCCTACTCAAATGCTAGACAGAGATCACTGAAATCGCTGGAGTTATTATTATCACCAAAATTGCTTTATATCCTTGTTCCATTATGATTATTTTGTATTATACACATATGCTGGTTGGCCCATTAAACACAAGCTGGAAATTCCAAATTTCATCTGTATCTTCTTAGCATGCAGAGCATAAGGCATACAGCAAAAAGGGATAATCAGAATCTTAGAAATATTTATTTCCTGTTTTCACAAGAAGGGTGAGTTTAAGCCATTTTTTTTTCCTAGAATTTTGCTAGCCAGACATTTGAAACACTCTGTAAGATTCCTGTATACCTTAAATAATATAAATCACTGAATAGAAACTATTTCCACTGCATGACTAAATTCCACAGGTATTTTTTTCCTGAAAGAAGCAAACACATAAAAAATAAAATCAAGAAGTTTTATTAACAATCAATCTACTCAGTATTGTGTGCTCCAAGACCATGAAGTTTTTAAAATACCAGGAAAATAGTTACTGGCCATTTTAAACACTGGATTTACACATTCCCTCAAATGTGACAAAACTGTCTTAAATTGGTATTCCATTACTCATATTTTTATGGTCTGATTTTGTAGATACATGAATAATTAATACACTGGTCTGTTTTAAAGAATGAAATTATTCATATTTTAAAATAAATGTTCCCTGCACTTGAAAAAAATAACCAGGGATTAATAATATGTGCCTTTCAACAGATCCCTTAAAAATACATCAGCAGTTTCACCCTTCAGAACAGAAATACACAGAAGAAAAGAAGCATCAAACAGAGCAATCAAAAGAGCAACTCAGTCACCTTAGAGAGGAGGAAACAGGTCATGATGTCACAACAATCAAGTCACTAAGGTCCAGCTCCCCCCATTGAAGCCAAAGAGAATTAGACATGAACGTTTTCTTAGAAGACAATTATAAGCACTTCTAAAAAAATTCTAGAATGAGAACTGGTGTACTACCAAAATTACATATACACCAAGTGCATTGGCATTTCAATTGTTTTAAATTATTCATTATTCTTTAACAACTTTCCTGTCACACAGACTTGAATCAAACACATCAAAACCTTGATACTGGCCTTGAACTCAATATTTCTATTGCATTTCACAATTAGGAGATACAATACCTCTGTCTGAAGTATGGCAGCTCTCTGTTCTTTGGCAGTAAGGGACTCTTTAAGCACTTCAATGTGTTGCTTGCAATCTGAATTCTGATTGCTAAGGGTTTCAAGCTTAGTTTGTAAGGCAAGAAGTTCTGATTCTTTCTTTGAGAGTTCTTGTTTCAGTTGATCAATCTGCAATGGGGGGGGGGAAAAAGTAAGATCATTAATTTTGTCTCCAATTCATAGCTCCACTTGAAATCTGAAAGGTGTGAATGACCATGACATGACAAACCAGACACCTGTGAATTCTGGAAGAGAATTAAGGTTCAGACTTTTTGCACTCACACCTTCAATTGTGTTTCTTGCAATTTAATGCACTCTGTCTTCAGAATGAATGTCCTGTTGTTGCAAAAGTTTAAAAGAAACTCCTAAAGATTATACGTGATGATTTGGCCTATAAATCCACCACGGACCTCACTTAAATTCAAAGGCATGTATCCCAAGTGAGGCAAGTCTGGCAGGACAGCAAAAATGCATAGGAAAAAACGTGTTCATAAAAGTATAAATTCAATCCTTCCAACAGCATGATTCCCATGACTTATCATTGGCCAGAGTGAATTAGTATTTTTTTAGGAGTCTGATAAAGAAAAACCAGGCATCTTAGAAAGGAGAGGAAAACAGAAAAGTGGACTTTTAACCTTATTCCTCTTGCAAATTTGTTGCTGCCCACCATCCTCACCTCCTATTTTTTCTGCCTGGCAGTTTACATGGAATTCTCAGGTAGTAGAAAAGCCAAGCCAAGAAAACTAACTTAAGAGAAGTCTGGGGAAAACATTATAAAAAATTCCACACAATGAAAGGGCTGAAAGATTATAAAAGCTCATCCCAGAGGAAACAGTAGAAACACAGTACTAAGACAGAGCTGCTGAATTTAAGTGAATTTAAGGTTCATCAGTAAATGTCATGGAATTATGGTTACTCTCCTCTTTCCACAGTGATAAATGGGAAGAATAGCCACAGAACACAAAATTGTAGTGGATTTAAAACACATGAATCAGAGTGAAGCACTGGATGATGTACAGAGCAATGTGTATAGGTGAAAGGATGGTGAATTAGGTGGCATATAACTACTCCTAAATTCTTGTGGTATAACACTAGTCAACAGATGAATCCAGATACATCACCTCATGAGGATTATTTAAAATAAAATGCCTCACTGCATCTGCATAACTCAGAGAAATCACTTCCTTTATATGAAGAGCTCTTTTCCATGTCCCAACAGTCATTTGGCATGCAAGAAATCTAGAAGTGGTAGATGAAGGATGATTCAAAAATCCCCAGGAAAAAAAAAAAAAGAATACCCTCAGGTTGATCCTACTCAACCACATTCCAAAGATGCACATACTAAAACATTTCACAAATTCAGTGTTGTACTGGAAATATTCACTACTGATCAAAATGCTTCTATTTTGTTTTACACGGCAAATGCGTATTTAAAAATTAAATTTAAAAACAAGGATTCTTCCAACTACTGTCCATATGCATATGTTAATATATTTATTCCTTACTTCTTTTTATAAATCCCAGTATGTTTGCATCATTGCTTAGGGTCCTCAGGTAGTCACTCATGAGCTACTGTATAAAATCAAGAATCTAGCCTGGCACTAATAAAAATCACCTTTAAAGTCTGAAAATATCAAAATAAGAAAAGATGCATACAAAAACTACACATGAGAAAAGAATGCAATTAAAAGCTATTAGAGAAAGCTTTCTCTGGAAAGAAAACCACATACCTACATCTCTTGCCAGAGCATGTAGGCAAGTACAGCAACCAAGAGAAAATGGATAGGAAATGAACAATGGGAAAATCTACGAGATACAAAGACAAAACGTAGATCTGCAGCCAATCTGAATTACATCACAGGCTTTATATGAGATGCACATGACTATCACAGATGCTTGATCGCTTCTAGAAACACTCCCCATTCTCTCCATGACACAACCCACACCCCGAGAAATATTAAAAAAAAATTCTAAAAGGCTTTGCTTTCATTGCAGGTATGTTCTTTGTGTTTTAAAAACAGAATCTGTTTAGTGTAAAGTTCTGGCTACAAGATCAACAAATTGTCAGGAGTTTAAAAATGTGTTACAGCTCTCAAATATATATTTAAAAAAAGAGTTAAAACACAAACCAAACACTCAATGACATATGCTGATGTCTTTTTAAAATAAAGTAAGATGGTGAAAAAGTACTAAAATTTCCATTTTAAAAATTGCTACCAAAAAAAAGAGGTATAATTAAAAACTATAAAACAATTAAGAAATTTTAGGCATGGGTATATTCACTTTTTTAAAGTTCTGCAGTATCTCACTGTGTAAAAAAACTAATTTAACAGGACATGAAATAGATTGTTGCCTCTAGCAAATATGCAAACATTTTTGCTGTATCTAAAAGGATGTGGAAGACCAACTGTCATGATTCAATGAAACCTCATGATCTCATATAATAGAACAAAAACAGTTTTATACTTTAGAAGGACCAAAATGAAGATAACCTACAAGTCTGCATATAAGTGCCGTAGCATCAAAAAACTCCAAGTTTGTCCTCTGACCCTGACCTTCCCACTATCTCACATATTTCATGTGTGTAATTTGCCTGTCGCTGCTTTTTCAACATTGCCCAGTATGATCTTGCTTCACCTCTTTTCCTGAAACCCTAATTCCTTTTTCTTCCTTCTCAATTTATGATTCTGTCACCTCCCATAACTTCAGTTCTTTGGAACCCATTAATTTTCCATTTCCAGAAAACCATTATGGGTGTTCTTCTGTTATTTTTACACACCAAATTCTTATGTGACATTATGCAGAGTAACCAGAAAACAAAGGGCAAAAAAATCAGAGCTTTTCCTCTAGATATTGTGTATTAAAATTAATGGGCTAAATCTTTAAGTAAATTATTCCATTGAATAATTCCATATGCCGATTAATGCATCATAAGATTTGGTCTGATGCAACAAATGACAACTGCTTTTTAAAGTGAAGGATTTAAGAAAAGGAAAAGGAGTAGTAATGCAAATGGTGTGCCTGCATACAGTAGACCCTACAAGTCTATCAGTAGATTCTACAGGTTATGTTGGTAAAGGTGTGGTTTTAAACTGGTTGCTAAATTTCCAGGCCCCCACACATACACACAAAAAAAGCCGTAATTCTTTCCCTGTTTTGTTTCTTCAGTTATTTTGTTTTGGGTTTTTTTTTTCCTTCAAGATTTCCTAGAACTTGCTTGCTTCCTTCATTCCGTGTGAAAAGTTCTGACATGCAGATATGAATCACAGAGCACCTTACTACTACTTTAACAATATTTAAAACTCATCTTACTGGTAATTCGCTCAAATTGTACTAATCTACCACTAGATTTTCCTACCCATTCCAGAGGATAGCATGAGAGTTCTAATACTCAAAGGACTACTTAAATGCCAAGTGCAAACTCACACCTGAAAAAAATACATATTCTTTTATATATGTGGCTGACAGCCAAAGGATGAACCCCAGTGAGGGAAGGAAGTCTTCCTAAGCAGAAATTATTATTAAAAGTACGTGTCACCTTATATCTTTTATTCATACTGTCAATTAAGATATTTGAAGATCTCTTGGTCATTTAAACTTTAAGACCTGTTTTGACAATTTCTTTATTATGTGAGCAATGAGAAGTTTTCTCCATCCAAAAACTGAGCAAGGAGAGGCCTTATCAAGCCAATGCCTAGAGAGGCTACCTCCAACAGACGCTGTATAGAGTTAACAAAATAAAGTAGGCATTCATTAAAAGACCTTTAAAGGATACACCTTGGGCAGTAACAAGAGCCTGCCATGGCTCTACCCAAGATGGACCCAAAATGGACCACTGTGGTCACAGGTTTTCACACCTTTTAAGTTTTGGTTGATTAATATATTGGGGTTATTTGTCCAATTACAGCTTCAGGTGATGAAGTCCCATCCTCCCAGATTGCTCTTCTCAATTCACTGTTGTTTATACTTTTTGGGCCTGAAGCTTCAATGGTGTCCTTGGTTCTCGGGCCGGAAAAGGATTGTTTTGTCTAACTAAACTGTGAAGAGAACTTGCTAATACTTTATATGAAAGTTCAGAGTCACACACTAAGACAGTACAGAATCTGGAAAATATGAAAGCTAAAACTTAAGGCATCAAAGTGGGCAAGAAAAAGAAATCTGAGCAAGTCTTCTTTCTCATTTTTACAACTTCTATTTAACTGCAAGTCACAAGTAAAGCCCATATATTTGGAAGGAGTGAATATTACTACGAAATAGTCACAAAAAGAAACACTTCCAAACATTCTCTGCCACTCATGTAAATAAAAGATGTTCAGTATTCGCCTTCATTTAACACTTTCCTGTTTATTTAAATCACAAACAGATTGAAAAAAAGTCATACTCCAGGAATAAATGAAAAGTATTAAGAGCTTCAAGCAACTCAGAAAAGTTTTGTACTGTTCTTTCCCATCAATCCTCTTTATCCGAATTTATCAACAATCTCAGGTTCAACAGATCAGGTACAGCAAGATCTGTTTGCTGGCAGCTCCATAAATACTTTTCCACCTTGAAAGGTACTCAGATGAGTGATAAAAATAACATCTTCAGCTGCAAAACTTAAAATTAAGTGAAGAAAAAGACTAGTGAAAGAAAAGAGACAAAGCTTCATCAGAAAGTGGCATTTCTCAAAGATCAGAAGGCTGTGATAAAACAAGGCATATTTAATACTTTTCTCATTCATCTGCTTTCCATGCCACAGAAATATAATGAAGCTTTCCTCACAAAAACGTCAGGAGACTGTTAAAGTTCTAGGCTTTGTACCTTATTTTGATATCAACAGGTTTGCTGACATGCATTGGGAGTTTTACTGTAATTCACTAAAACTGAATTGCTTTGAAATCAATGATGTTAAGATTAGCAAAATAATTTTCCTGATGATAATGCTACTCAGGAGCTTTAGTTATTTTTCAGTAGCTTAAGAGCCACTCTTTTCCAACATGATAAATACGTTCTTTGATTATTAATTTTTCTTAATAAATCTGGATTAATTCCACATGGGCACTAACACTTTTACTTCTTCTACAGCAAGTCCCAAACAATGAACAAGCAATAATGTTTTGTGAGTTTGAAACCAGGCAATGTGTCACATCACTACATATTTACTACCTGCCTGTGGTCAACTCCTAATAGTCCATGTAGAGTAATTTGAAATTAAAGGAACAAAGTCATTAAATTGCTAGTCTTGAAAATATGAGCAGAGTACAATTTGATATCATCTATGAAACAAAAGTCCTTACTGCAAAACCACATCAAAAGCTAAAATCGAATCCTTTTCATTTATCCAAAATGCTTCACTCCTTCATGTCTACTGATTATTATATAGTAGAGATTTACCAAAAGGAGACATGCAGCTTCTTGCATTGGAAATGGTCAAGTTAAAACTTTTCTTTCCATTATTTAAACAGTCTTAATCTCTTTTATAAATAGATGTTACCTTATTTTTCATGAACTTTGAGTGACTCTTGTAAACTTCTATTTGTTTGATTTCTTCTTCTCGGTCCTCTGTATTCAGAATTCCGTTTGTCTTTAACATCTGTATTTCATCTTCAAGATCTCTTATATTGCGCTCAAGTGAAGCTATTTTTGTATCCTAAATTACAAAAAAGAGAGTATTGAAAATTATATGAGACATATATTAAAGATAACAAAAGCATATCTGTAACTGGAGTGAATATCAAATAATGACAGCAAAAATAGTTGGTACAAATAGAGAATGGACATAAACCAGGAATAATTCTATCAGTTTTAGTTTAAAGAAATGCAGAATTCGGACCAGACCTCTTTCACCATAGCTGCACCGTCTGTAGAGAATACATTCTGGTCAAAATTCCATTCAATTCCTACACTGGGATGAAGGGAGAATAGCAGATGCCCTATTTTTCCACACATATGTGATAACAAACCTTGCTATCATTAGTGACCATCTAGGCCTGGCTATTCTTCCAAGCTCTGAGGCACCAAGCTTAGCCTAGAGAGACCAGTCCATGTCTCTGAGGGGCAAAGACCACTTCATTGTGTGGCTCAGCCTGAGGCTCAGGGTCCCCAGAGTTCCACCTGCTCTCAAGAGAGAGAAAGGCTATGTCCTCATATATTTCTCCTTCACTAATCTAGCCACATCACTAAGAGGGGATTTAGCGCTTTAAATTGTGAGTCCCAAGATAAACAAAACCACAACCACTAAAAATTTCTACATCCCAGCCAATGGCTGCCATGTGTGCCAGCAGCACACTGGAAAACAGTGAAGTTTTCTTGTTATTTCCAGTCATTTGGAAATTGGCTCAGTCTCTTCGTGAGAGTTAGAAAGATTACAAAAGTGATTACACGAACTTGTCACAATTTTCTGGATGAAAGAACACTGAAGGATTATTCCTTAGGAAATCTGTTCAACAACAAAGTATCGACTGCCCATAAAACATTAGAGAATGGATGAAGTTCTTGTTCCACTGAAATCAGTATTAAATAAAAATAAACTAAAAAAAATTAAAAGCACACAAAACAAACCAACCTGATTCACTAAGACCAGGTTATTAAGTTAGAAAGCTAATTTGGGAAGAAAAATACAAACTGAATTGACCCTTTAACAAGGACAAGCTAAGCTTGAATCATGCAACTTTGTTTCTGTTGCCCTCTTTAGATTGCCTAAAAACAAGCAAAAGCCACAACTCCTGTAATAACTTCTTTCATAACAAAGCTAGGCAAATGTAGTAATTTAAGACACAGGACAGTCTGGATGACGTTCCAAAAACCATCCGAATTTTTGGTACTGAAGTGAAAAAGAATTTCAGATTATTTTTGAAGACCCTTGTTATAAATCGATATAGAATGAAAGCTAAGGACTAAGAAACGTCATTTTTGCTTTTATCTTTACAGTCAACAATAAATCTCAAACTGAGAGAAGTTTTCTTTTATTTTCTTATTCCAACAAAAATTAATTTTAAAATTAATATCAATTCTGAAACATGGAAGTAAAATATTGAGATGGAATGAAAAAAGGGAAGAATTCTCATTGAATCTTATCATTTAAAGAAGTTGCACAAGAGGAAAAATACTGCAAGAAAAGATACAGAAGTATTTAAAAGCTCTCAAGACTTAAACACAACACCAAAATAATAGTAGATCTCACAGATACTATAATCAATGCAGCTTGCTCCATTACACTTTATTTCAGAAATATTTTCCTCCTATTTTTGAAGATAAAAGCAAAACCTAAGCTTCACTACACTTTGGAATGATTTTGCAATGAAATATATTAATAGTTACATGACCTGTTATGACATGACATCTGGGAATAGTCCTCATCAAATCTCTCCAGCTAAATCTATAAGAGTCAGCCTTTTTGTACTGCCTTTCTATTTTACGTGTTTGGAAATAAAATATGGCAGAAACAATTTTTAGCACAGCCTGCTACACTCTTTAGAAGGTTTATACATCACAGAATAACATTTAAGCCTTATGAGAAATATCTAAAACAACTCCTGGAAGCATTTTCTGTACTTCTGCTTCATCATGAAATTGACATCTCTGAGGAAAAGTTTATTTTTAATTAATCTCTGCATACTGTGATTAGAGATGCATAAAAGCTATTTTCCTATGTCTTGAAAAATTGTCACAAAGTTTTACATTAACTTTTTATTGAAACAGAAGCCAGAAAATCCACAAATTTTGTGAAAGTCAAAGGTACTGTTCCCTATTGCATGCTGGCTTGCCCAGAAAACATTACAGGTTTCCTGCATGGATAACTGCTGAAAAGTGAGGAAACTTGTAGGTCAAAGATAATACGGAGAGCCCAGAGCTCCCAGTGGGTACTACCACAAGGGAGCGGGGCTGACTCACAGGATGCATAGAAAGTTAGGTAGCTTTGCATTTGCCAAAAGTTTTGACACATTCCCATAAAATCTTCTGATTCCGCTGAATCAGCATTTTCCCACAGAAAATTTCAATTGGAAAACTTTCAACCAGTCTTGTTGGGGCACAGGGTCTGGCAAGCTTTCAGAAACTGAAATGGGAACAGATGCAATATTTCCTTCAAACCTCTAAGATTTATCCCCATTAGCAACATTCTAAAAAACTACATGGGTCTGCGCTGAATCACAACACTGCAATAATATTAAGGAAGCAGCTTAGTATTAACTAATAAACATCTTCTGAGTTCTAAAACAATACAGCATTTGTTCAGATTTTTTCAGTCAGGCCCTCTAAATCTGTTAAAAGACGTAAGATTATGTAGCAGGATTTGTGACAGAGATCAGGGCACTCACCCTAGTCTATCCCCTCCTTCCAGCAGTAACCAATACTTCTTCCTTATCTCCTTTATTAGAATAGTGTTGCAGATATCCTGTGAGAGTTTAGGGCTATTCAGGTTTCTGCTGGCCGGACCTAGCAGACACTCACCTCTTTTGGAATGTGAAAAAAAAAATAGTATGTGTCCTAATGGTGAAGAAAACAGTATTTCACAATGGAAAAAGACTAACTAAAAGATTCATGTTTCATGAATCACATCAGTCCTTACAAGAGTCCTACAGTCCATTTCCTGAAAACTGGGGGCGCAGGAAAAGGCAAAAAAAATTGGAAATAACCACAGAATCACAGAATATTTTGAGCTGGAAAGGACCCACAAGGATCATCAAGTCGAACCCTATATAATAGAGCAGTCCAGGCTGTCCTACTCTGAAAGGAGAAATAGGGAAATGCTAAGGAAATAAAAATCATCATTTGAGATACGTGATAAATTTAAATTACGTCTGCAAAATTTTGCTTGTAGGGCATTCAACAAGCAAACAGAAGGAAATATTTGAAACTTCACATTTAATAAAGCTTTAATTTAAACACTCTTATTAACACAAGCTGTCAACAGACCATACACAACTACCCTTACTGTATGAATTTTTACCTTGTCAATTTACTGCAGAGATATTTCAGGTAATCTTTGAAGATAAGGGAAGTGAAAGTTCATGCAATCCTTATAATAGAGTATGCTTCACTGCAAACACACATGCACACTTCTCTAGAACCAAACCCATACCTGAAATATCACAGCTGGATCAATACATAAAGATGGCTCTTTCTGCAAGTAAGGTAAACCACAAATATTTTCACTTACTTTACAGCTTACATTTATAAAGACTTTATAGTTGCTAGACTCCAAATATTTTCAATATCCTATCCTTAAGTTGAGGTCTAGACCATATCTGTAGGCAATTTCTGATTTTCTCTCAAGTAATATCACTGTTTCAGTGATGAGAGAATTAGGCCACAGCAACATGTAACGGCTGGGTTGGAAGCAGCATTTAAAGGTCATTAATCCAACTCCGTGCCATGGGCAGGGACATCTTCCACTATCCCAGGTTGCTCCAAGCCCCATCCAACCTGATCAGAAACATCTTCAGGAAAGGGACATCCACAACTTCTCCAGGCAACCTGTGCCAGGGCCTCACCACACTCATCATAAGATTCTTTTTCTTCATGTATCCAATCTAAATTTATCCTATTTCAGTTTAAAACAGTTGTTCCTTGTCCTATCACAACAGATCCTATTGAAAGGTCTGTCTCCATCTTTCTTGTATGCCTCCTTTCAATGCTGAAAGGCTACAGGGCCACTGAGGAGCCTTCTCTTCTCCAGGCTGAACAGCCCCAGTTCTGCCAGCCTGTCTGTACAGGAGAGCTGCTCCAGCCCTCTGAACACTGTTGTGGCTCTCCTCTGGACTTGCTCCAACAGATCCATATCTTTTTTGTCCTGTGGAGCCCAGAACAGAAGGCAGCTCTGCAGATGGGGCCTCATAAGAGATGAGCAAGTTTTGACCCGATTCACGTGCTCAGGAGTACTTATCATAAAATCAAGTGAAAAGTTTGTTTCCTTTTAATCTTTTCTATTTTACTAATAGGTGTTAATCAACATTGAATATCACTGATACTCAGAATATGTTCAAGGATATCAGTCATCTGGCATTTGCAAGCACACAATATGCAAGGAAGCATGCATATAGGTGCAATTACAATTAAAGGAAAGGATTTCCATTTGCCAGTTTTATTTTATACTTTAACAGACTAATAGTTAAGCATGAGGGAAAAAAATGCAGTTTAATCACATATCCACAGTCACAAAGTCAAAAGCAAACACTGCATCAAAACTAGACTAGTTGGAGGGAATAATAAGAGCATGTGGGAGAGGGAAGCATCCTGCCTTCCCTTAGTTTTGTAACTGTGCTTTCCAGAAAAAAGGGCTTCTGGTGAATAAGATCATTTGCAGAAAAGAGAACCAAGTAAAAAGTGTAGTAAGAAACAATAGAGCAAAAGACATGGGACATCTGGAAACAAATGTGTCCATGAAGCAGAACCAGAAGGTTAGGAAAGAACGGCCTGTACAATGCATCTGAAAAGACAATAGATATCTGGAAAGGAATAAATAAAGCAAGAAGGAGTCAAGGCATAGGATGTGAATTCTCCATCTTTTTTTGTTTGCCCTTCTTTTATTTTGCATGAATATATAGGAGATAAACACTGGTCAACATGATAGCAGTTATGCAGAAAATGCAACTGCTGTAAGAAAAAGCAACTACTTGCAAAGCTTTAGAGAGAAATGAAGATGACAGGACAGGACACGTAGTGCAGCAGATGTCTAGGACAAAGAAAACACAAGACAGAATAGGTAGGAGAAATGGGTAGACTTGATTGGATGAAAGGGAATACAGACTGCAAAAAGGGACAGAAAGAATTCAGCAGTGGCAAGGGACAGAAGAAAACCACAGAGAGAGTAGAAGGATTTATGAAAGTGGGAAAGCTGCATCCTGGCAGAGCATGGGGGAGCCATGGAAGGCACTCAGACAAAAGCTGAAGTGGGGAGGGGCTGGAAGGGGCTGGGTGTTGCGAAGAAAAATGTAAACTGCTTGGAGTCTCTGCGTGGGGGAGTGAATGGCCTGAGACTGCCATATTACAGCTAATCCCCTCCCTCCTTCTACCCTCAACATTGTAGGGAAACAATTCCTTCAATGCTTCATCATTCAAAACAAATGTTCTGCATTTTTTTTCAAAACAAATGCTGTCTGGATTTTTACAATTTAAATTTACTTGAAAACATTCCAAATCAGGAACTTGTAATGAAAACTCTGTTAAATCATGTGGATTTCAGCATCTTACATTTGCCCCTTTTTCTTTTCAATATTAGGCCTACTTTAGACAGGGGCAACCCCAAAGGGGTGTGTGTTCATAGGAACAGAAAGAACTGGGTGCCTCAAAGGCAAAAAGCAGCTTTACATCAGTAGTCCAGCAACAGGATTACAGCCTCACTCACAACAAATGAAAGCCCTTACTATAAAGATCTGATTTTTAAAAAGTGAAACATTGCACCACGCCCACCTCTCCTGGGAATCAAACAGAAAACACTTCAGTGTCTTCAAGGACAGACATTGTCAGGAGCAACTACAGTCATCATATGTGTCATTCATGTGTCCTGTTCTTCTCAAACACTTTTGGTACAGGAAGAGGAACTGAAACTTAAGTTTAACATGTCCTTTACCTTGTTATATAACCCACATGAAAGATCATACATTATTCTAACACATTGCTTTTGTATCCCAGAACTTTTAAATTTATAATTCTGAATATTAATTTCTCGGCCAGTATCTTACTTTCCCATTTACTCAGGATAATGAGCTACTGCAAAAACATAGATTTCATACAAAGGCTTCTGAACTAATATCCAAAGCAAATACACATCCAAAAATGGAATTTTGTAATCAATGTACCTTCTTTGTTACTCATATAATCCAAACAAATTATTATCTATTAAAAGAGAGATACTGTATTTATAAAGTCCTGCTGTTGTTTTAACTGTGTATTTACCACAATGTTCAGACATGCTGAACTCATTTGCTCGTAACAGAAGTCACTGGCAAAATGAGGCCTTTAATTTGCACTTCCTTTTAAGATTGAAATGAAAGACCATCATTAATGAATTTCAGGCAGCATTGCCAACTCACAAATTATCTAGAGTCTCATGAAATTCCTCTTAAAGATGAACATTCCAGACTCATGGAGTTATGCAAAAATAACAGTTTTCACTTTTTAAATTACTATTTTTTTCTTTGTTATTGCAGAGGGGAAAGCCACAACACTTTAGTAATATTATATATCAAAAAGAGTAAACTACAGTCAGGACTAAGAGAGCTGTTTCATCACATCTTGTCATACCTGCTGATGCAACTAATATTTTCCTCAGGCTGGCTGTAAAATTGTGGCCTAATTACAACCAACAGAAGAACTGGTTTTAAAGTTTGAGGAGAAAAACATTTTACATTAGCCAGTTTATTCCACATACTTTCCATCTCCTAAAACATGCACGTACACACCCTAGTCTTTTAAAAAGCAATATTCTGTTTCATTATTCAGCAATGCTACACCTGATTTTTTTAATTTAGAAAACAGACCAGGAGAAATAAATACTAATTATTCCTAGCTACATAACAAAATAAATTGACATGGTAAAGGAAGCATTCAATAACTAAAGAGTAAAAGTCATAAATCAATGCCTGGCAGGCAGCTGAGTGTCACAGTTGCTTGTTCACTCCTCCTCAGTAGGACAGGCAAGAGAACCAGAGGGCAGAAGTCAGAAAACCCTTTGTTTGAGATAAAGCCAGTGTAATATGTAAAGCAAAGCTGTGCACGCAAGCAAAGCAACATATGGAATTCATGCACTACTTCCCACGGGCAGGTAGATGCCTGGTTGTTTTCAGGAGAGCAGGGCTTCATCAGGCACAAGAGTTATTTAGGAAGACAAATGCCGTGACTCTAAATGTCCTCCCTTTCGTTTGCAGAGGCTGAGCATGACATGAGGGTATGGATTATCCCTCTGGTGAATTTGGGTCAGCTGTCCCCGCTGTGCTCCCTCCCAGCCTCTTCTCTACCCCCACCCTACCTGCAGGGTGGGAGCAGAGCAAGAAACTGGGAAAGCTTTAACTCTGTGTAAGCCCTGTTGGACCACAGCTAAAACATCAGCGTGTTATCAACACTGTTTCCAGTGTGACATTCAAAACACAGCACCAGACAGGCTGCTACAGGGAAAATTAACTCCATCCCAGCCATACCAGTACACAACTTCACACAGTAAAAATAACCTAGAGGGGAACATGCAAAGACCATACCTTCATCTCGATGACTGTTTGCAGAGCCTTCGTCTTTGCTGGCTCAGGCTGAAGTTGGGTTCTTCTATGCAATTCCTGTGGAGGGACACGATAGAAATAAGCCTGACGACTCATCTTTCCATTACTTTAATCGCTTACATGAAGTAATTGCAACGAAATAGAAGTGTCATGACAAGAAGCAGGTAACTCAAAGTGCTACAGGTGCTTCCCTGGCTGTAACCCCCCTGCCACCACTGAGCTCCCTATCTTGTGTTACAGTCAACTCTGACAGCACATGCGCTATTTCTGAAACCTCTTATCAATAATTAACGTCAAGCGTGACAACCCAGCAAGGAATTTCTTAGTCTAGATCCAAAGCTGCTGTTGCTGCTTAAACACCAAAACTTTATTTAATTGTTGCTAATTCAAACACTGGTAAGAGTTAAATGCTTTACTGCAGTTTCTTCTTAATTTTTCCTCTAATGTCTGAAATAAGCAATTTAAACACATTATATTCAAATTTGACATTTTAAGGATAATAATTATGTAGTGGGCTGACGCAGCACACGCTACAGAAGCATTTGCATTTCAGTTTTCGCATGTTCATAGTGGTTTTTGTGGATGTTAATCCACAGGCAAAATAAAAACGGATTGCATTAGTTAAGACAAAGTTAACAGTACCAATACATACTGGTCTTTAAAAAACAATAATTTTTAAAAACCCACAAGAGTATGAAGACAGCAGCACTTAGTCTCATGAAACCAGAGTTGTATCTTGATATGATATATCCCAATAAAAAACTCACAAAACTACCTGGAAAAAATGTAGTAAATGACAAAACACTTTCATTTGAGAATTTGGTGATGCTTATTCCCTTTCCATAAACCATCTGAGATGTTTATTTATAAAAAAAACCTGAAACAGGACAGATACAGTCCAATTTCTACTCCTTTGGAGTCCTTCTGCTCTAAAGGACAGGAGTGCCATCCTTAATGTCTTTATGTCCCCGTTCTCTCTTCTGCAGTGCTCCACGTAGCCTCCTGAACTAACCTTGTAGCCATGAAAAAGGTATTTATGCTTGAGACCAAGGAGCTAAGGTCATTCACCTAGGTCTTGCTTACCTTACAACCCACAAGTTTAAAAGTCAGAATTTTATGTATCACAAACCATCGATCAGTTTCTTCTGTGCAGCAACATATTGCTTATCCATCACTGTGAGAAACAACTGTTCTCAAAGACTAAGCAGTAGGAGTAACTTATTGTATCTTATTAAACTAAAGGCTACTGCTAATAAACATCTTTATAAAACAGATTTAAAAAATGTGCAGCCCAATGTATAAAAATAACTGAGACACATTAGTATACCTAACGCTAAGTCTGAACATTTTGTTATTAGATTAAATATATTGCATGTATATATACATAATTTAAACTACCACCAACAGATAACAGTGAACTTATAATTTTGCTTTTATGCATTTTTCAAATGCTTTGGCATTTAGGAAATTGTATCTCTGATTAGACCTTTTTCCTTGTTTTTTTTTTAATTTAAATGTTACTCTCCATATTATAAAAAGAAAGGTCTTTGCAAATCACCTATGCAAGGAATGTCTCAATCACCACCAGCTGTTTGTCTTAGATGAAATAAGTACCTTCACTGCACAAATGTTTTAAAAAAGTAAGAGTATGCAATGAATTTGTCATACAGTTCACAAAAGAATAGCTGGCCAGTCATAGTGGTGATAGTGATCAGATCAGCAAAAATTACAGCTAATTCTAAGACCAGACTTTGCTCCCCAAGGCCATATAAACTGAGCTGGAATATAAACAGGATTCCACACATTGCCCAGGGAGACAAACCAGAGTTTCCACCCCCTTAGCCAAAGATGTATAGACTGCCAAAGATGCGTATTCTGAGATGTCTATCATAGCATGAAGCCTTGCCTCATAATGCTTTTCCTGTTTGCTTTATGAATCAATCTGATGCTGGCTGACTTAAAAGCTTTTCTTCTCTATCCCTGATGGTAAAATGAAGCAGACTTTAGGATTCTGGAGAAGATCAGAAAATGACTCCCACTTTATTATTTTGTGTGGGTTTTCTTCCAATCAGATTCAAATATTTGGAGACTCCCACAAGGCTCAGTTCTTGAATTTATGTTGTTCTATGTATGTGCTTTTTCATTTGGCGTACCTGATTCAGGGGTATACTTTTGGGGTACTAATTTAAGGATATACTTTATAAGCAAGATACCTTACCCTGATTATTTTATTGTCTGAGGTCATCTGGAGGCTTTCATATTTGCCCGAACAGCTAAGCAAGAGATATTCTAGAGATTTCAGAAAGTCCTCATACCCTAAGGAAACCAGATTTTTATCCATTACATCATTTCTGGAATGATGTGTGTTTCTTGTTTTCAATTTCTTTTAATAAAAAGCCCAGGGAGACAAATAAGAAAATGTGGGGGAAAAAAAATCAAAAACTTACCAGGGATCGTTTCATTTAACCTAAACTGTATTGAATGGAATTCTTGATTCTTATGTCCATAAAAAAAATATTGTGTCATCATCTCTGGAACAATCAAAGCCTATACTAAAAATCTCCCAGAGATGCAATCATTTATAAAATTAATTTTATTTATATCCCTCTATATGACACCTGTAAATAGTAATAATTCTGAGTAACCACTTCGCACATGCAAATTAGTGATAATGCTGTGTAACCAAATGCCCACACCTCACATTTCCTGATGTGCTTAGTTGTCAAGGTGATTAACGCACCCACACAAAACTGGCAGGTAATCGGATCTACTTCACATTAAATTTACTTTAATAGTCTTTGCTTTTAGATTAAAATGAGCCTCAGTCTAAACTCGGCCATTGCTTTCTCCTTCCACAATACTAGGTTAGCATCTTGTATAGGCCTCAGAAGTAACTTTAGCACACAATCTTACCACTAACATAAACACCAAAAAATATCCAAAGACAGATAGTATTTATAATCTTAAAATACTGGTGGAAGATGAATTCTACTGTTCAAAAATTGATAAGAAGATATTGCAAGATTTTGTTATTGTTCACTGGTGCTGAAAATCTCCACTACATAGCATAATCTGAACATAATACTAATTACCCAAATAAAACTGTGGTTTTATCCCAAATTCACTAAAAGACACTTCATCCATTGGCTGAAGGAAAAGTCAGGGTGCTGCAAACCGATCCTTCTTTACTCTGTTTCTGACATATTTTATTAAGGTTCCCATGACATCAGTGACTGTGTTGTTCTCATTCAATGATACCAACACTGTCAATGTAGTTCAAGGTTTTACCTTTATTTACACAAAACTGCCTAAAATAATGACACAAAGTGCTAGAAAGGAAATGTTCAGAAAAATAAGCAATTTAGAGATGCTGTGAAACAGTTAGTGTCTGCATTGGAAGAAGAAAGAAAAATTATCAAAGGAGGCAGTAAAAAAACCAGCATGAGAAACCATTGTGACAGTAAATGCAGCTTTCTGCCTTCTTAGACAAAATGTACAAATCTGCAAATCACAGCAGTCAACGCCATAGGAGCTGCTAGTTCTCTCAAACACCCCAAAGCACACTGATTTCATTCTCCTGGAAAATAAAGCCTTGGTACTTCTTCTACAGGATCAGCTTGTCCGAACTTTAAAATTTGGATCAGCAGTATTTTGATATTTCAATCAATCATTTAAGTAAAAGCACAGCACTTTCCTAAAGTGTCTAAACAGTAGTGTTTCTTTAGCCAAAAATACCATTAGAAATACCGATCAAATTCAATTTAACCAGAATACTAGAAAAATGTAACATCCAGGAATTACTTCATTCATAACATACAGACTTATCTGCTGTTCTCTAGTTCTTCACATCTACCCTCAGCCAAAATAGTCTGACAGTAATTTAAATGCAAGTAGATTTAAGAAATCCTGATCAAACTCTCTGTCTTTCTGGAAACCATAAACTGACAACACAAACTTCCCATGTCTGTCTCCAGTGTGTAGGAATAATGAGCTGTGCTATTGGAAAGGATTCTAAAAATCATGTTACCATGAATTTTCTTTAAAAACTTCTCCATTATAGGTATTAGAACTCTGGGAGAACCTGTTAAAGAAATTTTGTCAAATTCCAAAAAATTTCAGAGCTTGAAGAAATGAATATGTGCATATAAGGACATAAAATGAAAAAGCAGAGGAAATATGAAGAGCTGACAGCTACAAAAGTTCTGCAGAGATTTTCTTCGTAAATTAGGTGTATTTAAATTTGTTAAGTTCTGAGAGTTAAGCAAAATACTCAGATGCATGCCTAATTCTCTCTCCATTTGTCATTTTAAATAAAAAGACAAATTTTGGTGAATATGAAACAAATTGCATTAATCAGGGACCACCACCAAACTATAAAACAAAGGTCAATAGTCCATCACAACGGACAAGTCCAGCAATAATCTCAATGGCCTCCTGAACAAGAGTACTACTCTTGAACAATGAGGCTTATACCATCCCTGGCCTACATGAAAAAACCTGGAGAGGTGCAGAAGAGTGTGAGGGAAAAGGAGTTTTTTTACACCAGCATCGAATCGCGAGCCAAAGTACTTCTTCACGATGATCAGACTTCCATTTATTCCTGAACTCATGCCTATAAGAGGGGCTTATGAAGTTTTACTAACATACCTAAAGACAGGCCATGAGGAAAAATAATCTGAGCATTAAGAAACTCAGCTTTTCTTTGACCTGTATGTCAAAAACACCTTAAGCAACCATGAGCGTTGTCATACTGGAAGTTTGTCCTCTGGCAAGAGACCACATACAAAAAGTTTCAAGTGAAAACACGATTTGTATATGGAGCTTGAAATGCATGTGGGACAATTTAGTTTGTAATTGAAAGCACACAGAGTGTTTCCTGAAAGGAGCTACTGAAACTCCACTTTTACCAGAATTCTTGAAAATTTATTTCTTTTCTTTGTAGAAGGAATAAAATTTCTAGGGGATCACTTCTGTTTTGCACAGTATCATTAATCTCTTTTCCTCATACCAAAATTACTTCCCCAAATTGAGGAAAAGGGAAGAGCTATTACTTCACATGGGTTTTCAGAAAAAAAAAAAAACCCTTTGACAATAAACAGTTTTCACCCTTTCCATCGTTTTCTTTAAGAATGCATACCAAACACTTGAGTGTCTCAGTAAAGGAAGGCCATATATTTTTTTGCAGGGGTGATCAATTAGAATCAGAAAACAGACGTTCCAACTGCTGCTTACACGTCCGCAAAGCAAATACACACTAGAAAAAACTTTGCTAAATAACTTTCTCTTTTCAGTGCATATAAAGCTTTAAAACTGCAGGGAAAAATATGCCTTTCTTTTTAAAGATAAATGTTTAAATAGTCATTTATTAGTAACTCAGGTGCACTAAAAAGAGTCACTTAATTTGCAGTAGGACACATAAAAGGAACATTGTTGGGAGTTATAAACCAGGATTTTCAGCTATTTGGTTTTGGGTATAGGGATCTTTCTTTAGAAGACTATCTTTTATTAAAATCACATCTTCAAATCTTAAAATGAAAAATCCTTATTGTAACAAATCCTTTGTGTAATCCATAGTGTTTAAAAAATCCTTATCCAACAAAACCATTATTTAAAGATTTATTTCCACTACCTTCCTCCCATTTAGAAGCCTGAGCACACAAAGAACTTTTAAATAAAGCTGGAAAAGAAAGAAATATCCCATCAGTTTTAGAATAAGAGTAACACTAACCATGGAGTAATAATGGAATTCCACCTTAGGGTGTAACTAAGAATAGACTTCCCTTGCTCCTGCCATCAAAAGCATACAGGCAACGCTTAAAAGGGTGAAGTCACAGCAAAGATTACCAAATACAATCCCAAGATCCAGAACACACAGTAGAGATGCTGCCATGTGCCAGCTCCACTCTTCATAAATAATAAAAAAAACAAAACCATATAAACATGGACGGTACTGTGAGATAGGATTTTACCAGCAGCGCCAACACATACTGCTTGTGGTATTTCTATAGGCTAGTTCACCCAAACAGAGGAAAGCAGTTTTCCAGTAGTTCTTCCCATACTCATACAGCTAACCTCCTGATAGTTTCCTCAAACAAGCTGAAACCTAAGAGTTCTGTCCTAGAAAAACAAAAAGACAAAGGGTGATATCCTGTTAAGTGCTCTCCCCACCTACCAACCTATGCACACACCCAGCAATACTTCTTTAATTTCTGCTCTGCACCAGTGCTCCTCTTCAGCCTGGCTGCAGATGCAAAAACAATTTTCATTATTAAATTAAGAACTTTGTTCTCAAACGGCAGCAAAACAGCCCTGCCAAAACCAGTCACACTCGACAACATGAAGCCAGAAGTACTACGTACTTCACACACTTGCTGCACAGAGCTCTTAAGGTTACTGAAGAATGTGTTAGCTGGTGCCAACATGCACAGACCTTCAAACATGCTGTTCACTTTCCTGGTAGAAATCCTTTTATAAACTTTACATTGATAAAACATCAATCACTGTAAACAACCTGAGCCAACCCAAGGGAGTGCTGGCCCATGTCCATGTTGCAGTAATACTTCAAATAGATGAGCACGGGACTTATTAATTTTGAAAAGCATAGTTGTATCTACTAATGTCCACACTTATTAAAGGATCTACTTTTTTGTTATTATCTTTTCTAACGTATATTTTCATGTCTGTTTTTCCTTGATGTGAACTTGGTGAAATCACTAGCTAAAATAACTTACAAGTTTGATTTTCAGTTCCCTAATTCTTCAGGAAGTGTTTTTATAAATATGGGTGGGTTTTACTTACATGCATTTAAAATTACTGCTAGCTTAGGCTATTTAGTATTTAAACTTAATCAGCAAAGCCAGCAAACAGCAGAGTTAATAAGACTCCAAATGTATAAGTTTATTGGCTCTGTAGTATAGCAAGTTTTTTAAAAATGCAAATAAATTTTTGTGACAATATTCGTGGCGCCCGCCAGCGGCCCATATTGAGACCAATACTATCCAATTGCTCAGTCAGTGGGACTGAGCACAGTCTCAGCAAGCTTGCAGATGACACCAGGCTGAGCAATGCTGTTGGTATTACTGAGGGAAGGGATGGCTGAGCGGGACAGTGACAGGCTGCAGGAATGTGCTCCTGGGAACCTTCACGGGCAAGGTCCTGCACTTGGATGGGGGCAACGCCCAGTATCAGAACAAGCTGGGTGATGAATGAGTGCATTGAGAGCAGCACTGCAGAAAAGGAGCTGGAGACACTTGTAGATGAAAAAGCAGATCTTATTTTGTAACAAAGATTCCAGTTATCATATCATGATGTAACAGAATGTCAAAGCTCTCAGTTAACAAAATGATCTCCCCTAGATATTCAGGGAAATGTCATCCCTACATTCCCAAGTGCTCTATATAGCTGCTAGGTTATGCAAATATATGGCAGAGAGGGACATGAGAGCAGTAACCTCCATAGATCTGACATGGACAATTTTTCAAACAATTTGAGTGACAGGCATGCCTTGGCGGGTGGGCATTTTGGTGGGTTTTTTGGGGGGTTTTTTGGTTTGTTGTTTTGGTTTTTTTAACTGTAAACAGCATACTTTTTTAACCTAAAGCTAAAATTTTATGCTTGGCAAAAGAACTCACCACACCACAACCTCACTAAAAAAAGAAGAAATTAGTTTGCATTGACTTCAATGTAATTAAAAAAAAATCCTATTTTTGGATCTGCTGGAAACTGAATTTAAGGCACCCACAAATTCAATGCAGCTTTGCCTATCAGTTGAGATTTGCCAACCAAGTCAGTCTCTCTCAAGAGAGAAGAGGTAGGGGGTAGCGTCTAAATATTTGAGAATGAAGAACACTTAATTCGCTCTGAAATTACAGGAACATATTAAAATCAGAAAAATAGAGTTGATTGTATATGAGAGTATTGGAGTGAAGCAAGTAACACCAATGTCCTCTACAACAGCCTTGCTGCACAGACTGTGTTATACTACAACTACAGAAAAAGCTGTTCAAGACTCATAGGAAACAACCTGCACAGGTAGTTAATTGAATATGTATCATTCTAAGAAGTTTGCAAAGAGTCTGTTAAAGTGAAGCTCATACATCAGCTCACAATAATTAAAAAAAAAAAAAAAAAAAGAAAATCCACTTAGCACCTGCTCCATTGCCTAGGAAACTAGATTGTTGCTAGGTAACTAGAATCCATCTGTTCAAATTCCTCTTGCAGTCTTCCATTTTTATCAGAACAGAAAAACCCACCCCTGAACTGAAAATATGATCGGGGAAAATAAATAAATAAATAGAACACAACACATTTTATCACTGCATGAAAGATACAACAGATCCTTATCTGTTTTTAAATTCTGGCAGAGTGAGAAGTGTCTGATGTTGTCTCTTAGAAACAACAACACTTCCTATTGCAGATAATTTTTTTTAAGAATGGGAATTTTTTTATTTTATTCCTTTTCCTTACGTCAGGGCAATGCAAGGAGCAAGACACACACAGTCCTCACAGAGTTCAGACTGCATCTTTCCTGTATCTATATGCTGACATGAATACCTACAGACCAGGGTCTGAGGGACAGTTTAAAAACTACTCCCTGTACATCTGTACACAACACTAATGCTGAATACTATAAATACATCCAAACACTTAGTTTTCTCCAGAAATGTAAATCAAAAGAATCTTGACTGAAATTACTGCTATTATCTGTTGTGATTAAAAACATTCCCTAAAGGAGATTCTTTTTGAAAACTTGCAGATCCATACAATGATATTTGCATAGGTTAAGACTGGAAAACTGGCAAATGGAAAAAAATGCATTTGACATAGGATACTAAATTCTGTACAGAAGACACCATGCTGCAAACAGAAGTGGCAGCAATAATCAACCACCGTTATCTATACTTTCCATGTTTTACGTTTTTTTAGGCACTAAACTTACCTCAGTATAGGTATGGGGCTTGGTTTGTTTTGATAACTTTTGGAGTCAATATTGCAGAAGGCCAGAATAGAGCAGGTACAGTTTCAACAAATAAAAGTGCCTTAACATACTGAGAAAAAAAAACTACATGCTATGTATTATCTGATTTCTATATCTTTTCCAACTCAAAACCTTGGAATTACTGCTATTATAAACATCTTTCGTCATATTTGTTTCAAAAGAGAGGTAGAGCCAGCTCAAGGCTTTTCAGAGTAATACTTTGTTTCAGGAGAACTTTATGAAGATGAAGGTTTAATGCTTTCTTCTCTTAGCCAGACTGTCTTTCTTTAGAAGAACAGATTCTCTCTTTTATGTGGAGCATAGCACAATGTAATGCTCATGAACAGCCCAGAAGTACTGCAGGGACTTCAATCCCTACCCCAGGAGGAGCTTTCTCTTTTTTACCATTTCTCCTTTCTCTTGTACATTGGAATTAGAGCTTAACTTACTCAGTCTAAGGCAAGTATGGGATGCATAGACAAGATACCATCCACCTTTTCAAGCTCTGGTTCACACACTGAAGAATATGCAAAAAGCAGAAGGGTTACAGCAGTTAAAAGTTTCAACTTAAGTATTTTAAACTTCCAGAATAAAAATATTCCTCTTCCCTTGCAGGATTTGCATATATTGATCACAATATATCAGATAGATAGATATCACAGTATCAGTTGTTTTCCACAAAATGGGCATTTTTAACCATCGAAGTTGCAAACTTCCCACTGTACGTAGGAAACCAGAACAATTTATTCAGCCCACAGCCTCTTCCTTTCTGCTCAGTGGACAGTTATGCCAGGCTGCACACCACTACCATTGTAATGAAAAACCTGCAACTCATCACTAATCATAAAACCAAATGCACATCCATTTTATTTGTAAAAATACAGACGTTTCCCATCCACAAGCAGACACATCCTGTAACTAAGTCATTCCAACAGCATTTTGATCATCCATTAAATCTACTTCTCATTTTAAAGTGGGGAGGAAGGTGAGAACACACATTTAGTGTTTCAAGCAGACCTAACTCAGCCACCCAGTCTAATGATTGCACAGCCCCAGTAGTCCCACTCAAGAACTATTTCTTCATCAGGACAGTGAAAGACAACTCATGGGTCACCTTACGTGCCAGAAGTAATCAGGATCCACAGTTTTAGGAATTCACAGTGGTGCCTCCTTCCAGGATCAGGAAAACACATGCAGTACTCCCCTTCAGCTGAACAGCCTTAAACAGCACAGGGGATACACTGCACTGCTCCCCGGCGAGTACTAATGGCAATATATTGCTTTTATTTATACAAGTTGGATGAACAAGTCTAACTCATTATTTGTGAAAATACTTCTGAACGAGATAAATTATTTTGATGCCATTTTGATTCAAATAGCTTATGATGCCCATGACAGACAAAAGTCAGTTACACCACTGGTGAGCAGAGATACTTAGAATTCTCAGCATTCTAAAAGACTCTTGTTAAAGTCATTTCAGCCAATAAGCCATTTCTTCAAGGTGTGTCTTACACAAAACATGTTCTGTAGTACAGCTACAAGCTAAAATTCTACTTCAGAACACTTTTTGCCCCTCACAAATGCCAAAAACATAAAATACCAGCAATGTAAATGAGAAAGGATATACAATAATACAAGCAAAATGACCAATAAAAGTGTTGGTTCTTCATTCTAACTACGCGAAAAAGATTGGTTTTATAAAATTGCGTAACTACCTTCAGTTTGACAAGGGAATTTGCAACAACACAGATTGGCGGAAGAATCAGTGTTACTATGGAGATTTGATTTGTAGAGTTTCACTTATAAAGAGCAATTCTCTTTGGAAAACACAATAGGTTGCTAAAGAATCCTTAGCCATAATAAGAAAAGCAAACCTGAAAAATTCTTGATCTCTATTTAGCACTTAATAAATGCATTAACACTTCACAGTCTATATACTGTTGACAAAATTAGCATAACGAAAACTTGTAGGTAAGTGTATACCACATTAATTCCTTTCAGAAATTTATATGACCTGAAACTCAGAATAGAAAACAGAGAAAACTTTAGTCTGTGTGCTGACACGTGGATTGTGGTATGCATAACAAAGGAGAACCAACTTTTTTCTGACTTTTACTTCCAAGTAAGTTTCAAAAAACATCTCATAGACATATTAATAATGTAGCTCTGAAATAGCTGAGCAAAAAGTGCTAAATAAGTGAAAACTACAAAATTCCACTCAACAGTTCCTTGCCAAGTCTCCACCTTAAAGACTAGTATATTTCAGGGGAAGAAATAATTTTCTTTCACCGTTTAGTCTTAAGCCCAGTTATTAGAACATAAATATTAATGCTGTTAACTCCCTTATTATCAAGTTAACAAAAAATTTCTATGCACTAAGGCTGCAATGAGCCATTGCCCCTCACTTAAATATATTTATGGTTCATCCATCCGTCAATTCTTATGCTTTTCTTCTGATACTTCTGTAAGGAGTTAGGCATCTCTTAATGCTGACACCTCTCTTTAGGGATTCTGTAGCTTATACCGACTATTCTTTTCTTTCTGCTCTCCCTTCACACAACAGAGCAACAACTCTTAACCTCAATACCACCTGAAATGTGGTATTTGATTTCACATTTATTTCATATTTCTTTCTTAAAGTTTTTATAGGCTTAGACAAGGTCAGTCCTAACAATTCTTTCAAATGTGGCAGTTTATTTTCTATGCCTTCCGAAACAACCCTGTGAGGAATATGATCTAGGCCTTCTTTACAGAATCACTAGGGAGCTTGAATCTGTCACTGGCTTAAGCACACAGGACAAGTGAATGTGCCACATCTTCAGTCTAGATATAAATGCTATTCATATGCGTTCCACAGTTTTAATTTGCTGCTTAAGCTACATTTAGAAGCTCTCATCAAGTACAGAAAGCACCAAATTGTCACTAAAAGAAAAAAAAAACTCTCTAAAGTTACCCAGCAAGTCTATGAATTGGCAAATTTTCCTTTCCTGTACTTCCTTTAAATACAGCAGTCAGCTAATAACAACCATTACCCAAGCTCTACTGACATCAGATAACAAAGCTTATAAACACAGACATTTTGGCACAAGATAATTCAAAACAAAGAGTTCTCAATAGTTTAAGGGTTAAAAACTGTAAGAGGTGGATTAAAAACAATAAAGGGTAGGTTAACTGTACAGAGAAGAGAAACTGTGTGGAGTAAGAACTGAAACCTAGAGAGTATAAAAAGTTAGCTGGTGGAAAATTGCCAACTACATAACTCTGTTGACATATTACAGAAACAATTTATTTCATAGTTTACTTACTGCATTACTTCTTGGTTAAATACTATCTGGTTATTTACAGCTCTCTATGGACTCTCACAATAGAGTCAGGCAGATTTTCTAGGCCCCTATGTCTTACCACACAGCCTCCATTTTCAAAATCACTTCTTCACATATCGTGCCAATTGATGGACTTATCCCACAAACGTCAAGAATTCTTGGCATCAACTCCTACCCAACAGCAATATCTTCAGGAACAGGTCCACAGTCAGTACCTCAGCATGCTACAGGCTCCCTTTACAGGCATTACTCATTTTCTATTTGGATATTGCTCTGTGCCTTTTTTCAGAAGACTGGATTTCAGAGCTGAACTTTGGCTCTCAGCAGGCCTCTGTGAACCAATGGTTTGAGTCTTTCCTTATTTACAGCAGCACAAGAGTCATTCCAGTCAGTGATATCACCGCAGCAAAGTCATTGAAGATTAAATCATGTGCAAGTCTGTTAAGTATAACCATGAATATGAGAATCTTACTGTATTTAGAGGCAATAAAAAGGAAATGGAAGTAACATTTTCATTTAGTAGGAAACATGCCAAGAAAAAAGCATCATTCTACATTAGATCTCTTATTTCCACTTGCCTCTTTCACTGCTCAAGTCCTCCACATCCCAAATCTCTGTAAACACAGTTTTGGAAATGTGTTATTCTACGAAAAACCTAACGCCAAAGTTTCTTTGCAATTGTAATAAAAACATACTTAAAAATAACTACGTTTTATATGCTTTTATTGTAAGTTCTTCATCTTATTGCATTTGAATGACAGCATTTTCTTTAGAACAGTTTACAACATAAGGACATTTTTATAGAAAAATTGAGTGCAATGTAATCCTTTTCGCAGGCAGCTTCTGATCCTCTTATTATTCATGTTTTCGGCAAGGAAAACGATGGTACACAGCGTGAGCTCCTCACAAGGTGATCTAAGAGAAAGAAGGATACAATGACGGTTTAATTTATTTTACAGAGTAATTAGGTAAAATGATTGTGATTCTGTACTATATTTCATTAATATCTATCACATAGCATTCTAAGAAGCAGTTACTATATAGGCCTCATATCAAATGGGCAGAATTAAAAGCCAAGGAACTGCATCATTACCTGCCTCAATTTAGTCTTTCAGGTTGGGATCATCAATTTCTTTTTCTGACTTTCCTCCTATGCAATGCATTTCCTACCAGATGTTAAGAATCTGCAAGACAGGAAAAGGGAAAAAGAACCCTAAATTGATCTGCAGCTCGTCTCATTATCCAACCCCTTAAAACAAATGTAAACCAAGAAATTAAAATATAATGATAAAGTAAATTTAATTGAAAAATTAGAAAACAAAAATATTCCCAAATACATGCACAAATTGTTAGCTCCATGATCACAAACATAAATACAAGTGTGACTGACAAATAATTCATTCACTAGAGCAAACTTACCACAGAAAGGCTGGTAGGACTTCTGTGATTCACCAGGAAGAATGGGCCACCCTGAGGGCCCCCCTTTAGTTCTTCTGCTACACCCTGATGTTCTCCCCATCTGCAGATGTATGCATACAGAACAATCCCTATATACAGAACAAGCACCATTTTATGGGGTTCTTTTGAATTAATCCATGACTGGTTCACAACATGAGAAAGGGTCAAGTTAATGGGGGTTTTCTTGCTCAGGAACCAGACATGAATATGGTTCAAAATTTTACTTGTTGGTTCTCTTTCCTATCCATAGGAAGAGGAACTGAGTCTCAGTATCTTTCTCTCTTTTCTTGAGCATATTAATGCTACCAAATTTCTATTAGAATAGCTTCTAAAAACAGTTCTTGGAAATTCAGCTCAATTATCACAGCTTAACTGGTTGTAATACATTAGTTTGCAATTATTTATTCACAATAAATAACAGAGGTTAGAATTAAAGAAATTTTGCCACATTGCTGTTTCGCTTATGCATTTCTCAGGGGGCTGACTTTTGTGTTGGTTTGGGATGAGTTTTTTTGAATAATTAAGATTCATATGGATTATTTTTACCTTAGGTTACACAACAGCCTCACTCATGAGGTAGGTCTTTCCTGATAGTCAAATGGGTTTCCCATACTCACACATCAAATATTCCAGGCACAGTGTTTAAACATGGTCATGCTCAATCACCAACATCTAAATACAGATATTTATCTCCATATTTGGCAGTTAATCATTATTTACCTATACCAATCTGAATTGTGAAAGTTTACTTTATCAGCAGATACCAGGTGAAGAAAAAGTGGACTCTGTGCTCCTATTATTAGATTTGCTCCATAAGGTCATTAAATATGGATTGAGGTGACAGTAGACCAGAACTTTCAAGCCTGAATGAGAAGAGACCTTGCCTCAGGGTAAGGCCTAAAGAACACAGCAAGAACTACTCAGACACAGCAGCAATAGCTGGAGAGCAGGCAAATTATTTTCCAGATAACACAACATATACAATTAACCTCATGGGCTTCTTTCGCTATTCAAAGACCCGTGACTTCAGAATCTGAGAAACTCAAATCTAAACCCTACAGTATCTGAATATTCTCACAGCTGGAAGGTGGGATATCTCAAAAGTCTCTCAGAGATTTAATTGTAATTTTTAAATATAGGTATTCTGAATAAAATATTTACATGAAAACTTCCTTGCAACAGTGGAAGGAACTGCAGGTGTCCATCATTTCCTTTCTGCACATGGTCAGAACTGCCTCTAATACTGCCAATATTAAGAAGCGAAGTGTTTGCTCAAAATTGAAATATATCTGAATTACAGAACATTCTTTGTCTTCCTCTTGGAACTCAGGTAAATGAGGATGTTCAGTGTTCTGCCCTTCCATTCTTGAGTGGCTCAGCTCAGTACGCTTGGACTGACTACCTTCACTAGGGCTGGACATCCTCAAATATCTACCTGGGAAACAGAAGATTGCCATGAATGCAGAGCTTCTGTCAAACTGCTCGAAAGCTACTGAGTTTTCTTCCCAGTAATTCTGAAAAAATCCCAAGGTTCTATGGAAAAAGCATTTACCATTTTAGTAGAGTTTGAGGACTAGGATTCTCATGGTATATTGAAATATTACAAAGAAAATTCTCCCCTCAGTTTTTGCAGATTGCAAGAGTTTTGCACATTTTTTAAGCACAAATGTTGAATTTCCACATGAATACATATAAAACTCACTGGGCTTCAAAGGTCCAGGCCCTGAACGTGTCTTGTATGGTCTTTATTTTCTAAAATTTATTTCTCAAATTTTGCTCAGTGTCCCTCAACCATAAAGAAATTAAGATCATATCCTATTTAGTTCCAACTACCCTAAAATACTAGCAGAGCCAAAGAAGCCAAGCAAAATCTCGAACAGGTACATCTCGCTTCTACTTCTCAGACCACTTCTCTGGCAATATTACAGGAAAACAAGGCATCTTGAATATTCTAAGTTACGAAATAAGATTTTGTCAAGACTTTAAACAAAATCATAAGAACAACACTGTTCAAAGGGTTTGCCTTCATCAGAAAAAAAAACTGCTGATATTTTAATGCCAGTAATTTCCAACAGAAAACATTTAACAGAAAGCAGTCTGGGTACTGCTCAGGTTACAAGTGAATGTATTTTATACTTAAGCTTTTGCATTACTGTAACACATTATCTCATATAATTAGATTTTTCCAAAACCTCTACAAAATGAACTTCCCACATGCTCTGGATTTTTGTTTAGGAAACAAACATGGTGTGCATGAACTAAACAATGCATTATAGTAATAGGAATTATGGAAGAGCAACACTACAGCCTAATGGCCTATAGAAATAGTTCCGTAAAACCATCATTATCTCTAGCACAATATGTCTTAAACATACTACAGACTTCTAGTTTTGATCTTTATAGCAAAAAGAAAGGGCATAGATGAAAAAGTCCATCCAATATAAACTCCCAAAATGTCCTCAGTACTAACTCCCTAGCTCCAAAGCTATTCTTCTGCTGCTATGATAATGTACAAACAGTCTAAAAGTCAGTGAAGAACTTGTATTTTTCACATGCCACCCACCAAACTGCAGTATAAGACTTTTCTCAGTTACTTTCTGATATTTTTGCCTTTCCCGTTTTCTTGCTATTAAGCAATGAACAGATGGGCCACTAAAAAATAAATAAATAAATCACAGTCCATACTGTAGTAGTCCATGAGCTACTAAAAAAAAGTTTAAAATCACCCTTTAATTCAGTGCTATTTTATCTTAACACTTAAAGCAAGACAGACTTTCTTTCACTAAAAAGTCAAAGAATTGCTTGCTCATTTAACCCCAACTGAGAACACAAACAAGAAAGTTAGATTTGATTTCTCAGTGCATTAAATTAGACAAGATTAACAGATTCATATATAAGCACAATATATTTTAGCTCAGCTGTTATGGTACAATGACATCTAAAACAGCTTTTGACATGTGCTTTCAAGACAAAGCAATATATTGCTTCCAGTTATCACCTGTAGCGTTGACAATTATGAAAAATTAATGACACCTCATTATTTTCCCTCCTTCCTCCACAATCAATCATTAATTCAGTCCCTTTTCAAGAAATCCCCAACCAGTCCCTGAAAAATCCCAAAGAACTTTGTTCTTTACAGGTCGTTTCCTGCTTTTTCATCTTGCTGGTTTCCAGGTTAGGTGAGAGACTGTCTCTGAGTGTGACAACATCTAAAATCTCGTCCTTCAGGAACTTGCCAGCAACAAGAAATACAAGTGTAATGAAATAATGACTTCCAGTTCTGTCATCACATTGAACAATCCCAACACAAATTACTTTGTTCAGGTACCAGAGTGCAGAAATCCTCTCTTAATAAACTGGTTTAACACAGCTGAGAATACAATGAAAACTTTAAAAGATATTTCCTTTTCCTAGCAAGCTTTTGATAGGCTGTTCACTCAAGAAAGCATTGGAAAAACTATTTTCTGAAGTACATCTCCACGACTGCCAGGTGCTCTGTAAGAGACTACACAATTACAACAAGCTCTGTGTATGTATCACCTCTCCTCCACAGGAAGTGTCAATTTTTAAATTTATTTTTACACCAAGAATCAGGTTGTGTAGTGCTTCAAGTCTTAAATACTGAAAGGTACAGTTAAGAAATCCAGAGCTCTGAAGGCATGCAAAAGACAGAATTAGTGCAAAATATAGACAGTACAATTTTATTTCTGAAAACAAAATAGGTGTTCTATAGAGAATTACATCGTACACTCAAAACATTTTTTTCGTTCTAACATTTATATAAATTTAATTGTGTGACTAAAGAAAAGTTACTTTTGCATTTGGAAATGTTCATGAAAGAAGCATTGGTATTATGGCTGTCTCAGAATTATTAGAAAACACTTATGGATGCAGTAAACACAAGTTTGAAATTACACTGGAGAAAAAAATAAAATACTTGTCTAAAAATATCTTTAAAAGAATATTTGACTGTCTTCAAAATCCAGCTTTTTCATGAGACATTTCACACAGTACTCCTCTCATGCAAGAGAACTAATACAAATCATCCCCCAAAACATTTTTCCAGATCCACCAATACCACAAATATCACTTTATATAAGATGCTATATATGGTCATAAAACACTATATTCCTGTAACCAAGAAATGCACTTGGAAAAGAAAGATCCATAGTCTGAACATTGGCATGGATTTAGTGTACCCTGTTTGTATTTATCTAGATGCAGCTGTCATTCCCAAATAATCGTTTTTTGAGGAGGCTGGGAAATAAGTGAAGTCCAAGCTGTGCAGCCAGGCAGGTGTGAGAGCCAGGCAGCCACACAAAGTTACTGCCGTGCTTCACACACTTGGAACAGTTAAAACAGCTGCCACTTCTTCTGCACCTGCATCAGGGCCATACTCCCAGCATGAAAGAAGGAAGAACAAGGCATGACTGCTGCTGATCTTTGTGCCCCAAGTGCAGATGAGAGTGGAGGGGGGTGCGAAGTTGAATACAGAAAGGGCCAAAACCCCTCCAAGAAATCCAATGGACAGACAAGCTGGTAAACTTTGCTTTTTCCAAGTTGCTTGTCCTGGTGTTTCCTTCTCAGTGAACTCCAAGCACTATGTAACACTTCAGGAAAGAAAAGTTCTGAATGTATTCAGAGACAAATACCTAACAGTAATTCAGAGGGTATTCAGAGGGACAGTAAAATTTTTAAGCTGTTCCTAGGACTAACAGTTCCGGGAAGAAGAGCTCCAAACCTTCAAACAAAAAGGCTTTTCTGATATCTAAAAGTGCCAAGTAGTTATCTCATTTTTTTCAATGTGTCTCAAAAGGAATACAGATTAACATATAAGCTGATTAAATGTGTAATTCTGAAACTTGTCTTGGACAAAAAAATTGAGTACAGCTTCATCACAATCACCTGATGATAAGACATAGTAAACACCAAAGTGACCCAGAAGTCTCACAGAAAATTCTCAATTGTTTCAGCCTGATACCAGCTGATACTGAATTCCTCCTTCAAAGTGAAATGGAAAAGGGATGGTAGACAAAACTTCAGTACATCAGATCTGGAATATTTAACTCAGCTCTGAAAAATAAGGGGAGGACGTTCTTGTGGAAAGAGAATTCTTTCATAAAGCTGTGAGTCACTGCAACCTCAAGTTGCAGCAGTCCAGTGCAAGACCAGAAACACTAATGACTGCCAAGTTTACGATAATTTTGACGTGGAGGGAACACAGTTAAATAAATTTAGCTATCCTAATGGCAAATGCAATTATTCGAATCATGTATAAACCCTATTTCAATCTGACACAACAGGCTTTCTTCAAAAATTCCATCATGCTGTAAATTGCCTAAATTTTGCTTTCCTGTAGAAAATATATAGAAAAAAAAAAAAAGCATAACTCCTACAGCTGGCAAACTAAATATGTTAAGGCAGCTCTTTTGCTCCTCTTCCCAGGAGAGCTTCTGCTCAAAGTGTCAGCATTTTGTAAATAACTAGTAAGCATTTCACAAATATCACGATGCACATAACCAGTTCCAAACAGTGTTTGGCAGCACTTGTAATTGCACAGCCTACACTTTCTCTTATCTAGGGATTCACCACTGTTATTCTGCCCAATGATTCTAGCAGGAAGAGATCATTGGCAATATTCAAATACATTTGCCATTAGACCTAAAGCTCCACGAAAATTAATGAAAGATGGTTGTGAAGTTCAACCACCATAAATTCATACCCTGGGAGTACTCACGCTCTTAATAATGCATTTGTGGGAATGCACCCCTACACCTGAGCAGGTGCTTCTATATAAGGAAAAAAGTTTCAGTTTACCTTTGAACATGTAAGGAAATTAAACTAGAATTTTCCATAGCCTTCTCATTGTAATTGGCTCAGTGCCACCACAGGGGAACTGGTTGGATCTTTGGGATGTCTCAAAACCTGTAGCTGTTTCCATTGACAGTTTGCCAAAAGAACCCCCCTGCGTCATTCAGTACTTAAGGACGAGCATAGAGGTGCTCTGGGCTTTTTTAGGGTGTCTTAGTAAGATGTCAGAGGTTTCTCTGATATCTGTGCTCAGCTTTTCTTTTGTTTCTGTATCGTTTGCTACTTTGCTTTTATTAAAAACTTTACAAAACACCCCTGAAGAGCGTTCTTGCAATTTTTTTAAGCCAGTCTGAGAAGTGCAGGACACCCTCAAAGACTGAGACATTTTCACGTTGCTCATAACACTCTGGCCACGTGTTAAACAGTATCATGTATTCATAACTTGTTTCCAAAGAAACAAAAGGGAAGTTTTAATGAAACTTTCTAATTCTATTTTCACTATCAGTCACAAAAAACATTCAGGTTTTCTGGATGTTTAAACCAGTATTTTTTTAGACTTTGATGGAAACCAAGCCATTCTGAAAAAAATGGTTAATAAATTAAAGAAAAAATTTGCATGTGGCACCTGGCTTCCAGATACAGGTGATAGAGACAAGAAACTCCTCCTGCTGAAGAACACAGAGGAAACAAATGAACAAAGTAGCCCAAATTTGGAATCCTTCCAGAAGCTCTATCTTACCATCCTGAAGCCCACTATTGTTTTGATAAATTCTATTATCTGAGTTGGTGTTAAAATGAACTTTTTTTCCTGGAGGTCTATGCTTGTCTGTTCCCAATCTCTTGGTAAGAATTCCTTTTTCTGGCCAATCACGCTGTGCCTTAATGATGCAGATGGTGAGGAAGCACAGCCAAGACCTCTGTAAACACTCACAATACTGTTGAGAGGCTGAAAGGTAACATTATTTTGATTATGGTTTCTGAAACTTTTTATCAGCAGAGATCTTTTCTCTGCCACATTTCCTTTGTGAAAATATGCCATTTGCAAGTTGAGAGCTGAAAATGACTCTCTCCAGGCTAATCAGGAACAAGTAAGAACACACTGACTGCTCCGACTGAAACATACAGGTGTTTGGTCCACCAAGGCTCTGAAACAGACCAACATTTCTGTTGGGATAACAATGCATCTGCAATAAAAATCCTTCCTCCTTTGCTACAATGGTGTATTTTTAAAGAGGATATAGATTCTACTTCCTTTGTGAGAAAGCTCTACAAGGGGAAAAAGTTGTTTGTGGCGTGTATGTGTTAAGGCACTACAGTTCAGAAAAATTCTCCACCAGAAGTTTGTTCATCATTATGTTGCTCAAGCTATGGAAACCTGCACAAGCATCTTTCATTTGAGGTTAAAAAAAAATAGAAAAGAAAAAGAGAATGAACGCTACATCTCAGCGAATTATCAGAGTGGTAATTCCCCAAGGATACTGTAACTCTTCATCAAAACAGATGTTTAATAGATGACAGCAAAGACAACAACTGAACAGATAGTATATTGGGTGTTCCCATCTATTTGACACCTGCACAATCGCTTATGAAATAGCAACAAGCTTAATTACTCATATTTGGGGACAGAAAAGTTCATCAGCAATAACATGGCCTATGATTCTTAAGATGCAGCAGACAACTGTGCTTTCTCTGTGGAAACGCTGTTCTTTGAAATGGCAGCTTCTTCCTCGAGATATTGAAACAAGGAATGCTGGAGCCATGGGAGTGCCCAGTGTCTCACAGTTACCCCAAGCCGACAGAGCCTGTGGTTTAATTCAGCACTGCTAAAAACTTGCTAACACCTGAAATGAGCACTGCTGGCTCCCCAGTGTGCTTTCAGATGTGCTCTGTCAGTTGCAGCATCAGAGCAGATATGGTGAAACTCCAACTCATTCAAGGAGGAAAATGACCCCTTAGTTTGCTCTTTCACTTCTGTAAATCAAATTACATTCCTCGACCAACACATTGAGACTGAATTCCACTAATCCCTTCAGACTGCATTCCTGATTTTCTGTAGAAAGCTGCACTTTCAGTCTCATTGCTTTGGTTCTTAGACTCAGCTGTTCTAAACTGCATTCAGACCACAGACTTAAATAAAATCTGTGTGGAAATGTCTTTGCATTGACTACCATTGCAAAATGAGCAATGAAATATAACAAATAGGGTGAGACTGTCTGTGAAAACAAGACTGAAACACAATCCTCGTTCAAGAGAGCCATCTAGTGCCTTCATGCTCTACATGAAGGATGCAAATCTTCAAGCTAGCTACTGGCTGATTTTTAGGGATTTTTTAGGGCCTCATACTTTTCCCCATACTTTGAAATACCTAGTAACCAATGCACTGTTTCTTGCCCAGCATTTGAAGACCACTGCTTTAGTTAATAAACCTTCCAAAAATTCAGCAGATAATGAAAAAGCAGAAATTTAATTAATTCAGTGTATGCAGGAACTTGCTGAAAGGATCTAATGAACTGAAAAATTGCTGAAGTTCTCCTTTGAAAGATCATGTATTAGAGAAAAATTTTTCCAGTATTTAGTTTTGAGTCAAATAATGAGCTAAAGAAAATAAAGCCCCTTATTTTAGCTTACATTCATTGTTATAAATCTAAAACCTAAGATCTATGTCCTTATATAAATAAATTTGTATTTAGGGAATTTAAATATGTAAGAGCCAAAGCCAATTAAAGCAGTGTGACTACAAAAAAAAAATAGATAACTAGATGTTAATTATCTATTAGCAAATAAAGATAATGCATTCTCCACACACATATATTGAGAAGAAAGGGGTGTGAAGCTCATTCCCTTTAATAAATGGCCCCTTACTACCCCCACTTGGAAATCTTGCCCAAAAAAAAAACTGGTTTGAATGAAACTGGGAATGAGACAACATTGCAAAGCAATGGCAGCATAAGAACTTTGTTAATGGAGGATACAGCAGCCAGAGGTCAGCGAAACACCACTAAGAACCTGGTTGCGGTTACCAAGTACAGCCAACAGCTGACTAAGCATTTCTCTGTCAATTATTACATTATTTTTCTTTTTTTTTAGTAGTATCAGTGGAACTTGGACTATGAAAAAAATCCTCCATTATCACAAATCTCTAGGAAAGAACACAAAGCGTGTATTTAGAAAGAACACATTCAAGTAAATTGCGTAAAAAACGGAGCAATGAAGAACATGCAGAACCTGTAACTATTCTAAATGTACTCATTAGACAGAAATGGATCTAAACATTTAGCTTGTTTTGTGAAGAGTTATGTTTCACGGAGAAGATGTGCTGATAAATGGAAATAAACCGAGTGAAGACATTGGCTCCACCTACAGAAAAGCTCTAGCAAACTACTTGCTTCCAGCAGTGTAGCTGAGCAGTAACCAGGTCTGGATTCATTTATTCTCTCAAATCTAATCCTATTCCCTTCAAATCAGTCAATCCCATTGACCTCATTTGAAGAAAAAAAAAAAAAAAAACCAAAAACACAAACACACCAGAATTTTGTCCTCAGTGCTTTCAAACATGTCTACATATTGGGTGGATATGTCTTTCAGAGCCCCTAACATTGGGGTTATTCACCAATATTTTAGCCAAATCTTTATAGGGAAATGAAATATATTTACAGCCATTATCAAATCTTGTATTTGTGCATAAATATATTGGAGAACCTTATAATCATGTTCGAATACCAACCTCAAACTGTTAATAACCAAAAAAAAAATTCCTATTATCAGGATTGTCTCACAAGCCAATAACTACATCTATAAAATTAGGATATTATCATCTATTAACTAAATCAGAAATATTGTTTTGTTAAATAGCTTAATTTAACATTGCACTTTTCCTCCATCAAGTTGAGTTTTAGGTGAAACTTTAGAAAGGGTTTACATTATTAGCTGTGTTCTCCTACCTACAATAAAACTTCCACTTTTATTACGAAAATAAGCCAGCACATACCCAAGGCAAAACTCATTTTCTTACACAGAGTTTAAGACATGTACAAGGAAAAAACAGCAAATGAAAAACATTTTTAGCAGACTGGGGGGTGGAGGAGGGAGGCAGTTGTTTTTAAAGATGAAAAAACATTTTCTTCTTTTCAGTCTTTGCAACCCTGCAAAGGAAAAAGTGTGTTCATACATATCTATGTATACAGATAGAGACTCTGGCAGGAGCCTGGTGGTCTGATGCAGTTTTCTGGAACTCCAGCTCGTGTGACAATACATGGATTTCCAGTCCAGGTAAAAGGCTGAATGTTTCCTAAGACAAAGGAGTCTCAACGTAGCTAACACAGAGGGTCTAAATCAGAAGAGTGTACACTGGAATTTAAGAGTGGCCAACTCTCCCCTTCCCCAGAAATTCAGTTCTAATTCTGAGAAAGTGCATCAACATGTCAGAGTTGTGACTCACCTCCACGAGCTATAGTCATTCATATGAAAAAGGACAGGAAAACAGAGCTAGAGAAAGTCAATTACATTATAGAATAAGGAAGTTATTGGGACAGAAATGAATAGCAGCATGCTTACAGAACAGGGAATATGAAAGAAACCAAAATTGATAATTTTTCTCTATTTCATTGTGGCTTGTCTCCAAAATCTTGTCATGGAACCAGAAAGTAGGAAATGTGTGAACTGACCAAAGAGCCTTGCAAAGACAGTATTTTACATCTGGGGAAAATACTTGAATTACAGCAATTCAAGCCAGTCCCCAGATTGCCTTCTAAAGGATGCACTTTCCAGGAATGCTGGCAGGATCAATACTGATCACCTCCACACATGGAAAGGTCCAGAAATCCAGCTAATTTATGGATCTGTTTTTCTCTCTTCCAAAAATAATTTTTTTAGTTGCTAGTATGAGACATGGCAGTTTCAAACTGCTTTCTCATGTATGAGATTCCAAACTACTGGTGGTGGTGTCATGGAGGTCAATCCCGCCTTTAAAGAAACTGATTTCTAAATGAACAAAGCTTTCCAACCCTTCATGGACTTATAAAAACTATTGCAACCAAGCACCCTGGCAAGAATATCACAGGACATAGCAAAATCTGAATGAGCTACATTAGAAGTAACAACTGTTCTCTAGAGCATAATCAGGTTCTGTCTACTTTCGCATGCCTCCAGCAACTGCCAACATTGCAGAGCCCTTCTGTATATTTAAGGGGTCACCTTAAAAACACATATTACTATTGATATTTTGATAAAAAGCAATTGTATTCATAGTAAATGATAAGATTAATATTTTGAGTTGAGGCAGGAGAAAGAAAAGGAAAGAGGTACTAATGAACCTAATAAAAAAGCTCAGTGTAGAATGGTTGTTAATCTGTGTAACCAACTTCAGGGAAGAAATGTTTGGTGTCGATAAAGCATTTCCTTAGTAAATTACTACTGGCTCCAGTGTAAGACATTTACAGTAAACACCAAAAGTCTGCAAGGCATCTGTTCTATTCACAGTGGAAGAAGGAACTTTGCTCCATTAATAACTTTAAAAACATGCAATAACTAATTCATGATGGCAGTTCAAATCCTATCAGCAGCCTTCATTATTTGACCAAGCTGAGTTCAAAGATAGAACAAGGTTTTTAAAAACCCCCTGAAAGTTCAGAAGTACACTTTAAATTATTATAAAGATGTGCTGTTCTTCTTTCTACTAAATATAAAAAAGCTGTAACTTTAAACCATGAGCAACATCATTTTAAGAATACGTGCAAGATAAGAGTTAAAAATGTGTACATAAAATCCTATACGATCTCAGAATTTGTTTTAGTGAAATTGCATGTAGTACAGAGAGGGCATGTGTAATATACATGCATGTATATATAATAAAATACTTGCTGGAATTTTAACATTTGACTTCACTAGAGACTTAGTGGGACTTTGCCTTAGGCAAGTTTTTAATAGCAATAATAAAAAAATACTTAATGGTACTTAGGGTAAATAATGTGTGGTCACTATGTTTAAAAAAAAAGTAATACCAAACATCTGTGCTAGATTTCCACATGATAAAATCCCCATATTACCTACAGTTCTCCCAAAGTTATAGAAAAACAAATGTTTATTTAAAATTCTAGAAGAGACATGTGATAACCAATTTAAGAACTTTAAGGCAGGCATCTTGTGTTTTCTGACAGGAATGTATATTTAGTGATATTTAATTCTGAACATCAAGAAAGCCAAAGTATGACATTATGGCTTCAAGACAGATTTTCAACCATTAACAGACCAAGAATGTCCTTTTTCTTAAGCCTACTTGCAAAGACCACTTTGCTCCCCGCAGGATACATTCATTTCCTTATCACAGCAAAAACTTTTTTTTTCCAGAAAACAATAAATTTCATCTACCTTTGAAAAACACTAACAAAAATACTTCAGTGAATTTAGTTAGTTAAAGGCATAGGATTCAGTCTAACACTGATGGAAAACCAAGTACAATCTGGGCAGGAATCCTCAGAAAGCATGAAACAGAGCGCAACATTCTCTCAAGAGGCTACATCTCCCAAGCTGAAGCAGAAACACATGCTCACACTGCTAGTCAGAGCTACATTTGTTCTCCCTTGCTTTGTGAATCAAGAACTAAAGAAAGCTTTGCTATAACACTCTCCAAGCTGGGAATTCGGCTATCCCTGTGAAAGCTTATTGCCTAGATTTTAAATTCCTTGATACAGGGAAAGAAATCTAACCCCATTTTTTGCACAGCTTATTTCCCAACATTTTAGTGACCCGTGCCGACACTGACATTCTTTGCTATTCCTGTAAAAGAGCAGGATTCCAACTTCAGCTTTATTCACTTTCTGCTCCATAATGGGCTACACATTTGCCATTTCTAAGGCCCTCAAAACAAAAAGCTCAAGTAAAACTGTCATCACAAGTTTTAAAAAGAAAAAAAGTTCAACAAATTGTGCATTGCACGCTGCAGAAAGGTACAATCTTTGAGGGCCACGAAGTCAACGCATCACACCTACTCTGTATCTCCTAAGAATATGAAAGCAAATTAAAAAAAAAAAAAAGATTGTTTTATTTTCTGGAGTTATTTTTCTGCCTCTAGTTCACCAGCCAATTCCATGACTCTAGCCTGTACTTTCACTAAGAAATACCATCTAAAGCCTGGAGAAATTCCAGATCTTTGAAGGCAACTATAATCATGAAACTCTGCTGACGCTACTCAGGGGGTGGGTGGGGGAAGGGCAAGAAGCAATCAATAGCTTAAAAACAAGAAATTTTTGCATGATTCTTGGATATCCAAGTGCCAGTCCAGTCTGGATTCCAGACTGGCAATCCAGTCCCAAACAGAAGAGTAGGATATTTATTTCTGGTAATGTGCATCCTTGCCTGAAATGGGCAGAAAATCAATAATTGACAAGGTGATAGAGGTTTACAGACACAAGGAGTTATTTCTCTCTACCTAGTTAAGTGAACTTAGAAAAAATTACCAGCTAGACAAAAGCAGCTGTGGAATAACAAAGAACATCTCCCTTACTATTGAATTTCTTGTAGGATCAGTGCTCATGGGGTGCAGGTCAAGGAGAGGGAACTGAAATTCATTTGAAATATCAGTGTGTTGAAAAGGTTGTCCTTAATTTCCAAGGTTTCAAGACCACTTGCTTCAGTTTCTCTCACAACATGGTAGTTTAATTCTCTGGTTTGGTCAAAATATCACCCACCAGTGATTATTAATAGCTTTCTACACCACCATGTTGAGTCACCTAAAAGATGAACAAAATGAATGAAGAAAAGAAGAAAATCCAGCTTTGCACCATTTTAAAGCACTAAGAAATGAACCACGTAAGAGAGAAAATTACAGTTGCATAAGGGGGAATCATGGTCAAAAGCTCAGAAAAATACATGTAACCATGACCTTTCTCCAACTAGACTGGTACACAATTAGATTTCATTTACTGAAAAAATCAGATCCAAAGTAATTTTAAATTAAACACCAACAGCAAAGAGCTTATGAGAAGTTCATCTCTACACTACATTTTTATGTAGTGTTGAGGCTATATAAAACCACCAGTCTTCAGGTCATTTTTTCTTATAAAACCTCATTTGCACCACATTAACTTTTTTCCAAAGACAGCACTCTTTCTGCTGAGAACTACAGCAGAATCTATCATTGTAAAGGCAAATTGACATACACAAACCCTATTTGTTGAACCATTTCATATGATGCTACACAATTTTATCATCCTTGTTTCACAGAATCACCAAATTAAGGTCAGAAAAAACGTCCAAGATCATCAAGTCCAAAGTCTTTGAAAATCTCCACCTTGTCAATCAGACCATGGCACTGAGTGCCACACCCAGTTATTTCTTGAACACCTTCAGGGATGGTGACCCCATCACTTCCCTAAGTTGTCCATTCCAGCATTCAACAACCCCTCCCATGAAGAAATTTCCCCTGAACCTCCCCCCAGCACAGACAGTTTCAAGTGCAGCAGCAGAAATAAAATAGCAAAACTAATTAAAGAGAAGAAACAGCCACCCAGGATTTCATCAAACAGAACATTACACATGACCCAATACTAGTTTCTCAGAAATACACTCAACACTTGAGCTACACTCCAACCTGTAAAAATAAAGACAGCAGAATATTTCAGATGATGTCCTAAAATGAAAAATATTTTGTTAAAGGTATAGAAAGATTAACACAATTTGAGTGACTACTAAATAATTAATGAATGAAATTCATTAGAAATGTATCCAAGTTCTAGCTTACTTTTAAAGCATTCTCAAGTAGAAAAAAAAGTTCAGTAACTCTGCCAGGTGATTTACACAGTTAGGATGAAAACCTACAAACACTAGCAATGGGAAAAAAAAAATCAATCCACTGGGCAGGCTACTGCAGAAGATTCAACCCAGGAACCTCTGTTTTATCATATTGAGAACCTGTATCATGCAGGATGAAGGCTAAAAGCAGAGACAGAATTTCAAATGAGCACTGCAGACCAAGGATTTACCAAGTTTCACATAAAGATCAAAGGTTGATCTATTTGGACTTTTAACAAATACGTAATGCTTTTAATCTATACATAATGTCTGTACAGTTTAAAAGCATGCAGACAACTTTCCATAACAAGAAGGTAAAAGAAAAAACTTGGACCTCAGTTCATTTTCCAAGAGTCCACCAGAACAATAAAATCCAGAGTCCTGGATAAACAAACAGGCACCTACTAAAACATTTTGTTTCTAAAGAGTTCCTACAGCACACGCATCATACTTCCAAGTTCCCTACAACAAACTTCAAATATGCAGAAACTTCAAAAAAAAAATAAAAATAAAACCTATAAATACTATGTGTAACAGAAAACGAGCTGGAGAGGGAGACTTCACCCAAAGCCTTGAATTCTTAGAGAAACAAGGAAATGGTGAGCCAAAATCTCCAAAACGTTAGACAGTTCCTGCCAATCTGGCTGGGACAGATTTCAGGCAACAAATCTAGTGAAATTTTAAACCTTGACCACTTACCAAGGTATATCAGCATGTCATAAGCAGTAAATCCCATTATATACCTGCAGCACTCTAGATAAAAGACAATCTCTATATTCTCATACAAACTGAGGAGAAAAAACTTTTTCCCTGCCCTTGAAAACAACTGGGGGGGAATATCAAATTAATTCAGTATAAATACAGGAGAAACATGCAAAGTCTACAGTTAACAATAATATCTCCTTTCAGAATGCCTTGGAATAATCAGTAAATTGGACCTGGAAGCTTACATTTTATCTCTTTTCCAAGCTCAATTTCGTTCTATTTCTCACTGTCCTTGATAACCATTCTCATTAGAAACATTCTTCAAATTGCCTCATATCCCATATATAGCCAAATTAGGGTTCACAAATTGACACTGATACAACAGATAAAATACAATCACACAATCACCCATCCTTGATGGGTGTATGCAGACCTAAATCCAGAAACTTGTCTGCCAGTTTACAGAACTTACTCCACAACCCTCCATCATCATAAATTCAGTATCATTAGCTCCTCATGCAACTCCTTTCAGAATCCATTAATGCATTACATCAGTTCTAATTAAAATTCTGCCTGTGAGAAGATTCAGGATCCACATCTTCACAAGAAAATTTTACTGAAGTGTATCACGAAATTTTCCGCTTTCTAAGCTTCAAATGGGCAGCAGAAACTGAGTCCTTAATACATATTCTAGGTTAGAGAAGAACATAGGCTAAATATAAAATAATTTGTCCATAGCAAAGAAAACACTTTGACAACAGTCTCTAGATGTAAATAGATCTTCTTAATCTTGAGCAGTAACTCTTAAGCTCTTGCACTAATTTCATTTTGCACTTTGATCTGTCAGGCAAATTGGTGTTTTTAGTGACCACGCTGCTGCTGAGTTTCTAATCAAACAAACATGTTTCTCCTCACTTCCCTTGCTGTGTGTAGGTTGTACACAACCTCCCTGCAAACTTTCACCCTCTTTAGCAGGGTCTTTGTGAGGAAGACTGGCCCTGCCTTGTTTGCCTGACAGAGTGACATGAGAACACTGCTGGGATCTAAAGGGGCAGATGGGTTTGACACCAGGCCAGATTTTCTTTCAATTAATTGTACTAATCCAATCATCCCAAATCCAGTCCCAAAAATGCATTTACAAGTGATGTGGGCAGCTGGTGCAGGTGGGCTTGGGATCAAATTTGGTTTTTCTCAAAGTAGAGCACAGCCAGCAGCACAGTGTTTCAATGTGACATTACGGTATATTTATGTGAAAAATTGGAGTATACCCATATAAAAATACATTAGAAATACACACAGGCAGATGCCTTTGTTTATATGGAAGGCAAATGATTTTAAAACACTCCTTTTGAACACCAAATACAAAAGAGCATGCATTCGTGACTCTTTAGTTAGAACAGCAACAGGGGCCACTTCTCTCTCCAGTAGGTCTAGTCTTCAATTGGCAGATATCACTTTGTCAAAATGAAAGGATAAGGAAACTTTGCAAAGCAACATTTCAGAGACAATAAGCCCAAACATACCTACTTCTCTTCCATATTTTCTTACTCTTGCTTTCAAATATCATAGTCTTGCTGAGTACTTATTACAGATGTAAAACAAATGCATGCTATCCTTTTCAGCAAAAAACTAGAGCACATAAAGAAAACACTTCAAAACTCTACTTATATTTCTGAAACTGCAGCAAGTTCCATGACTATTTTTAACAAAAATATATATTTTAAACAAATAAATGAGTTTTTCATTACCTCTCTAAGATGCATGTTTTCCTTCTCCTTCTGATCTAAAATCACTTCTAAATGATTAACCTGAGATTCAGCCTCTGCCATCCTTCGAGTTCTCTCATTGTCATCTTCCATTCCTTTAGACGGCAAACCTTTACTTTGCAACATCTCTAAAAGCTTTTTTATTGATTCATCTCTGGCATTTAGTGTTTGCTTCTGTGTTTCAATCCTGAGCTCCATTTCTTCTAGAGTTTTTCGCAACAGGAAGAGCTCTTTAGCTTGTCTATCATGTTCTGCCTGAAGTCTTCGAAAATTCTCCTCTGTGAGCTCAATGGTGAAATGCTCAGCCCCTCGGTTCCCACTTTCTTGCTGGAGAAGATGGTTAAGGTCTCTCTGGGTTCTAAGCTCATCTTGAAGTGCCTGGATTGTCATCTGCAGATGCTGCAATAAAGAAAAAGAAAGAGGAAAAATTAGCTTAGGATCTGAGTGTAGAATTAGTATTTGATTAAGGTTTTGTTGTATGCTGTTACAAAAAGTCATTAGAATTAGTAATGAAAGTATACCAAATGACCTTATAAAATATCAAATGCAGGTGAAAATATTTGTAATGATATCTTTCAAGTGCTTCTAGAAAGAAAAAAAGACAGCATACACGGACACAAAACAATGTCAGCTACAGATAAAATTAACAGCAACAAATGCAAGCACTAGGCAGTGACACACCCATTAGAACAATCAATGTGTACCTACAAAGCTCAAAGACTCAGTATTCCATGTTTTCTAAATTACTTCATAGACTAAAAATAAATCCACTTGTCATGGTGCTCAACAGTACTGCTGTTTATAAAGTCAAACAAGGCCCTCACTATAATTTAAGGGGAATTTGGGGAGGGGTTGAGTTGGGGCTGGTTGGTTTCATTTTTTCATTTTGGAAGCTAAAGCTATGAACAAGTTTAGTAAACAGGATTACTGTATCTCTAAAAAGCAAACCAAAAAACCCACAATAAGCAATACTGAATTTTGAAAAATAAATTTACTGCAAATAGTGGACAAACCTTTGTTCTTCTGGCATCCAAAAACTGAACAGCATGGTAAATGAAAAAATGAAGCAAAATCAACATAAATAAAGGTCAGATGCAAGCAAAGGAGATTCAACAGAAAGTACTGAATTCAACAAAAAGTATCTTCAACAGAAAAAAATAATTTTATTGAGTTATACATAAAGGCAACAACAAATTCACAGTACTCAAATATATAAATTGATAGACAGACTTTACTCAACAGATGTGACAAAGAAAAATATATTGGAAGTAATCAGTCCCACGGTAAATTACAACATTCCTATTGGACATTGCTGATTTCTTACGCTTTTAGGTTTTCCAGAACACGGCAACTTGTCCTAAAATATTTATACTACATCTGAGTACAGGGATCTGTCTCTGTTCCAGAGGTACATCTTGCACTCCTTCCTCAACACAGAACAAGATCAAAATGAATTTTGCCCATGTTAAGGTTGGAATACAGATAATTAGCCTAAAATGCTGTGGTTTATGATGTTCATTTCAGATTATATCTTTATCTGACAATTTGTTTTTCTTCTTATTTTTTTCCCTCTACTCACTGCCTACACAACATACTGAGCTCTCAGAAATATAAACTCCTGAACAGGCTCACAGTCTGTACCAGAAGACATGTAACTGAAGGAATAAAGGGATTTAAACGCATGCCATCAGACCTTTTAGGTTTAATTGATGTTCTGCAGCTCCACATTCCAAAAACAAGAACAACAACAGAAACCACACACACACACACAAAAAAAAAAAAAAAAAAAAAAAAAAAAAAAAAAAAAAAAAAACACACACAGACACCAAACTAACAAAACTTAATTTCATTTGATACTACCTTCATATTTTACACAAGTACATATAAATCTGTCGGGGTTTAGCAATTATTTACACTACATGAAAAATTCAAAACCTTGAGAAACCTTTTGAAATCACCTTCAGAAACCAACCTTTTGAAATGTCTTTTTATCAGTTATTTCAAATGGAAAAGAACTATTGCCAGTGGTAGAATTCAGTTAGACACTGTGAATGTGTTCTATCATTAAATAAGCACTACTTTAATGTATGTCCAGATATTAATTAATATCTGCATCTTATTAGGCGCACACACTCAGTTGAGAGCATACACATGTAAGCCAGTCATTTAGAGCCCTGCTTTTATTTAATGGCAATTCTAATCTTTTCTCAATCTCATCATCTTTTAATTAGCTATTATCAGCTTTAAAACTCCAGTAAACTTAAAACTCCTTTAGATGTAGAAACTTCCTCACTTTGAATCTACTAATGTGCCAACTGTCTATGACCCCAAGACTGACTAAACCTTCTGGATACCAAAATGATTTCACTGTCCTACTCTCACACCTGACCAAGAACCTTCTCTGTACTACTATGCAACAACTAAGCAACAGCAATATTCAGTAACTACCGGTACCCCAGAAATAGTCAATTTTTTCCCCTGATCTGAATGATGATTTAAGATACATCCTCCTAATGTTAAATCAGTCAATCTTTATTACTTAATGCTGCAACCTATTTAGAAATGGATGTTTTTCCAAAGTCAAGTAGTCCCTATATATCAAATGTCAATGTTTATAAAAATCTAGCTGAGCAGAAGAACACTAATTCTAAAATATCATGTTTTAACGCACAAATAAAAGTAAACTTGACCTACACATTACTAACATAGAAACCTTCTGAATGCAAGCTGTAAAAACCAAAAACTGTTAGACCAACACAGAAATAGACCAATTGTCAGACCAACACAAAATTAGAGATCAGAATTCAGACAGCAATTCTGGTTAAAACAAATGGGACAAGTTTCTTTTCTGTCCCCAGCAGCCTGCGCATGCTGTCCTCAGGCTCTACCCAGACCCACATTTGTCACTAAGTATGACAGTAGTTCTGGCTGCTTCTCTGTAGATATGTTAAAACTAACAGCCTCAACTGTGGCAGACTACTGCTACTTTGACATAAAAGAATCCATTTTTGTACACCTTCAAGACTTAGAACATGGTGGACCAGATTTAGACTTCTGCTGGCACAGATTTTTGTAGCTGCAGTTTGCTATGAAAAGGAAAGAACAAATGTTGTGAGGGTGGAAAGAAATTGTATAATTAACTGCAGGGGAAGGAATGTAGGAGTGCTGTGAATATCTGTCACATGGCTGTCATTACAGACGTAGAACTTTACGCGATTTTTTTTTTTAAAGGAAGATCTACCACATTTTTTATAATTTTTATTAAAAATGGACTAGTTGACCAGAAATATTTCCATGCCAATCTCTTGAGAATATATAAATAGTTCTCTCAGAACTTTTTCAATCCTTCTCCACAGCCCAGCTCCAAGAAGCAATCCATGGAACTGTGAATTGCCCCATAAACTGAAACAAAACTATAAAAGGAAGATTAACTAATGGCTCTTCCCAGACTTTAATTCATGTTCTACACAAGGAAATTCCTCTACCTAACTACACCCAAAAGAATTGCCTGCTGAGAACTATCCTGCCACCGTGTGCTTTGGGCCACATAAACACTTCCAGAGCATCCCAAAGCCACAGACATGGTCAACAGTGAAGGGGAATGAATTCACAAGGAGACTCACTGATTTAAAATTATTGCTCCACCTACAGAAGCACACAGCTTCTCGTGCTTTGCGCCATCACACTGCCACCAAAAGCAAAGAACACGTTTAAGAATCCAGTCCACTGGATTTTTGCTCCTCATTCTCCTACTTCATTCCCATCCCAGTAAACAGAGAATTAACAGGGCTGAATCCAATGACACAGTCTCGTCTCTTGGCAGGGGGAAATATAAAATTATACAGAAGACTGCAAAAAAATCCTCCTGTGTAATTGTACGCTATAGAAAGCTACAGCTATAGCTGAACAATACACCTGGACAAATATAACAGCGAATTATCCTGTCAACCATATTCTCATTCTCTAAAATCAAGCTTCCTTATTTATTCCATGATCTATCACTGTTCCATTTTAATTCTTCACAGCATGAGGCTCTATCATCAAAAGGAAACAGACTACCTAAAGCTTTCTTATGAACTGCATCTAAATCAATTTCTATGTTAAATTTAGTTGTGCTACTGAAATAAGGATGAGCATTAGACTTGCAAATATTTGTAACTAGGTATTGTTAAAGAAAAACATGCAAATCCTAATTTTCTTCAGTAAAGAAAAAAAATAAAGGGAAGTGGAGATATTTTCTTCATTACCATAAATTAAGAAATGGATTCTCTCATGCGTTTCCTCATCTGCCTATTAGAATTCATAAATCTGGTATCCAAAAAACACCACTTGACTAGAATTTTGCCTGAGTAAGACAGGACTGACAGAAAGAGTTGGAAGGAGAAGACAGATCTAATTTGTGAGGAATCACAAGAGATTCTGACCACACACAAAGAATCTTCAGCATTTAGAATTCTGAGCGTGAGATGCCAGAGCTTTTGCGTAACACTGTTGGCTGATATAACCACATATTTGAAAAGGGAGAATTCTTGTCTGACTTTCCTTACTTTTCCTTTCTTTATGCCTTTAAATTTGGTGTCTTGTCAAATTCTATAAAGCTTGCCCTCACAACCACACTTTGCAAGTTTAATAAGAAATCTTGTCACGTACACTTAAATCTGCATTTCTTAACGCAGATGTGGTGGGCCGACCTTGGCTGGAGGCCAGGACTCCACCAAGACACCCTATCACTCCCCTCCTCAGCAGGACTGGGGGTGGGAGGGGAATAAGATGAATAAACCTCGTGGCTCAAGGTAAAGGCGGTTTAATAAAACAAAAGCAAAGGCCATGCACAGAAGCAAAGGAAAACACAAGATTTGCTCCCATTGTCCCATGAGCTGGCCACACCCTGCCGCTTCCTGGCCAGCAGGGCGTCAGTACACCTGCTCCAAAAGACAAACACTAATAAGGAACACCCCCTCCATCAGCTTCTTGTTCAAACCCTTCCTCCTCTGTTACTAATCAAGTGCCCACCAAGCTGCTCTATCACTCCCCCAGCCTTGCCCCTCATCCTGTGCTTTGCGAGTTAGATAAGGGATCTGGTCACATACATTTAAATCTCCAATTCTTAATACAGATATATTTAATCTGAAGTATTAGACTTCACTACTATTCAGTCAGCTTCTCTGGGTCGTCTCACACATCTAAAGACTTGAGGCCATTGAACGAAAATGCATCCTCATACAGGCTAAAAATTTTAGTACTGCAAATTCCAGAGGAGTTTTGCACCTATTTCTTAAGGAAAAAAAGGTAAACATATTTTTTTCCTAATGCCCTTGTTTGCTGTGGGCTGAGAGACGTTGATAAGCCAAATCTGTTGATAGCCTATAATCACAAGAAAAGGAAAGTCAAGAGGAAGGGACTTTTAGAAACAACAGAAGTCAAAGACTTGAGAGGAATAATCTGCAAAGATACGCGTTGGGGGGAAAAAAATCAAGTTCTTTAGTTATTAAAAAGAGGAGGTTTATTAAAACCTTTGTCATCAGTACCATAGCAAAATGCAGGTGTTTGTATTTAGGTGATCCTTACCATGACAACTTTTAAGCAGTCCAAGGATGCCCCTATAACAAGACTGGCCTCCTTTTATTCACCTCTTCCCTTTGGAGAAATACTGCTAGTAGTGCCAGAGTCACTAAATAGTATATTAGTTGACTGAAAAATCACCAGTAATAAATATTTTTGACCAATATGAACACATGTGGAAGAATCTGTTTGCAGATTATTTCTTACAACTTACAGGAGGAAAACACAAAATGCTTTTTAACAAGACCCGGAAATCAATGTCATCTTAAGAAAAGCAGATTATTATTTGTTTCTCAGTAGTTCTGTCTGCAACTTTAACTACCCAGCTAAGAACAATGCACAGTTAAGAAGTCCTGGACACTCAAAGATAAATCTAGACATTCATATTTTAAAACTATTCTCAACAGATAAAATAATAATATACTGAAGAAGTCCTCCATCCCCTCATGAACTCCAGCTCCTCTGATACTTTTTTTATTGCCTGCATAAAAAGTTTCTCCTTTCTTCAGGATTGAAGCACTTAAGGTTCCCCAAGGAAACTTTTAAACCATTTGGGATGATAAACCTTTACCCTCCCCACACAAAATTTCCCTCATGGGCTTGGCTCTTCATAATCAATACTTGTGATTTGTATTCTGACTGCCCATTGTTTACCAAAGATGAGCAGAATCCCTGCACTACAGCTAATCCCGGCAGGAACTGCAATCACTGAACAGAAACATCGTCTGAGTTCCCCATCATCACACACAAGTCTAGGAAAGTGAGAAAACACTCAAGGTCTTGTCCAAACAACAAATATTCCACTCCCCCATAGATCTCACCCACAAGCCCCACTGGTAACAAACAGACACAAGACTAAAAGAAAAACAAAAAGCGCAAGAGCACACCATTCCCAGCTCTGTTTCTCATGAAACAGACTTCCAGTTATCTCCTCAGCCTTTTATCTAGAGGGAACAGTAAGTTTTCAATTCTGCTGATGCACTGTCTGGTACTTTCTGGAAGCCTTTGTTTCCGAGATTGCCTTCTGTGCTGTTAAAGCTTTCCTAGGAAGAATGATTCAACGCAATAAAAATATACCCCTAAAGTAATAATCACAAGCTTTCAGAAGGTAACAGTACATTATCAAGGGTTTTCAATATGTTCCATTTAGACAAGATATTTGCAGACACACACAAAGCTCTCAAAACATTGTGGAAAAAATTCTTAAAACTGAGTAAGTGTTGTTCACTAACAAAACATTGCACTGTGTATTTAGGACAGACTGAAATTTTGTTTCTGTTTTACTTCCAAAAAAAAAACACTGGGGGAAATGCAAAAAAATAAATCATTTCTCCTATCTCTAAGTTCAAGTCTCCACATTCAAAGTGGATTTTTTTTCCCAGCATAGAGATGTTCAACATCAAGTTTTTTATCAAATAGCATTATATTCCTCTTTTGTTGTAATTAGTGGGGTATTATGCATTCAATGCCCACTACAGAAACAACCAGACCCAGATTAAGTAAGCAAACAGGCAACTAAAGAGACTGAAAAACTATTAGAACATTATTTGTCTCAGCCTCATCAAACTACAGGTTTTTGGTTCATTTTTATTTCACGAAATTGGTTACGTATTTGTTATCAACATGGAAATTGATTAATCAAATGCTGGGAGAAGCTAAGAGCATGTTTTTTTGTTTTGTGGGGATATTTTAGGGTTTTTTTACGGAAAAAAAATACAGAGCTCCCCTAAAAGTGAAATCGTGTATGTCCCCAGTGGACCAGCAACAGACTGAGCACCACACCCTGTCAGATTCCAGGATAGATTACTGATGTACTGGAGTGATGTACTGATGTATTTGCTCTCTCAGAAAACTCTAGGGGCTACAGAATTATTTGGTTTTGTTTTTAACAGTAGTAGAATGACATAGGATCAGCATTCCTCCCTGCTGGTTTGGGGCCTGAGGAGAAAACAGGTTTAGCAACGATCACAATGGGACAAGAAATTAAAACAAAATGCACATTATGGGAGTATTTCATTTAGAAGCAGGAATGCATGTGAATTAAGGTCTGCATTTGTCACAGGGAACTGAGCTGTATTCCTGTTTCCATGGTCATCTATGACTGAAATGCACCTGTTCAAAAACCTGTGAATATTTGCCTTCTTACTTTCATATCCACGGGATTATGTTCTGTAACACCAGCTGAGTGTGAACCATTGTGCAAGTTACAGTTAATGAAGAACAAAAAGTTAAGAATGTGGTTTTTTTGATTGCCAGCTTCAAAAAAAGATACTGATAAGCAAAAAAATACTTGGCAAGTACTTTCCTCTTTCTTTTAGGACAGTAGAATATATTGTGCAGCCTGCTGATTCAGTCAAAATAATGGCACAGCAAAAATCTTGGATGCTAAACAGGCCTATTACTTTCTTACTTCTCAAAAACTGAGGTCGGGGTACATTAAAAGAATATTTTAAGGCACCAAGTCAAGAAATTGCTTACGAAAGGAGTGCATTGAGGGCAAACAAGGCCACATTTCAAACACTGGAAAACTTGTGGCATTTGATCTTCAGACCCTCCCTTTATCTGCCTGAACTTTTGCTACAGAGTTTCTGCTTCTGGAAGGGAACTCACTATTACCTTGAAAAAAAAAATGAAAATAAAATGAATCCTTTTCCCAGATTAAAAAAAAAAGTGAACTGGGCTCTATTCACCCATTTGGTAGTCTGCCTCTAATGAAACATCCCACTTCCTTCATTAAAGAAATAAAATCCGAGGAAGGGGATTTCTGTGGACAAACTGCAGGTTCTGCTGAAGCTACCAAAGAGAAATGCAGATAAAGGAAAACTACAGACATGTCCAAATAGTGTTTTCAATTATAAAGTCAGAACAGAACACAAATGGTTGCTACTGTCAGTAAAGAGCAAGCCTCAAAACACTGAATGATGTTAAAAAAATAAAAGCAACTATTCACATAATATGCAGTATGTGCTTTTTTCTCAGAGGGCTTTAATATTTGACACACTGTAAAAGTTAACATTTATATATCATATCTAAGAAGCAATACAGGGAACTCCAACAGACTGAGAGAGCCTGCCAGTCTCTCCAGTGGAGATTTTGGTGATTATTTTACACTATATTGAAAGACACAAAAGAGGAAAGTTAGAAGACCAGACAAAACTTCAGCACTGTATTGGAAACCTTGATGTTTAATTTATGTGTGAACTGGGGGCTTGAAGTTTCTATACAGGAAATCTCCTTTGACAGAAGAAACAAATGCAGAGTATCACTGAAAGCTGTGGGAATGGGACATCTTAACATTTGTGCTGACCTTCTTACCCTTGCCACCTTTCCCTTTTGTAACTTTCTAACTGTATTTTTTTAAATGCAGCCACTAGAAAAATCATTTGAATATAAGTTATTCACGTGAATTTCAAGCACAGCTTTTATTAAGCCAGAAATACAAGTTCCAATTTCAACCTCTCCCTGGTCTATTTTAATCAGCAAAACACATAAAAGAGCACTCTTCAGCTTTCAATTCTTTTTCACAACTAGGAATAGTACTGTGAGTTGATTAACCATAATACATAATCATTTCCCATTGAAACAATTTGAAAAGGAACTATGTGTTCTGATACAGCTAAAGGAAAGTGAAAAAAAAAATCAATATAGGGATTTCAGTGGCTCCACTCAAAACAGAGTGTTAGATCCAACAGTGACAAATGATGCATCACAAAGCAAAATGACCATCTGGAAAGACATTTCATCCTGGTTTACTGAAGAAATGGAGATATCCAGCAAAGAGAAATCATAAGGGCACAAAAAGATCCCTGCAGTTAACAAATATACGCTTCCACAAGTTGGCTTCCCAGGGAACTTTGTTACATCTGGATTTATTCTTGTCAGATTTCGCAGGCGTCTCCTCACGCCCTGAAGGAACCCAGGACTTCTCCATAAAAAATCCGCAGCTATGGAATGTTCCCACAAGGTGGCACTAAATCCCCAGCCGCCAGAAATCCTCCCGGAGCAAAAAACGCCAAGCCAAAAACTACGGTCACGTTCGTGACATAAATAAATAGACGATGGCCACGTACGTAACATAAATAAATAGACGATGGCCGCGTACACACAACGTACATAACACAAACAAAGAGACTACAGCCAGGTACGCAACATAAATAAATAGACTATGGCCATGTATGTAACATAAATAGACTACAGCCACCTACGTAACACATATATATAATTAAATGAGACTATCTACGGATTAGAAATCGCAGGACAGAAAAATAAAATTAACAGCCTAAATCAGGTATTTTCGGATTGTAATTTCCCTCTCCTAATTCAACAGCTGTAGTGGGGGGACACACAGACATATATACCACAGGTGTGTATATACATACACACGTTCAACGTATGCATCGACTTACAGTCAGCCCTTAACAAGAAACCGAGTTGCCCGTGGCTCTTTGTACCACGATCTGATAGAGAACCAAGTATTTCTGATGTGGAAGTGATTTCCCTGCCCTGGAGGCACCCCCGTGGGTCGGGCAGGGCTGAATCCAAGCCCCAACAGCGGGACACAACCTCGTGCAGCTGCATCTTTCCATGGGGGCCAGCCAGCCTGCCTGCCTAAGCAGCCCCGACAGATACAGCCCAGCTACAAACAGCAGAGTTAAACCTCTATATCATCCTAAACACCAAACAACAATTGACACTGCACAAAATACTTAAAATACTTGATTTTTAATTAAGCATTCAAGTATTTCAGATTTCAAGTTTTAAGTACTACTACCTTACATTCTTTACACATGATTATAAAGCCCATTGTATATTTCTTTGGAGAAATATGTATCAAAATAGTGGCATCATTTTGAAACTAATGCACTAACAGTGAGAAATTTCTCAGCTAAGATACAAATCCACAATTACACTTCATGGGAGCAACCATATGCAGTAAATACTCCATTTTAAACTACTTGATTTTTTTTATCCCTCACCCTTTCCTTGCATATTAGTGGAGTCTCTTCCCCCCAAGTACATTGCATAATCTTAATTACTGAAATAATAGTGTACCCATATGCTGGGCTAATGTTTAGTGGTGCTCAAACTCCTGAAGTGTCCAGAAGCCTTCAGGGGACTCTTTGTTGCCAACTTCAATTAAATAAACAGGTACTGGGGTCATTTCAGGCCAAATGCATTCCACAGTGCTGAATTTGAAGTTGCTAGCACTATCTGCTTTTCTATTGGTTTTTCCCTCATTTTTCACACTGCTTTAAGCAAGCATGCTGTAAGAATATTCAATTTTTTACAGGTATTAAGAAAGAAAGGAGTTACTAAATCTCTGCAACTACTTTTCAACTAAACACAAAAGAAAACAATTTTTAAGGTAAGAACAAATAAAGCAATTTGAGCATTACACTCACACAAAAAAAAAAACAGTGCTAAGTTCCACAAGCACACCACCACTATTGATTTTCTCTCAATCACCCCACATTCAGGACAAGACACCACAAGATCCAGGGGTGGGTAAGGGATTTTAGAGCCACCCTGAAGTACAAAATGTTTATTTAATTGTGACTGCCAGGGGTTTTTTTCCACACATCACATGCATACACATCTGTTGGCTGTATAATGTAAACTCATTGCAATTTAAGTACAGATTTGTGATCAGAATGAATATCCCCTTCAACATATCCTTCCTTAATCCCCAGTTTTTGCACTGTATGACTAGAGAGGATTTGTTCTACTCAGTATAAAAGGAAGTGAGTATAGAATCAATACTCTTGTTATCATCCAGAACACTCCATGCATCCTGCTCAGCTAATGTCAGTTTCTGTCAATAATTTAATATAGCATAGGCGCTCTTTTATTTCTAAAAAATTATATAATGTTATACCTTTCTACTTTTCAATTCATGCTCAGCTGCATCTTAATATTTAACTTAGAAAACTCCATGATCCTTTATTATGTTTACTTTGTGGTGTTGCAAAGATTCACAAGTTTTACTGTTTCTGCTATACAGGTGCTCAAAGACTGCACTGACAATCATTATTTAGTGAGACAGCTGTTCCTAGAGGTGTTTCTCAAGGAAAACATTTCAGTGTTTTCTCAGTTTTGTTTCACAATACTGATTATAATTTGTATCCCAACTTTCATGAGAGACTTGAAATTAACTAGCAAGCTCATAACTCCCACACGGCTGCAGTTAATCTCTCAGAAGCCAGACTACTCAGGTTCAGTACACAGCACTTTGTTCATGTTCTTATATCACCTAATTATTGTAAGATAAAGGATGCTATTGGTGGACACCATTCAGATTCCATCCTAGAATTTTAGGAGAGTTTTAGCAAAAAGCACACTTTTTACAGCACAAGTTACTTAAATAATAATCTGGTAAACTGATGACAGTATTAAAAAATTAGATAATCAACGGTAAATGAATTTCAATGTAAAGGTTATGGGATAGACAATTGTACATAAGGGCTAAGGGAAACAAAGCATCATTGCACTGCTGCTCTGGCCATTATTTGTTGATCTTAAGAGCAAAGCTGTTGGAAAATAAAAGTCCTCCCCCTCCAAACCCAAGAGCCTGTATGGCAATGAGAGCACTGCCACTGAAGGATGAGTGTGACAATATGATCTTTATAATTGTTACTTTGTTTTCCCACATTTCAAAGTACTCTTCATAATGCCTTCTCTCAGCCCAGCTATTGCTATCATCAGTCCTTAGTATTCCTGCAGCAAATCCAGAAGGGCTGATTCCAACCCCTCCATCTGAGATTCTTCCTCTAACAAACAAGAGAATCATCATTCTACAAGGTGGCATTTTCACATCGCATTCCTAGTAACAGAAATAGCATATTCCACTTTTTTTTGAACAGCTTTATACACACTAATGACACAGAAAAATTAATATTGATGATATTTCAAACAACTGGACCGCTTCCAGAGATAATAAAATATTGAATTATTTTGTTCTCTAATTCAGGGCCATCTAAACACTAAGAACTGGAGAAGATCCTGCTCTGAAATACTCTAATGCTGTACAGATGAGATCATTTGTAGAAGCAAAGGATTAATCGGAGGGGAATTGTTCTCCACTCTGCTATTTCACATGCTACAGCTTCCATAATTTCCAGTTTGCCTTCTCACTCAACCTATAAAAAAGCAAATGCACTTGCATCACCCTCTGAGGTAAACAGCAATGCAAGATGCTCCTTGAGGTGTAAAACCTGGCCCAGAATTCTCTGGATCAAACCTATATGCTACTCAGCTAATGAGAAAGCCCCATACAAAGGAAGTCCTTATAGAGGATACACCACCATAAATGAGAACTCAAAATAGCTATTATGAATGAATTTAGAAGCCTGCATCTTAAGCCATTAAATGCAATACGATACTTATGAAGAAATCTGCATTCATTTTTTTTCAACTGAAGAAGGGGGAAAAGCAGGTTTTATTCTGTAAGTATTATCTAGCACCTTTGCAGTCAGAAATCTATTAGCCCAAGAAGCCAAGCTTATATATCACCCTACGTTCAAAATACGTGAAACAGAAGAGTCTGTTAATTAAATATTAGCATCACTTCAATCAAGAGACATTTTATTAGAGGTGCAGAGAGAAATTAGCATTAAACACAACACTCTTCTTTAGTGCTCCAGAGTAGACATTCTTACTTGCAGCCTGTAGATCAACTTGTTGGTGAAATAAGTGGACTGATGATCACAGGATAATTTGAAATTTATTTCAAATCTACTCCACAGGGGGAAGATAAAGTTGCTAATAACAACAGGAAGTCACCCCCAGGTACATTTATTAAAAGTTATTTCTACACAAGAAAAAAATAATTAAAGCCTTTTTTCCAAAGAATGATGCCACACTCAGTGGTATGGAACTGTCCCCAGTGAGGTAGAGGTACAAAAAACATCACAGCCAGACTGTGTTCAAACACATGGAGGAGAAGAGGACAAGACATCAAAAAGTGTGATCATGGAGTTCAGGAAAGAGATTAGAAATCCTCGAAATGAGAATAAAATGGAACTTCAAAGGCATTATGCTACCTTTTATCCCTAACAAGAATGCTTGCCAGAATGGTGGCAGTAAAAACTGCATTACAGGCATTATTTTTTTCCTATGATCATTTTTTTGTATCCCTTACAGAGATGTTACATGATGAGAGAAGCAAACAGGTGGTCAATGGAACACTCTCCTTTTGTCAAGTCTTAAACCATTATCTCAGACAACACAGGACATGAATTCTAGAACTTTTTTCCTTCTCTTCCTGCTTCAATTCCTCTGTATTATCACTTACCTTATTCGATTACAAAAAAAACCAAAAAAAACCAAGATGAGAAGAAAGACTGCAGCAATAAAACTGCAATTGTACTCAAAAACACGACATACTGACCTCATTGATGTTTGCAACAGTGAACCAGAGAGCCTTAGCTCAAAGGCTTATTTTATACCTTTTATTTAATATAACTTTACTCCTAATTCAAAATTCAGTTGAATAATGAACCACTTGCTATCACTTCTAACAAAAAACCCGGCACATTCAGTCTATTCAAGCCATGTCAAAGATGCTCACTGGGGCTTTTTACCACTCCCAACTGTCTTTTACTGAAATAACCTTGATCAGCTCCATGATTCATCTGATACTTTGACTCTCTCTTTAGTATTCTCAGTTGTATTGGAAACACAAGTTCAGTCCTAGATATTGAATTTTATCTATTAAGGGAAAGAAGTCTAGGCCACCTGTACTCTGAAACTTGGGGCAAAAAAGCCTTTATAGAGAAGTGTACCTTAAAATAGCACTCTGCCATTTCTACTGCCAAAAACCTTAGTAAAACACTATACTTTTTGAGAGGATTAAAGGATTTTTTTTCCTTTGATAAACAGAGCCTGTAGAAATCCTGAGTGTTATCTATATTCAATAAGAATTAAATATCTGAGTATGATAATGTGAATAACCATACCATTTTCCTCTGTTCATCATAACAAATATTTATCGACAAACCAAAATCTAAAAAATCTCAAGCACTTTTTTTTATTATTGATTACTTTAAAAGAGAAAGGCTGTCCATTCCAAACCCCACATACTTCCCTGGTATGCACATTTATATATAAAAAGCTTGTTATTTGCAGGAAAATGTAAACGTGTATTGGGATTAGCCCTATTCCTTTTCATCTCTCAGTTCACCAAACCACAGAAGCTGCCAGCATGTTACAGTGTAATCTGTGCTGATTACTTGTACTTGCATGGCGAGAACTTGCTGCTCCTCAGGTATTTCTCAGACAAAGATGGAGTGAGATACCCACATAATCCACTGTCAAAAAATTCCTCAGGAAAGAGTAACAGGAGATGCTGCAATCACTGTAGGGCTCTGCTGGTTCTCTCCAGTTTCTAAGAGAAGGAAAAATAACCCTCAACAATAAGTGTTTGGAGCGGCCCACCAAGCTCACAATGCTTTCCTGTCTATGAGTTTAAACTGCTTTACTTCTTGAGATATTTCTCCTCTTTATTTCTTTTTTTATTTGTATCTCACTTTCACCCTTCCAAATGCTCTCCCAGGGGAGTACTTGTGTGGGGCTCAGGTGCCAGCTGGGCTTAAACAACAAGCAAGATAATTGCCAATTAAATAATTAAATAATCAAATAATCAATGCATATTTCTAAGCAACTGCTCTGTGATTACTCTGTGTTGTGTTTAGTAAAAGTAGTATTAGAAAGGGAGCAAAAAGAAATTAAATTTGTTTTGTCCTAAACATCAATAGGTAAATAGCAATTTTCTTGCTTTAAGAAGTGTGCTTCCTTTTCTTCCAGTGCCACAGGAGGCTTAATCAAGCTGGACCATAGAAACAAATTCCAGGAATGATGAACTGCAAAATATCCTGACCTCTTTGGAGAGTAATACTGTTCACCTGCCAAGTGAAAAGCTTTCAGCCAGCTGGATCATTTATTTTTAACTATTACTAAATAGAAGAGAAAATGGCTCCAGGCACTTCAGAAAACAAACGAAATTAAATATTTAATTGCCTTTGTAATCATATAGACTTTACATTATTATTTTGTTCTGTAGAATCTTTTATCGCCTTTTTTCCTAACAATATCTAGAATGGACATGCTAGAGTATTTGTAAGTTCAGGGCAGAGTTCAATAATTTCTTACTTGGGTAGCCTGACAAGACACTTATGGGACCTGGTGTAAGACCTCTCTTTAGCTGAGTGTACACACCAAGAATAAATCCTAATAATCAAGCATCTCTACTCAGACATATTATGCACCTTCATTTGTATATTCTTCTGTACTCAATCTTTTCAAAGTTTCTTCAAAATGAAACTGTGCTGAAAGTTATTCCAATGGCAAAAGACTGATAACTACATACTTACCTAAAGAAAGTACGCTCACAGGTTTTATTGTTTTAAATTCAATTGTATGAGATAAAGTACCAGAAGGCTGTTATTACTGATGCAGATACATTTTTCTGTCCTGAAGCCTGCTTCAATGCAAGCATCTGATAAAACCATTCAATAAATAAACCTATGCACTGCAGCCAGTTATAAATAATACCCAAATGTAGCAGACTTCCACTAGCCAGAATTCAAATTTCATTTCAGCAGAAATAATGGAAGTATTTGCAATAGCTTCAGCTAATTAGACTTTTCAGCACATTGATGGTTTTTCCTGGCTCTTTCTCTGGAAAGCCATAAAATCAAAATTTTCATGACATACAGAAGAAACATCAAAGTGTGCTTACATAAAAGTTACAGGAAAAGGAAGCACTCGGACTTTTGGTTTTAGACTTCACAACCTTTTTGACAGTCTTCATTCCTCTGAACTCAACTCTACTTTCTTAATTCAAACTTATATAGTAAAATGGAATCACTTCTGGTACTTTATATCTGGTGCCTTGGATTTTGAGTGCTTTCCAAAGTAAACAGCACCCACTTAAAGGAAGCTTTGCCTATAAAGGTCAGAATAGTCCTGATCTAATGGTACATCTCAACACTCTTGTTTTCCCTAATGAAATGTTGCCTTTACTAAACACAAATGCATCGTCTCCTAAAATATCCTGTAATGAATCTATGTGGCAGTTTTGATATTATGCCTGTATTTGATACCAGCAGCTCCAGTTGAGAGACAAACATTTTTTCAGTGCTCGAACAGCTTTGGTGAAGTGAGCTACCACAACCTGTCTGTGAACAGGAGTATCTGCTCTAGGTTTGCCAACAATTAATTTAGCTTCGCTGTAGGCATGGTTCCATATGGAGGTGTCCTTCTGGCACTTCTTCCCCCGATTTAGAGACAGATTTCTGGTTGAGGGAACCAGGATCTAAGAATGTCTGGAACACAGACTGATGTATTTGCCTAGATGATGTCACTCTTCATTGATGTTGTTGTTATTTATGACTGTGATCACTCTGCTCTTATTCAGGGAGGGGTTTGGAATTCAAAGCAAGTCCACACAGGTAATTCATCTTTTAAACTTACAGAGGTGGAGCTGAAATGCAGTTCCAACACAAGCTGAGTGCTGTACTTTTGTAGAAAAGATTATAATTGTATGACTTAGTGAATGTCTTACAAATTAAAAAAAAAAAAAAAAAAAAGGGAAAAAATGGAAAAAAAAAAAGCCCCAAAACCTTCCTAGATGATGGGGCTCAGTTGCTTACCTAGCAAGTAACAGTTTAAATAACTGGAACAACTGAAATACCAGTAACTTTTGATGAACTGGCAAAGCACAGACCCAACTCATCGTTAGGTGATAACAGGAACCAGAACACAAGACAAGCCATCTCAAAGTTTTATCCCTGGCTACAAAAGCATTTAGTCTCCCAATACATATCAAAAAGAACAAGAGCCAAACAAATTAATCAAGGATCAAAGCAGAAGTCTCAGCTGTTCTCAAAAATTAGTCCAGATGCAATACAAGAAATTAAGTCATTATTATAAAGTTGGGGGGTTTTATATTGTGTCAATCAGCACAGCAGATGCACAGTGGAATGTGTGCATGTATAAAAAAAAGCACACATAATGAAAATCTTTTAAGCACATCAAAACTCAGACCTCCTTAGATAAAAAATGAAGGACCTCTGGTAACTCCTAAGGGGTTTTCCATAAATGGCCTCATTTTTATCCATTGAAACATACACAGCAAAAAAATGGCATTTTGGTCTATTCAATACAGAACCTTTAACTCCACTTTTTGGTAAATGCTCTTCACAAAAGGGATGAGCTCCCTTTTACTAGCTTTCTATAAAAATTCTCTGACCTAAAAGTACTACAGAACACCTACAATAATACTATAATGCAAACTTCATATGTTCAAAAATCTGAAGTTGAATCATTGCTTTTAGCACAGAATCAAGTTATACAGAAAAATGGTATTGAAAACAATACAAAGAACACAGACCATTGATGGGTATGAGATTTTGCCCATCTGAATAAGGCTTTGTGCCCTTATTCAAATGCAAGATTTCACAGAATTTAACTTTCTTATATAGGAAATTCATAGAGTTATAGTGGTACCAATCCTAGTAGCCCTTTTTAACAGGAACCTTGCACATGTTTCAAAGATTATTTCCATTTAATTTCAGAGTGCAGTTTTCTTCAAGATCACTTTGCACATGGGGATATTCACCCGCAGCTACAATATGAACATAAGTGAAGCTCTTTTAATAAAATTTCAGTAAAAATTACAGAAGTTCAATATCTTGCATATATGAAACTGGGAGGCACATATTGAACACGTTATTTTACTCATCATAAAAGTAATGTGGGTGTTTCACAAATTACTGTGACACATCATAAAATTAAGACAGAACAAGAAAAATCATTATGCTGATGACATTATTTAACACGTTTCTAATCTGCTAGTTCAATACATTTGCAATTTCTAAACCACCAAGGACTAAACTCTATAGAATAACTCAAGACTACAGTCTTTTCTGTGGAGCTTCCTAAGATCTGTGGGGCTGTAGGGAGAAAACTGTGGACCTTTCCTTTACAGGTGGAAAATGTCCTGAAGACTTCTTCACAAAAGATTATCTTATTTTCAGACACAAACCTCAGAAATTTACACAGAAATCCATAGTGGCTTCATTTCTCACTAGTCAATCGGTTTGCATTGAGTACTAAACCACTACTTGTTCTACTTTTTTTTTTTTTAATTCCAGGTAGGAGGTGCCAAAATAATTTACCAATAAATATACTCTGTAATTCAGGTAATTCTGACATGCAAATGTTAAAGGTAGCATTCACACCCATCTCCTATCCTTTGCTATGGTAAAATAATTGGAGGCTGCCAGCAGGGAAATCTGAGCACAACTATCCACTTTCCAGTGCATAAAAGCCAGATAGGCCTTCTAAACTCCACACCTAGGGAAGGTATTAGTGTGGGATACACGTGCATTTGATAAATTTTCCACCTAGAAGTCTGTTCTCTCTTGCAAAAATAAATATTTATAACAGCTTTTGAGGGCATTTGAGGCTTTCCCAACTGCCAAAAAGCACATGGAAGAAAGTGCAAAAAAAACCCATCATCAGTGATTATAATACAGTAAACCCTACGTTCAGACCTAAAGGTAGTTCCTCTGAATGAGTCAAATATAAATTTGGGGCTTTTCCCAATACTTGCAAAAAGAAATCAAATTGACTTCTTTTTACAATTTACTTACCTTGCACGCCTCATGGTTTTATTATAGAAAACAAGTGCACAGTAACATACGGTACATCTGGTTCATATTTTGTCTTTCTGCTGTCGTGCTGTTTCTCTCAACATTCAGTAACACACTTCTGTTGGCTCATAGGAATTATTTTTAAACTGCATATGAAACAGCCTACCTCTACTGTCACTCCAGGGACATGATATTCCTCCCTCCTTCCCTCCTCATACAAATGTACAGTGGAATATAAAGATAGCAAAACCAAAACTAAGACGAGAGGAACCAGGAGTCATTATCAAACACTTTACATTCTTTCACTTCCAGAAGTTTGGTTTTGCAAACACTCCTACATTGTAATTCACAAAGGAAGCGGTGGCAATGGAAAGGAGATGGCACCAGCAGAAACAATAGTTAAAACTCATTTAAGTAAACCATAATACTCATTCAAATCTGTACAAAGACATATTCTCCAGCTGAATGGGCAACCTCAGGCACAACAGCCATGTGGAAACATCTGTGAGGCAAAACACAGGACAAGAGCTGGGAGAAAACACTGAGGAAAGAATGGTGAAACAAGGAACGTGGCATGAGCCAGCAAAAGGCACAAGGGGGGAAATAGAGAATGAAAAGAGGTCTTATCTTTGGGGTGAACTTTCAGATTGAAACTGAGAAATAATAAATGTGGCAGCAAAGAATGTGTATTCTATAGAAAAACTGGACACAGAAAGGGGCAATAAAAGCACAACAACTGAGGTGAGATGGGAGCAGTAAATAGGCAAATAGTCAAGATAAGTTTGAGCACAAAATTATGGAGAGAATTTTTTACACCTGCAGACATACAGAACTGCCTGTAAGACTCTCAAAGGAGAGGATATGGGGAAAATACAGAGAGAAACCAAAAAGCAACAATCTTTTGTGAACCTGACACTAGAAGTGGATGGTGCTGGCACTGCATCAAAAATGCAGCAATAAATATAACCAAAAAAATCTTAATTTGTCAAAAATTAGGCTCCAGTCTGTCCAAGAAAATCTAAATACTTCTTAGCAGCTGCGTATTCCTATGGGCTTTATGTCACACTTCACAATGGGACACTGATTGGCAAACCTGCATACCACTTTGTTAAATAAATAAACATTCAATAAAAACAATACAGCACTGTTGCTGAAATGCAAATTTTAATTGCAGGACTTCAAGCCGCCTCATTTCTTCGTGAAGCAGATGGTAGTTTTGCTGGAAAGAGAAGGACTGAAGGTAGTTGGATTTGGCACACTGAAAACTGGCACCAGGAGTTGAAAAGGTTCCATTTCAATTTTGTCACAGGGAAAGATGAATCTATGAATTAGGTCACAAACGGTGAAGTAGAAGCTAAAGGAGTTTTAACTCTCCAGCCATTTCACCATTAAAGAGTCTAAATATTTTCTTATTATACATTTTACAGTATGCTGTAAATACCATAAATTAATAAATTATTCCAGCTCTAACCTGAGGGCCTCTTACTGTTTCTTCCCTGTTCTTTGTGCACAACCACCAAAAAATAACTGCACTTTAATAAAAAGGTGGCATGCATATATTTAAAAAAAAAAAAAAAAAAGGAAATTGTTCTCATCAAGAAAGGTGTTTTAGGAACATGTTGAGCAAATACAGCATCATTTACAGGAGGAAAAGTGTTTTTAGTCATTCATTGATCCAACTGATAACACTGACATGAGATGGTCTATCATATTTCATATGTCAATAGAACATATGGCTTTCAGTAGATTCTTTTATGAATTGGACTGTTGACAAAAATAAGCTTCTCAGATATGCCATTGGCACTACACTAAACTGAAATATTATTATATTTCCACACATCAACATAACAATATCAATATGCTTCCCAGCTGTATGGAAAGTCCTTTATACATAAAGAATCAATATGTGTTTATAAATATCTAATCAGAAAATACGGAGTCCTATGAAATTGTTTCTACAGGATGATCCAAGATCGCAGTAGAAAGGGTACAGTAGAATTTTTGAAGAAAGTTCTAGAAATAAAAACTCAAAAAATTTTGGATTTTTACAGATAATTCAGAAAGTTTTACTTTTCACTTATAGAAGAAGAACTAGGTCATACTTTCTCAGTATTTTAATAGCAAGTAAACAGGGCATTACTAATACACAAAACACAATGAATTACCAACTTTCTTCCTCCTGGTTACTTCACAGCCGTGAAAATACAGCAGCGTAAGGCTATAGAGTGAGTATTGCATCACTTCTTCAAAACTTATGTTTTACTTTAAAATGGGATTTTGCAAGACCTTAAAAGAATTTCACAGCATGAATTCAATAGCTAAATTTAGCGAGATCTGTTCCCAATTCCCCCAGGCATTTTTCACAACCTCCCTTCAAAGCATTAAGTACAAGCTTGCACAAACTAATTTTAAAAAGAACATCCTTCTCTATCTCACGAAAAGATACATGAAAACACGTTGCTTATCTCAAAAGTGGCATTGTTTGGGTAACATTAACTCCAATTCAAGAAAGGAAAAAACAGAGCCTGCATACATCCCTGTTTCCTTCATGTATCAAGACTATGTTCCCATTCCAGATGAACTCAGAAGTTACCCTCCTATCTACTGTTAGATGTGGGGTTTTTCTTTATTAAAGTACAAGCAGCAGCAGTTACCAAAGAAATATAGAAAATACCAAAAATCACATTCACAATTTTTCAATTCACTCTCATTTTTATTACCATGTATCTACAGTTCCACCGATATTTTTATTCCATAGCCCTCATCTCCCACCATACATTCATTTAGCGCTGACAGACAAGTTATTCCTTACCATATATGTATTTATGCCACCAACTTCAGTGCACAGTAAGGAGGATATAAACAGTCTCAGGGCAGAGTAAATTCAATTATAGGCATGCAGCTAAAATACAGCACAGAATACCTAACAAAACACTTTCATCTCTCAATTAAATTTTTCCAAGTAAACATTTCTGCGATCACATTACGAACATTTTTAAATTAAGACAACCTTAAAATGATCACTTAATACTTTTTTTTTTATTTTAAATGGGTCATATCCTGCCAATTTTTTTGGTAAGCTACTGCCTGCTTTTTGCCATGCCTTCACAATATCCAGAGTATCTCAAAACGAAGCAGGGAAATCTAGTCCTTGCAGTGCAGCCACCTTCACAAATGACCAAGCCCGGAGCTGACATCCAGCTGCCAGTGCAGAGGCAGCCGGGACACGCTCCAGGGGCTCAGGGATGGCAGCAGCTGCCAGCTCTGGGCCCTCACCCTCCATCAGAGCCTCACCCACCACAGGGTCTCAGTGACCAGGGGCACCAGCCACAGCAGCCAAGCACCCATGTGCTGCGCAGCAGAGCTGGGAGGTGACAAATGTGCAGGTGATAAAATTTCTTAGCGGTAGACATGACCTCACCCAAGAGAAACTGGTTGAGACCAAGGGATTCGACCTGTCAAATGCACGCTTCATTCTCCACCTAATGAAACATTCAAATGAACACACTAGTGTTACTCTAATGCGTTGGAAGAAGTCAGTTTTGTGCATGTTAAAAAATAAATCAAACAGAATTAATATTTTGTAGAAAGGAAGTTAAACTAGTATGCAAGATATAAAGCTAAATTTGCAGAAACATTCCCTATTTCATGTTATAGAAGGAATTACTCTAGGGATTAATTTATGTTCTTATTCACAACCATTTTTCTAATACAGTCATTAAATTCTTTTTTATGAATCACTGTTCTCATCTGGGCTAAAGCAATTAAGTTCTCAAGACAGAACAGTAGGTGTGCTGGTGCTAATTAATATTCCCCTGAGGTGAGCCTAGAGTTTGCCTGCGTCCTGAGTACACCTGAGGTTGGCATTAATCAAGATAATTCTTTCTTGGCATCTCTGTTAAGGAACAAACTGGGCATTTAGGATCAAATTTCTTTCTATGAGCACAAGCCCTCCACAGGCTCTCTCTGCTCTAGTCCTGAGATGTGGTGCTACCTTCACTTGTAACCAGAATTCCACCCACAAACTGCAGTGCTTCCCACCAAATCCACCTTAAGGAGTCAATAAAACATGATTTTAGCAATTTTAGCTGACTACTGATTTGGTAAATTCTGATAACATGGGAAAAAAAACAGCCAATACATGTGGTACTTAAAACAGCACTAAGACCTAAGGAAAGGGTTTCTGAGTTTGTACCAAACCCCAAAAGAGCAGTTCTGGCTGTTTCTGTGTCAGCATTATTTTTCCTCCCTTCTCATACCTTATTATCCCATTGCTCCACTGACAAAACATTAGCCAAAAAAAAAAAAAAGAAATGTCTTGTTTGAATACTTTACTATTTCAGCCTCTTCCATAAAGCAGGCCAGGCCAAGAAATTCCACTTTTTTATTCTTCACACAAGTGTTTTGTGAGTTTTTATTAAAAAAATTCTGGTTGTGCTTCAAAAACAGTTTTGTTTTCCAGTTATGCTATTGATGAATGTACTCTATGTAAATATAGACAATTTATGTTTCTCCTGTTGTTTTAAATTTGTTATGTTAGTTTACTCTTATTGTGTGTAAAGCTCTATTCCTTATGCACAGTTAGGAAGGTGCACGAATGAAAGTTTCTAATCCTTTTCTGTTATAGTAACAATCAGAAAATACTAAAGCATTATAATTTTTAAATCTTAGGATTTTGCTCTAGTTCATTAATTCAAAGTTCTCAGAAAAAAATGCAACTTCTAAAAACACTACTAAGCATTCCTTCACAAAATTTGAAAACCTTGGAAGTTCCAACACACAAGGTGAGGGGAACCAAACAAAAACAAAAACCCCAAGCCCCTGAGATTGCGAGTTTCCCAGTGCAGAAGCAGCCATCAGTCTTGGAAGTACTTTTGTGTGTCAAGATACATTTAGTCTCACAAAGAAGGATGCTGGAATTGCCAAAGGCTGCCAGCCATCAAATGGAAGCAAAGAACACTGCAGATACCTAAGAGTCAATGTAAAACTGGATTTCATTAAATGGACTTCTGTAAAGTGCTTCCATACTTCCATGAGAAGTGTCAGAAGAAATATCTTATTACATTGGTCCACTTCATTGTAAATAATGTCGCTCGTTCTTTAACATATTCATGTTTCAGATTAAGGGGCTCACCATGAAAAGTCACAGAGATGCTGCAAGTGCTGTGAAAAGGTAACCAACGCGCCAGACACACAACATGCCAGGTGCCAGCACCTATTCCAGACATTTGTGCCTTTTATTATTAATAATAATTCCATTATCGGGGAAAAGCTACTCATGCTCAGGCATACCTGAAAAGTTAGTCAAGGCATACCAAGAGTATAACAGAGAAAAAAGTTAGTTTTAACTTAGAATATTACTCTGCAGATTCCAGACTATCAATTACAAGTGGGAAAAAAGGCAAATTAAATTCACAATAAGGAATCCAATACACCAAAAAAAACCCCTTTCCTGTATCCCTTTAGGTATAATCACTGTTCTGATGTCCTACTTGTATGAAACTTCCCAGCTTATATTTTAATAATCAATTACTATAAAGAGATAAATTTCAATACAGGATAATATTAGCAAAACATTAATGAGACAATTCATTTAGTATTATTTATTAGTAAAATTTATAGTGGTCTTAAAGGTCAGATTTGGGTCCAGTTTTGGTAACATTTAATCATGAAATCCCTTACAGCAGAGCAAGAAACCATGCAACTAAGACAGTGAGAACCAGGCTGAGCTGATGGAAAGCTGATGTGATATTTCACACCAAAAAAAATCAAAGTCTCAGTCACTAAAATATAAAAATACTTTTTCGTGATTGACGAAGGCAAATTAAGTTATTCGATGGCAGAGATCCATATATAAAAGCAATGCAGGAATGAAATTCATATGCTTAGATGCTATGAAATCTTTGCCAATAGGGTTTCTGAACATCAAGTTTTACTCTAGATCCAAGAGGCTAAATCCAAAAAAGAACATATTTATCCAGTGAGTATTTCCAGATGCCCAGACATGACAGAGCATGAACTCCTTTAGCTGCTCTATGGGGGTTTTGGTTTCTGAAATTAAACCTCCACAATCTACTTTGCAAATACAGACACTTTTAAAGCATTTGTTCCTTAAATAGCTAGAAATACACAGCTAAATTGTTTTAAAGATTCTGTACAAAGAACTGAACACTCCACTTTTAACAGGAAACACTGCTAAGGCCTCTTGATTTGCTGTGTCATTCAGATTTCGCCCAGCTTAAAGGAAATTGCAAACTAAAAGAGAATAGCACTACCAAAATCATGAGCCTGTGTTCAGACTCATTGATTTCATTACTTAGATACTAGACAGTTAGATAAAAAGAGTAAATTGCTGAAGCAAAAGAATCCACAAGAAAAACATCAGAAAATAGAAAACCATTAAAAGAAAAAGCTGTATCATTTCAACAACAGAAACAGACCAGGAGAGTTACTTCAAATGCAAGAATTATCAATTTAAAATGTAAAGTTTAACAGTGTAGCTGTGCACAGGCAGAATTTAAAAATACCAGTACAGCAAATGTGCATATGTGTATTTATTCTTTCTGGCATTTTTCAAAACTTGCTCTGTTTTCCTTCAGATTCTTATCTGGCAGCCTGGTAAATGGAATTGTGAAGTGCAGAAGTGTGTACAGTTCCCTACTCAGGCACACTGTGAAAAGTGACTACATTTGTTTGAGTATTACTATGCAAATTGTCAAAGCTACAATGGTTTCTGCTGGGTTCTCCTGAATTCCTGCCTTTCCTCTTTCAGCTCTTTTACATGTGTTCCTAGAAACTAAGTAAACATCTCAGTATAATTTCTTGAAATGCAAAAAGTATTAGTATCTTTCTCGAAATAAAGCTTCATCTATATTTGATACTATAGGAAGTCTCTTCTCTGAAACAACCTGAAGTTGTAATTTATCCCATGTTTTACCTACAGAGCAGCAGGAGTTGTGACACATACTGGTCCAAAACCAATCAACTTCTGGCTAACACTGAATAGAAAAGCAAAAGGAAGAGACTATAAAACAACCTATTAGTTAAGGATTCTAAATTATGGAGTTCTCATTAATTGTATGGTCTGCACTGGTTTTAGGTATCTAACAGTTGCAAAGGTATTGATCTGAAGTTCATTGCTTGCCTGTGCAGGTGACATGATTCCCTATTCTCCTAGCTATAGGAAATGCAATTCACACCCAAAGTCAGAATCACTTCCTATCTGAAAAAAACTACTACTTTCCCAGTTTTCTTTGGGTTTTCTGGCTTCACAACTAAAGCATTAGATTTCACAGTTTCAGAATCATTTTATATTAGAAAAATTCATCTGATCATTCTGTTTGGAGCCTTTAACGACTGAACTTCTTAGTGCTTTAAAGAAAGGAACATTTTGAGCCATAGTTATTTTTTGTAATAGCTCTCTTTTGGACTGTTGGTGGGGTCTTGCTATTTTATTGATTTTAAGAGTAGCTTATTCTTCCCAGAATTTGCACCAATTTTTTTCCTTTGTCTATAGTTTACAAACTGCAAATTTCAAGTTTTTTCATCTAAAAAATTGATGCCTGATTGAGTACTTGAATCCTCTCTACATCTGGAAATTCACATCCTAAGCAGCAAGTTCAACAGCTTGAACTGTTATTATCTATTTTCCCTTATTCATTTATTAGAGAAAGTAAATTCACTCAGAAGAACTTGTGGCAGCCTATCAGGATGTTCCTCTTTCCCAAACTGTGAAGAAAATAGTAAGAACCCATTTTATAATGGTCATTAGGAAGGCTTAGAAACATCTGCAAATGCTTCCATTGTGTCCACGTGCACATTCCCAAAGGAGAGCTTGTTTCAGTTGAACTGCAGGTCCTGCAGCACAGCACTTTACTCCATGTCCTTGCTCATGGGCAGACAATATGGCAAAAGGGAAGGACAAATCCCAGGGAACAGGAAACATTGCCTTTCCTCCTGCCTCCTCACATCTAAGCTTTTTATCCTCTAAAATGTGGGTGATGCCTGCTACAGTTCTTCCCTTGCACAGAAGGGACCACTGCTTTCAATGACCACATGATTGAAAGCATTGATGAAGAAGAAAGAGTTACTTTTGAATTTGGGAAAAGGAGGTGAGCAGCCACACCCTGTCCTACAGAATTACTGCCTCAAGACACAGCAGACTTTAAATTTAGGAGTCAAGGAAAATGCACAGTCAAAGTTGAACAGCACAACAGAGGAGACAGGGATAATACGAAATGTGCAAGATGTGTAAATGGTATAAATAAGGAGTTTATACAAATTGACTCACTCTTCTTAATCACACATAATCCTGCCAGTAGGCTTTTGCAAGCTGAATTAAAAACAAAAACAGCAGCAACCCTCATTATACGGCTTCCGGAATTTTCTACGATCTGGCAAAAATGAGTTAAAACAAAAGAAATTTCATAGCAAAATAGATTTACTATAGTTTTTGCAGTAAAAACCGTTTCTGCACATTTTAGAACTCCTCATCTGTTAAGATTATTATTAAATAGAGATGACTATTCTAGAAAAAAAATTACAAAAAAGTCTTAAAGGCTGAAATTTGTTGTAGAGACTATTAAGCCAGGATTAGGGGGAAAAAAACCAAACAACCACCACATATTTCCACAGTAGCAGGGAAAGATTGATCTTAATTAAGACACTGAAAAGAACCCCCAACCCTTCAAGATAATATAAAGATCTAATTTAAAAATTATATTTATGGACATCTGAAAATAAAGTGTCCAAGGCAAACACCAAACACTGTATTAGAGCTAAAATTCACTACTGACCTGCCAAAGAGAGTAATTCAACGACAAATCGTATTGTTTACTGCAGTCACAATATGATCAGTATGCAACATTCTCATGAAGCAGCTATGCAAGTGTTAAACACCTGAAGGACCCTAAACATGTCACTGACAACTTAGGAAAAACAGCAGAACATGAGCAATTGCTGGTTGGCACAGAAATAAAGTGATTTTGCAAGTGCTCTGTGCTTCTTCCTGCTAAAATCCAAAGTTGTGCAGAACAAGAATGAGCAGGCAAAGGTCAGAAGGCGTTACACCACACATGCTTGTCAAAGAACAAACTTTCAGATTGGGATATTAAAACACAGAGACAACTCACAAAGCGTAGAACTGGAGACAAATGAAATAGAATTGAAATACTTTTTAAAAAATTATACAAGCTGAATAACCCATTCCTAATGAACGTTCAAGTGGTGAAAGAATCCCCTGAGAGCTGTTTAAGGGTAAACCTTCCTCAGAATATAATGATAGAAACTTCACACACAATGGGACTTGTTTTAAAAATGCATAAAATACAATGCTCAGTTTCACATCTTTTCACTTATCTAAAACCTACAAAAGGACTGAAAAAGTTACTCTGAAATAATCCAACCAGCTGGACAATAATGCCAGTCTCCCGAATCGGCAGATACATGCAGCAAATGCAAACAAAGAAGATTGGTGGGGAGAAAGGTGAGGGGAAAGGCACCTGCACAAAACAATTGTAGAAGTTGAGACCAATTTGGTGTGAGGCAAAGGTGTCTTCCTATATCCAAACTACTTCTGTACTTTTTTAAGTTGGCATTAAGATGTGTCAAAATACCTGAAATAATAATGCAACACTGTGTCACGACATTTACCATAAATATTTAAGTTTAAAAATACGGCACTAATTTTTTTTAATATATTTTATCCCCAAGTTATCCCTGAATTAAGCTTTTGGAATATCAAATTAGTAGATTCTACCTCACATATTTGAAAACAATTCAACTGGACACAGTTGAGAAATGAAGACCTAGAAAAATGGGAACAAAATTTGGTTTGAAATAGTTTCCAACCGGATCAAGTTACCACTTTCTTCTGAGACCACTGTGACATGCAAAAAAAAAAAAAAAAAAGAGATCATCTAGCTGAAACAAATATGTAAAATATAATCCCAAAGATAATTTTTTTCTTGTAAATTTGCATAATCTTTCCTCCAATATTTGATTCTATGTTTAGCCATCAATGCACCACTTCTCACAATGAGGCAGTGCTTTATAAAAAGACCTGAAAAGAATAATGCCTTCGCCCTATTTAACAGAAAATCACTGGTACCTTCAATTCATATTCTATTGTTACATCTGTGTACATCTTTAAGAAAAAAATCTCTTCCCTAAAATGTTACTTAGAAATATTTTTTCTTGGACTTTGCCTGACTGGCACTGCTCGTTAATTCTGCAGTCCTGAAGCCAGGACAGCGCAGTGTACTCAGGTGGAAACGCCTATCACAAGTGTCCTTATCTAATTGCTCAAATTCTCAGCCTGACAGTTCTCCCTCTTCTGGGGATGAGTTGCCTGGAGAGGATGAAGAATGCCTGGTTTGGCTTTCCTAAGCAACTTCTGTGTTTTCTACTCCTTAGCTCTCTCCTCCCTTCCTTTACTGCACCAGGGAATCTGAGGACAAAAATATCTCTCAAGTGTAAGAAAAGTACCAGATCATTCAGGCACAATTATGCAGCTCATTCATTCCCATATTTCAACCAAACTAAGAATGTACAAGTTGTACGTTATAAATCGAAATATAAATATACTGAAATAAAAATAATATAAAACTAAAATAAATTTTATCTACCAGAGGGTGATGTAGGAAGCAGTGGTTGTTAACCAGTGATGAAAAATCACACCAAATCTCTCTTGCTAGCAAAAAACTTACACCAGCATACAACCCAATGTGCTTCTGAATACAATTTTTTTAGGAAGAACTTCAGATTTCCAGAGTACTGTAGTATCCTTCCAGTGGCATATTGTAGTTTTCATTTCAGCATTAATTATCAGAAATATTTAAGGTTGTGGGTTTATTTTGGATTTTTCAAAATACATATTAAGACAGATAAGACAATATAGTATGTAACTAAATGTATCCCTGTTAACATCAAACTCACTATAAACCTCAATAATTTTTCAATAGGTAGCACATCCTCCATAGCCCAGAGAGACGTGCTGACAAGAAGGTACATTTTCAGAATGCTGCAGAAAGAATTTTGGCTTCCAAATAAAGGGTAATTAGGAATTTTGATTTCCCTCAAGATACAGCTTAGTTTCTGTCATTCAAGTAAGTTTAGTGACCACTGAATGCAAAAGTCTGATTATTGCAATCTAGATATAATTTTTTAATGCACACATGTGAATAATTACATACACACACATCCATAGAACAGCAGGCTTTTACTACAGACTGCAAACAGTTGATTGCAAACAGTGACTTTTCAAGTTTGGATTTAAACATTTTATTTATGCTTTGGTGTATCATGATTTAAATATAACCCTCTAGTTCACCTCCACCTTCTCGAGTATCCAGAGGAAATATTATACCGCAATATTCAGGCATTTCTTCACTGAATTAGTTATGACCATTATGCTTTACCAGTAACCTGGAAGTTAATGTCACACACAAGAAAAAGTTCACAATAACAGGACCATTCTTTCAGCCTTTCTACCTGCAAATTGCAAAAGCTATACATCCATTTACACAGTTTAAATCAAAATACGGAGAAAAGATCTCATTTTCAAAGCACAGCTCCCTGCTTCTTTCTGAGCTTCTCTCAATTTAATGAAGGCTTTTGCAGAGAGCTTTGTACTGTTAATTACAATTAATGCTGTAGTCAATTAAACAGAAACTTGTGTGAGTTCAAAAAGCAGACCTTGTTTTAGGGTTTGCTGCTCCTCTGAAGCTGCACCCCAACATGTGTTTATGCCTTTCCTGGAGGTTCTGCCGACCTTTGTTTTTCTTCTACAGAAATGCCACGTGATGAGATCCCACCCTCTCACAATTCCAGATGAGACTGGAATATAGACCTTACAAGACCTTCGCATTCTCTGAGTCTCTAACACTGAAATATTCACATTGATTTGCTTCGGAATTTTACTTTTGGCAAACCCATCATTTACTCCTTTTCCTTCAGGGTACAAAGAGAACTTAACATGAAATCTACTGCCTTCTTTAAACATGTGTTTTGTTAGCTTTTTATCATCTTCCAACACCAAGAGCAATAACTATCCTGTGGCAGATGCCTAAGGAAATTCAAAAAGTAAATATTTTCCCCATCCCACAGGCCAAATATTCTAAAATTAGTAGATTCAGAAGACTTACTGCTCCTGCCACAAGCAACCCAACTTGAATCAAAGTTATCCTTTACAAAATATGCCAAGGGTTCCTGAACCCTAGTTTCTTTACTAACACAGCTGACAGATATTCCAACAATAAACTCAAGTAACAAATATTATCTTACAGTTGACAGCTTTAACAAGTGACTTGCTAGCACCAGGGAATACACAGTTCCATAGTCAGGAAAGCCAGACACCTTCAACAGGGCAAATGACAAACAGTCCAAATCTGACCCTGCATGACACCAGCTAAGCGTAACTCCCAGACATGCAAAAACTCAAGAAAATTAAATCAATGACCAACAGGCCAAGTCACCATCACAACTTTGCCCTTACCCTGAAAGAGCAGCAGCTTTCGTCATGTTTTGGGGTGAACCATCAAGTGTTAGTTAATGTTCAAAGCTGGTGAGGTCACAGTTTCAAGTCATAGAGCCTCACACAGTTCCAACCACCTTTCTTGCAATGACCTTTCTGCTACAGAGTCAACGCACCTTCTCAAAATATTACTGGTCTTGTTTATTCTTCTTTATGAAGAACACTCACTGACACTCATTATTTGACACTCAGTCTAAGACTTCAAGATGCAAATGAAATTTCATGCTAGCACTTTGACACTGGATAATTGAGAACGGCCTATATCCTGAATTTAAAGGAGGTATTTTGCAATACTCAATTTTTAGTTTCCAACATGATGAATAAAGTACATTTCATTTTAAATAAAACAGTAGTCTTTCAGTTGACAGTTACATACAGCGCATTCTAAAACTATAATTCATGGTCTTTTTCTTTTTTGAAATACTGGAGGCAACAGAACAAAATCAAAAATTACTTTCCTCAGATCTCTTTATATCTCAAAAATTCCCAGAAGGGTGTAACTTATTATTACTATCCTTTCCAATTTACCACTAACATGTGATACAGCTTTTCATACATCTTAAACTAATAGTTTAAGTTTTTTTAACATATATATGACTATTATGTAAACCAGAATAGCACCAGAAAGCTCCAGCCAAGACTAAACAAGTATTGCACAGTTACAGAATCACATTCCTATTATTCCTTTTTCTAGCTCAATACTTACCACGCTTTTTGAGACAGAGGAGGGAAAAAAGGTTAAAAGTAACTACATTCCCTCTTTCATCCTCAAGCACTTTCAGGTTACTACTCCCTCAAAACCTCCTTGGTTATCTCTGGTCTCATGGCCCCCTCCTTACCAAATTCTACTCCCCACCAGAGCCAGGAGCCTTTCCTCCTCCTCAGAAACAACAGCAAAATGCAAGACACACCCCTCTGGCACAGCTTATTCGCTCTTCCTCACCAACTACACACCATCCCTCCTCAGCAGAGTCCTGCTGGTATGGCCTCTTCCCATTTCACAAACATTTTTCCAATAGAACAAAAAAACTCCACTGATTTCACCCTACTTTCTGATTCAGATAATGATGGTTTGACCTTTTCTGTGAGGTTAAAAGGTAAAACTGCTTTGCCACATTTAATAAACAAAGTAAAGAAGAAATATTTTGCACTTACCTAAATTGCCATCAATGTACATCAGTTTAAATGACGGAAACAGTGGAAACATGCAAAATAAAGTTAAAACCAACAAGTATGCATGCAGCTCAAGACAAATGTTTTTTAAAAAGCTGAAACGAGCAGGAAACAACAGTACAGTGAAAAACAGAAAATAAGGTGAATGGATGTGATGAACCTACTGGCTTTACAGAATCCTAAAACATTTTAAGCAGCTTTCATTGGTTGTAAATGCTATATTGAAATTTGACATTGGAAGTATTTCTTCTTGAAGAGACTCATTTAGTAAAAATACAGCCAATTCCTTTTTTAATTAAGATTATTAACATGAAAACATACCTCAGAGGTAGCATAGTAAACCACAAGCATAACATCTCCATTCCTCAGACTCCTGCCTTTGAGTTGTGTAAACATGTACATCATTAATATTCACAATAAGCTTCAAAATCCCTGCTGTTTCACACATTCACACAATAAGAGGGCTGAAAAGTATTTAAACCCCAAAAAATCCTCCTCTGACCACATCGAGCACTAACAAACAATGAAAGGCTCTCTCCAACTGGCAATCAAGTGCATGCTTTGACACATTAAGGAAGGCAATGCCTGTCTATGAACTCACACTAAACACCCGAGTGTTGGCACCTCCCAGCATATTCCACCTCAATGAACCCACGAGAATTTCAAAGGGCATAAACAAAATATCTAAAAAAGATTTTTTTTAATAACGTATACCTTAGCCTAATCAATGTTTTATTAGGAACATAGTTTAATTAGTAGAGAGAAGGGAAACACCATTTCAGAATATGTTAGTATATTTTCTTCTATTGTTATATTTAGATACTTGTCATGAATCAAAGTGAAAACGAAGAGCACATGAAATACAACATTGAGTAGCTACTCACAATTCTGAATTCATGAATACACATTCCCTTCGCTACTAATTATTTTATCAGCACTATTCTGCTAATTGCAGCATCTGAGTTATTCATATTGCTACAGATGGACAAAAGTTACTCTGAGAAGTTATTTCCAGAAAATTTCATATTCAAAACTATAAGCCTCAGAGGAACTGCTCACTATCCTTTTTACCCTCTCTCCATTTCATTAACCAGAAGTAAATTCCTGCAGTATCAGGATAGGAACTAAACTTCAAAAGATCAAAATCCATAATGTGTTTTCAAAGAACACATTAAGTCAATTAAAATTACCTGGTTTTCTGTAAGGGAAAAAAGGCTCATGCTTGCCCATTTATTTCCAACAACCTATAACCATGCCACGACTGAAAGAGAGCCACTGTTCATTGCACACAGTGTCCAATTTGTATTAATTATGTAGTATTAGATGATCTTTTGAGTAGGTAAAATGAGCTTTATTTTATGCAACTGGGCTTAATACACACCTTAAAAAATGTCACAGTGATTCAGTTTTTGCAATGTCATAAAAGCAGCATATCAACTGAAAAACACTAATGTATTGTTTTAGAAGCAGCTAATCCAAATCCATAAATTAGTTTTCCCTCTTGACAGACAGGCAACAACCTTGGAAATGAATATTGAATATGAATGTCTTGTGTCTTCCCAGCACTTCCCACCTCGTGGCCTTCTGCTCTCCACTGAAACCCTCTACACTAATGCTTCTATACATTACACATGATTAAAATCTTCTCTTCAAGCCAGATTAAAGGGAATAACTGTCTACCTAGGGGAAAAAAAAGCAAAACCTCTGAGACACTGCAAAGGGATGATTCCAAGATGAGGAACCACTTTAAATAGTTAAAAACATGTAGAGTACTTCCTGCCCCTATGTATAACAACACATATATAAGATAATTCCAGTTATGCTGTGAGAAAATATGACAAAGAATATGAACAAAAGACAACTAAATGTGGGCTGTGGTATCAAAGTACAGGTGCTGAAAGTCTACACTTTCAGAAATACAACAACTTTCAAAAGAAAAACAGGAACATCCAAGTTATTGTCCATAAACTTCCTCATGGATCTCTTTCTGCTTCCAAAAGGTTTAATTTTATCAATTTTCCTGTTGAAACAGATCCTACTATTTCAAACTAATTCATTTATTTGGCAGGGTTTTTTTAATTTATAATCCTACTTTCCAGGATGTTTTTAAGCCTTTCCAATCTTGACATTATCTGGATGCAAAACACATATCCATCCTTTAGGACACTGATGAAAGCCTCAAGCACGTGACAGATCCCTACCAGGTCCTACTGGAAATCTTTCCAATTTCACCATGAATCACTGATGATTGCACTTTGACATCGGCTTCCAATCAAATAGTTCTCCATACCATAACAATTTCCTGTCATGTGCTTCCCACCAAGGGAAAGTCTTTTGAAACAAAGTTTTGTTAACATCAATATGTTGCTACTGTTTTTCCATTACGCATGAAGTGTGTTTTCCTGTCATCCAAGAAAAATCACTTCTTTGACATTACTTTTGACAAAACCATACTGGGTGTAAGTGTCTTTGTTATTTCCCCCCTTATTTAGAAAGAGCTAATGATTTTTTAAAATACAGTTCACAAATAATTCTTTGGGTTTTGCAATATTTTATCAGAAACAAACTATAAAAATAAGAAACATATTTCGTTCATTCCCTCATTTCACTTTTTTTTTGGCAGGCAGATAGGTTTGCCCTTCTCCAGTCTCCTGGGAATTCCCCAAGTTTGCCAGGAAAGGAATCCAGGCAGGGTCACTTTCATCACGGACAGCCAATGTGAAAACACTTTTTAGTGTTTCAATATGAAACAACTCCATTTTTGAGAAAGTTTTATAAGCCAGTAAACCTCAGACACACAAGGACAAACTGACTTTTAGGACAGATGAGATAGAGCACATCACTTCCTTCCAAAGCCATTCCTTCAGAAAGGCTCCTCTAAATGCTTACAAGAAAAGTAAGCAGCTCTTAAGCGGATGGGTGCTTTTATACACAAATATTTGATTAGTAGAGAGGAAATAGCAGAAACACATGGTTGACTCCTAAACCCAAGAGAAGTTCCCCTTGGAGTTTTGCTGGAACCTGTGGCTGGGCTTTGTGCTGACTGACACTTCCTGAGTAACCCAGAGAACAGAGTGATCAGTAAGATGACTAATTTTCTTCATGGTGTTTGGTTATTCAGGGCAGCAAAGACAAAAACCAAATGCAAAGAAGAATTTTATAAGACTAAGCAAATAGTCAGAGGCTGGCAGATGAAATTCAGGGAGATAAAAGTGGCACACCAGTGAAAATAATCCTACCTTTAAGCATTTCAAGCTGTGATCTAAACTGGTTTGATTTAACAGGGAGGTTTTTTCCTACCATGATAAATATTTCCATTAAGATATTAGCTTAGTACTCAGTAGCAGAAAAAAAAAGGAAAAAAAAAAAGCATCCAAAACTGCAAAGAACAAACTAATTGTTGGGAATTGCTGTGAGAGACATACAGGATAAAAGGGCAAACACTACAACATCAACATAACTCATTTTACACCTCATCAAAAACATAAGATGTTTTGGCCTCCTCGCCTCAAAAAAAAAAAAATCCCGAGCATGTAATAGGTCTGAAGAACATCATGCTACTGTTTCACAGCGAATTATCACACATGGTAAGATCCTCCTGTCTGGAAAAGAGCTGAGGGAGGGATGTGATGATGGCACTGTAAAGTCTTAAGTGGTACTGAGACTGGCACCAGACATCAATTATTTAATTGCCTCTTTCAGTACAAGGAACAGGAAATCCTAGCAAAAGCAGCCAAAGTCTAGTGCAAAACCAAATGAAAAGCAGTGGTTCCTCACAGGTACGTTAGACTGTAAGAGGCTGGGGATACTGGCATTTTAACCAGGTCCAAAACTCACTGGCTGGATTTAATGTCCACTGAGTTATTAAGCACAAAGAAACAGCAGCTGGATCAGAAGGAATACTCTCTGGGGATACCACTGTGTACGTGGCCTCCTCTGTGAATGTTTGGACACTGCTAGCAATGGAATCCTGAGCTACCCTATCTGTGTTATTGCATTATAGAGTAAGGATCTACGTTAAATATACAAATGGGGCAAAATACACTGGTTTTGTCAGGTTTGCTGCTACAAGAAACTAAGAATTCGTCAAAAAGATACAACATGAATAAACTCATAACTAGTTTACTTTCCCCTCAAGATGAGGATAACTAGCTTTTAGGGGAAAAAACCAAAACATAACCTCACTGGTGTGTAACAAAGTGTCTAAATACCAGACTCAAATTCCCAATGTCAGTATAAGATATTAATGGGACAGTTCCATAAGAAATACATGAGAGCGTATTAGAATATTTCTCCTCCTAAGGTGACACTAACTACCACCATTAAAATACCTAATGAACAAAGTTTTTGAAAAGCAGAACCTCCACCATGCATCTTTTTGGTAATATTGGTTCTAGCAGCATCCCAGTGCATCTGCTATAAATAAATAATCAGCAAATACTATTGTCAGACAGGGCATAAAAGTTGCACAAGAAAGTAATAAGTGTATCCATTGCACTGAATTCCTGATGACAACCCAGTCAGTTTCCCACTGAAGGAACTGGTAAGAGACTTGCCAACTCTGTAGATATTCAGGGTCATGACATGCCTAAAAGGTGGCAAGTTTGCTGAGAAGCTCTCGTCGATCACAAACTTGGAAGTAAATTAAAAACCTCAGTTGTTGCTGCCTGCCAGCGAAGAAGTTTAGATTTGGAATCTAGAAGTGAGAGAAACACAGGACTGTGTTTTTGTCTGGGGAAAGTTAACAGATGGTCTAAAAAGGAGCAGCTTTAAAATAAGACCAGAAGCCAAAAGTGTGTGGAGAAAGGAAGGATAATTTCTTTTTATTTATTCTGTGCTGCTGTTTCATATAGCTTTTTATATATAGCTATATATTTGCTATAGCAAAATCTCAAAGTTTGACTTTAAAGATTTATCCATCCAGATTAAAATATTTGAATCTTTTTATAACTTCAGGAAAATAATGTTACATTATAAATAGAAGTATTTGAAATTCATATTTACAAGATACTCATTTCCTATGATGCAGCTCTCTGAAATGTTACTGATAACTTTCACTTCATTGTGTAATGCAGAAATACAGAAAGCTGAATATGAGGATTTATCTTCTTTTAACTTTAAAAACTATTAAATCCCTGTACAGCTTAAACAAAATATGCCTCTGGGTGTTTATTTATACTTTTTCATAAGTGGCTCATTTATCTATTCAGAAAACGTTGCCAAGACAACATTTAGACAGCTGTTGCAAAAAAAAACCCAAGAGAAAGTCTCAAAATAAGGGAAAGGGTAACAACACTTATTTTCTCCATCTAAAACATGAAGGGATGCTGCATGAAGGAAACTATAACCTGCATTTGGATTCTTATTAGTGCGCTTTCCTGCAGTTTAGCAGTCAGAGGGAGACATACCAAGACATACAATTCTTGGGGCAAATATCAAACTTGCACCGGCACTGGCTACAGTACCAAAAGCAAAACATCAAGTGCTTGGTTGTAAATCAGCACGAAAACCTACATAATTACTTACCTGATTTTCTTCATGGGAAACTCTCATCTGTTCTTTAAGAACTGACATTCTGGCTGCTTCTTCTTTCCTCAACACTCTCTCTTTCTTTAGCTCAGGACTCCAGAAAGTTTTGATGCTGTTCATAGAGGACCCCAGCTTGCTGTCCTTAATGTCTAGTTCTTTTCTGAGAAGGTCGTTCTCTCTCTGTAGATCCTTCAGCTGAGCCTGCAGATCTAACATGGTGCTATCCCTAACCTGTCTCAGCATGGAAGGAACCTGGTGGTGGTGGTGGTGTGAGGCTGTGGTCAGCCCTCCATGCTGGTCAGTGTAAGAAAGGACATCTGTGTGAGACAGTCCAGCAGAAGCAATATTGGGGCTGCTCCCCATGGCTGTGACTCGGCCACCATACACAGCTCGATTTGTAGCCCTTCCAAGAGTCATTGTGCCCTTTGGGAAAGTAGTAGAAGCTACACCCTCGTGGTCACTCAGGTACATTGGTCCAGATGTTGCATAGGCTGCGTTAAGGGACTGGATGTTCTCCATGGATAACGTTTTCCCCGTCCCTCCTCCCCCACTGCTGGTCCGCCTGTGACCCAGGCGAGGGGACCTCGGCAAGCGGGGGGACCTGGAGGGACTTCCTTCCAAGTTGCTGATTGTTCTTGCACTTCCATACATTTTTCTTCTACTTTGAGGTACTATTTACTAAGAAACTAGTAAGACTAAAGTTTAGTATTAAATTTATAATTCCGGTTAGAAATACTGGCAGTTTCACTGCATTCTTCCAGTAGGCAAAATCTGGTTTTCCTCCAAAGACAGACCTGAAAAAAAATATATATAAAATTAAGTTTTCATTTTGGAAAATAAACTTACAAGTAATCACTATATATCAGAAAAATCAACTTCCCAGAGTAATTTCAAAAATGAACTCTACTATACATTTTATATTTAAGATGATTAGTTAAAAACACATTTTCAAACTAATTTCAATCAAAATAAAACTCCTAATTTCTTTCTTGCTAGAAGACTTCGAGCTAAAGCTTGTTAAACTAAGTTAGAATGAACATGGGCACAATAATACACCTTAGTTGGTATGTTAATGGATTTAAATGACTTACAACAAGAAATTTATATAAAGAAAAATATTTATTGCTGACATTAAGAACTACTTTCTTAAAGCCTCCAGAATTCATTCCCAAGGCACACAGATAAAGGGATCTTGCTGATTTACTTTTTCAAGTTTTGGCATTTACGCATCACTGACCAAATCATACAGCACTCAAGAGATGACCCACAGCTTGCTCCACCACAAGAACTTGGGCAGCTTTTCTGCCCTCTCAACTTCAACACATTGATCAATAAAAAAAAAAAAAAAAAATCTCATCATGGTAATTGAGACAATGCAACTGCTTATCCTAATTCTCAAGTCCAGCCATCCTCTGGCCAAATAACTCATCAAGCCCTCTGAGAAATCCAGCCTTGTATCATTCTAGTTCCCTGTAATAGTTCAGTAGCTCCTCCAAAGACAAACCTGCCATGAGACCAGAGCTGAAGATCATTTTCCTTCCACTGGCTCCTGGCAGATCATGAGCAAAAGCAACAACAAATCTTCTAAACTGATGGAATTCACCCCACTCTCTCGCTCACTCAATACAAAACCAGAAACAAAACAAACACCCCACAAAAAACACTACACTCTGGTCTGGTGAAAAAACAATACTGCTACCAGGAACTGCCAGCGTCAATTTCAAGTGCATACAAAGTATTTTTAGATACAGCAGACATGATACAAGGCCAGGTGGTGGGGTTTTGTAGGAGAACAGATTACGGGACATTGGGAATGGGGCTGTGGCCGAGCCCCACCTCTAATGCAGTGCAGCTGTGTAAGACAGGTGAACAGCACTGAAGGAAAAGAAACAGGAATGCTGAGGTGTACTGACCAAGCACAAAACACTAAAAGGGCACACGGGTGTTTCACATGCAAGAAACGGTGTAAAACGTTCTGCTGGGGAATAATAAAGTGCTGATGCTTGAAACCATTCTTGGTGTCAGGGTTTGGTATAAATTTGTTGATCCTCAGAAGCAGAAGTACAGAATATTGTATCTTCTATCACATCCATGCTGTTTTTCCTTTTCATTATACATTCAGTAATTTATGTTTCTCGCTTAGAGTTCCTTAATAACTTAGCCTTCTGTTTATGTCTCTGACACGTATTTTCATGTACCTATTTTGCCTTTTGGAGCTTATAAGTTGTGGTCTTCCTTTCCTCAACTTGTGTGAAGTTTTGGAAGTTCTTATATCAGAGAACAGTTCCTATCTTGCTTAGCACTCCAATGCTTACCATTGAGCACTATTGAAAAAAGGATCCTCATTCCTTATCCAAAGGGAGGCTAACTTCCCACTGACCTTCTTTAATAATATTCAAATGTTGACTGAACGCTGTAACTTCCATAAACTTGTGAAAATTCTGAAAGCAACAGGAAAAGAAGCAAAACACCACCAACCAAAGTGTTATTACCTCCACAGCATTTTCAATTTCTTTTATATTCCCCCTAGAAGTATTCTAATCAAAACAGAGACTTCTGTGTTTTAAACACAAACACACTGATGACATGCTTGATTTTCTTACTGTAATGGGCTACTAAGGACAGCTGACAGACTAAAAGCTGAAAACCCAGACTTAAAAAAATTCTAGAGTTTCTCCATTTTCATTTGCAGTTTGTTACCTTCTACTACCTGAATTATACAGACTTGCTTTCCTGCAAACACCTCAGAAAAAGGCAAGCACATGAAAATATGCTTTTCCAATGTGTGTACTTCTTAATGATGAAACTGGAGCCTTGCTTTATGGCTGTGAAGTCTCGGACACACTAGAAGCTATACACCACTGCTTTATGAAAGAGGGGAGAAGAGCACCCACATAATTTTCTGCTCTTTACTGCTTATACAAGGAGCCTTCCTAGCTTCAGGAAGATTTACTGTGTGTCTCAACACATCAGGAATTGGAGATATGAAGAAGGTGTATCAGCCTCGGGACCTCAACAATTGCCACACAGACCATTATCTACTGCTTCAAGAAAAAGAGAGAGATCCCATCTTCCCACAGAACCAGCTGACAGAGCCATTCTAGTCGAACTTAGAGTGGACAGGTAAGATATAGACAATTCTATTTTGAAAGATAAATTTATTTCATACTGCTATTTTAATTGGAAAGGGAGGAAAGAATACTAATACACTCAAGTAATAATTTTTTACACAAGCTGTAGGTGTTGCAGTAGCTAGGACAAAGGAGTCACAAAGGTCATATCCCCCTAAAACCTTCTTCTGAGAAAAAAAAGTCACCCAGCTTTGTTCAGTCTGCTAGGGACACACCACAGACCCACCACACGCGTTTCCTTATTAGAGTCAAGTTTTAAAATCCAAATAAGATTAGTACTAGAAAAAAAAAACACACTCAGATGCCCACCTCCTTGGCTCAGTATTTTCTTATTTTAAAGAAATCCCTTTAATGTACACAATGTAAAATTAACCATTATAATCATGAGTTTATTATTCTGCATTGCAAACAAAGCTGTGTTTTATATGGATCCTTTTAGGATCCAGAAAATTAAGCATGCGTTCTCAGCTGAGGGCAGGCACTAGACATGCTCTCATCAGCCTTGAAAACCCCAGCAAACCTGATACCATACATGCTAAAGTCCCACCTGATGCCTGTTCCAACTTCAGCTTGCCTTATTTTCCACATTCCTGCCCCACCTGATCACCTCTGCAGACCACAACATTACGGCTTCACATTACCCACACGGCTGAAGCCTGACAACTCATTTTATTTGTCTTTTAGCTTTCTGTTTTTATAGAAATCTGGAGCAAATAATTCTAATATGACACTACTAGAAGATCTCACTCAATCTAGTTTCCCAATCCTTACTTCTACATTCAATACAATTACAAAGTTTCCTTGAAATACTATACACAGTACTCTGTAAGTTCTGATTTTCACTGGTTTCACACTCTTACATACTGAGGGATGATTTAGGCTTTTAGTGTCCCCTCCTGTGGCCTGAATCACCTAGTCAGCAGGAAGTTTGGGTATCAGCCAAGTACTTAATAGCTTTGCACAACTTCTTGCCAATATTAACATTGAGCCAAGAGCTCAAACGTTTCTAAAAGTACCAAAAGCTTTAAGGAAACATCTCCTTTAGAGTTAACCTCCCCAGAAATATATGGTGACAGTTAAGTGCAGAAATGATCAATCCAATTCCAAACTGTCTAAAACTGTTTAGTACTATACAGCTCCCCACATAAAAACCAAAAGAAGCAAAATAGGAAAAAGGTGATGTAGAACACAATTCTCCTATTTTCCCTGCCAGGACTGCACTTTGAGGCACCACAAAAGGAAGGAGATTCACAGAAAAAAAAAATCTGTTCCATAAAAAGATGTCTTGGCAAACAGTAATGATCTCTTTATTTTGATAACATCTTTTAAATACTCTTATCACAACAAAAACATCTCTGTACAAAGAAAACCAGGAGCATGTATGTTTTAAAAGTAGTGACTAAGAGTCAGAAATATTTCTAGCACTTTCTTTTGTCTTACCTAGGTTTCCTATTGCTTTCATAGTGGCACAATACATTTTTACAGCAGAGAATATTCTTTTCTTCACATGTTTTTTACTACCTGTGCTGGTGTAAAAAAAAAAAAAATAAAAATAAAAAAAAAGCAGCAAGGTGGTACAAATACGACACAGAAAACCCAAATCTGTTGCAGAGTATCCTTCCTTTCCTCACTAATCTGAGTGAGCAGCCTAGCACATCTTCTTTTACTAAAGTAAAAAAAGATAAATACAATGCTCTTCCTATGGTGTTGGTACAAGACCAGCACTGTTTCTATTAAAAGGATGAAGTACTCTCTTTTCCTGCTTACCAGGCTGACCGAGCTACTTCCCCCACCTTTTTTTAATCCAAAAAAGAAAACAAGCCATTTCTTCCCACTACTCAACTATTCCTTATATGTTTGAAAAACAAAGCATACATGACAACTTCAAAAGCAACCTTTTCATTTAGGTTCCTTACAGTGCCCTGAATCTGCATTTCTTACTTAAATTTAAGTTTTACTACAGTCTGCACAATACATTTGTTTTTACTAGTTAACAGACATTCATTTATCCCCCTCTCTTGTAGCTTGTTGCAAAAATTGCACGTATATAGACGTAAATAAAGTTAGCTCCAAAGCCCGTTTTATCATCTTGTGAGCTGCTCGTGTCCCTGAACTCCCATCAATGCTAAATGGAAAAAGTGGCGTTTATCACCTCACAGGAACAGTTTACCAGGCCTGCCTGCCTTTCATTTCTCTTTCACGCTTTCTTCTCTTTCAGAAGAAAATATGAAGGCAAAAGTAGGAGTGGATGCTCAATGTGTATTTAATGACATATACAGAAAATAAAGTTGTCAGGCATTCTAGTGCTGTCAAGGTGCAGTGACAGCAATGAATACTTGTCATGCAATCAGAAAACTCCAATTGAAATATTTGCTCAAAGTACCTTATTAAAAATCTTGAAAAGCAAGCAGTTCTGACATCATTATCAGGATTGTCAATTATATTACTCTCTAATGTACTTAAGTGAAGGGTCAACAATACCTTTTTAACTCTTTCATACAAGTTTCATGGGTTTAAAACAAGCCTAGTGTTCAAGAGAGGTGCATTGCTTTCAAAGCATTTCACTCTTTACTATGATGTTTGAGACATTGTTATTGTTTTAAAACATCCTAATAGTTAGAAATAGGCTTTAAATAATATAAGTAGTATTTAAACTCCATCCAGCTGACATTTCTTTTATTTTCTAACTTTTAAGTTAGGTCTCTGTTGCTCAAACGCCAATTCTTAACATTTTATCTCTAACACTTCCATTAAAACCTTCCATTCCTGCAGTCCTGCATGTGACAAGGTTTCCTGGGGTTTCTAAAATGCTTAAGGGAGGTGAGAAATTTCAAATTTGTTTTATTTTTCTGATGTTGTATAAAATATTAAAGACCTTAAAAATGGAGCATTTAAAAAAAAAAAAAAGCTTCTATAGCCAAACAAAGGCAGAACCATCACATCTAATTTTAATTGTTATGCCAGAGAACACGCTGTATCTTTATAAAAAGCTATAGGGCAGCCTATCTGCCAAATCTGGGCAAATACAACCACTTACAGTCTGTACAAGTTACCTGCCAGCGCTGAGGACTTCTCACTATTCAGTCCCTCCTGACTCAACAGTCACTCCACAGAAGCAGGGATGTTCAGTGTTACCCTTCATTTCAAGTATGAAGCACAAGCACCAACAGTGGTGTGAAGAGTTTCAGAGGTGAAGGGTAAAACACCTCGCTTTTAACTGCCTGAAGCTCCCACACTCACTGTGTTATTGTTTCACTGCCCATCTGCTCTCTGCAGCTCTTACCATTGGGATTCTATTTTTTATTGATGGGTAGGAGGGCGGATGGTGTGAATCACAGGCAACAAGGGATAGAAACACACAAATTCCAAAACACTGCTTGTCCCTCTTCAGTTTTTAGGTTCTCAGCTTCCGTGTACCAGAATGACCTTCCCAGGCTACACAGATATTTCTAAGGACCTGGCAAGCTTTCGGTTTTCCAGAGAAATATTTCCTAACATTTCAGTCCTTGCACATATGCAGGTGTCCCGTGTGCTAAATTCTGCATCCTAGTCTGTATTCATCATGCCTTCCATCTTGCAATTCTTCATCATTTTCCTTTTATTCCCTTCTCAATAAGAATTCTCATTTATCAATGCAAGCCTGCATTTACAAACTCCAGTATTTTGTAGAGGATTGTTCTAAGGCACACGGTATACCCGGCATACAGTACTTTTCATTTAATGACTATTAAAGTAAAACAACAACAACCATATGTCTTGATTTTTTTTACTAACATAGTCTCCTTTAGGGAAAAATGTTAAAATGAAGAAGTATACAGCATTCTTCAGGAGTACTTGAAAGTTATGCCTAGTTATTAGCAGTTATGCTTTGCTTTTGTCAACATTTACCTAACTTGAATGACTAAATAATATAGACTGAATTACCCTTTGAGAAGGTAGAGCCCAAAAACAAGCATGTTTTAAGAAAAGCTATAAGTTTTCTAGAAAAATCTGAACCAGATTTATTGTGTCATTCCTATACTGTCAGCATTTATACAAATTCTTTGGGGAAAAAAAGGGCCCTTCAGCTGGTAATATATATACTAAATGCATATTGAAGACTATATTCATTCCAGTAAAATAACCTAAGAACTGAAAATAGTATCAAAGGAAATAGACAAATTTACAAGTCTAGCTATGAACTCAGTCAATTTCCACATTAGGTATGCTTAAAAATATTCTGTCATGTGCAACTGTTTCATACTTTTCATTTTAAGATGCATTTCTAACTCTTAATGTTTTACAAACCAACAGAGACACTCCCACACAATAGAGTACTTCCAATTAAATTCACTAAGGCTACTCTCATGAATGTTGGTAAACATGGGTTCATGCATTTGCAAGATAGTTATACTTTTTTGCTACTAAGTTTCCATTCTCACTTAAAAGGCAAGAAATGGTCATAGTCAGCTATTAAGGCTACCTGCGCAGCCTCCAGCAGTTTCTTGGAATACTTCAATACTAGGATATTTAGCAAGCCTAAATATCTATTCTGCATCTTACATTTATTTGATTCTAGAATAGTAATATGCTTATTCAAACTGCAAAACAAGCAGCATATTTGTGCATTCAGCTTTGATGCTTTGAAACCATCACAATTTAAAAACCTGTAGAACATCTCTCCTCTGTTCTCTTTGCTCAGATACAAGAACAGGCACATTTCAGTACCATGCCAAAGAAAAACTGGCTGTGCTTCAGCCACATCAGATCAAAGCTGTCCAAGGAACTTACAGGCTCTGTAAGCAATGCAAGTGATTTAGCAGATTAGCTTCCAATTCATCATAGAATCAGCATCCTGGAACCATTAGAAGACATTGCACTTCAGGAATTGCCTTTTTATTTATTTATTCACCAAAAGAGTTGAAGAGTTCCCCAAGCACTTGGTGGCTGCCTTGTAATTTCATAGCACAGCCCAATCTGCCCCCTTTGGGCTCACACTCAGCTAAGCACAATCACACCAGTTCACAAGTGCAATTTATAAGTCCTCACAGGCATCTGACTTCACATTTGAAGTTGATGACAGATGTTATTGTAGCTGTTTCCTTAAGGAAAAACAAATGGTTTGAGCAGATTTCAAATGAGGTCTATAAATGAAAGCTGAGGTACATCATGACTGCCAAGACTCCGCCATCAAAAATAAACTTGCTTTACACAGCAAAGTGTCTTCCAGAGAAGCCTCTGACAGTTCCCATTTCTTCCACTTTTATTGGACACAGGTCAACAAAAAGAACTCTGCTTTTTTTACCAGGTCATATTTGTCCACTAATCTGAATTGTTCAAAGAACATAAGTAGTAAGAACCGTATTTCAGCAATATATTTTGAGGAAAAGAATGCACTACAGGAAACTCTTAAAGTCAAAAGCCTCAACATCACAGAAATAACAGACCTGTGCTGTTTTATAAAGTAATTATATAATTCAGACACTGCATGTGCCAACAGATAATGAAATATATATCTAAGCAGATTACCAGTAAATTAATTTTACTGACCATGAAAAGCATTTAAATTACAACACTGAAAACTGAAGGGGCATCAGCAAAATTTTTAACAGGACTCAACTCATATTTGACAAAGAAAAATCAGTTCCTGAGAATTCAAGTACTATGGCCTCCAAGTCTTGCAATGAAGCAATCCAAACATACCAAACATTGTAACCACAAGTGCAGACATATTAAACCTCCATGAGGAATTGGAATGAAGCGACCAAGACATGCTCTGTAAACCTGTCAATGTATGGAGAAGATTATGCCCCATTAGTCAGCATCCCAAGTGATCTGAGTTATTCACCTGGAGGGAAACTGCCCCACACATTACCAATGCTCTTTTGGACTAAAATGCACTTTTGGACTAAATTCAGAAATGGCAGAGATTTTTGTTACATTTCTTTCACAGCCATCAAAATAAATTGCACATTACATCCATTACATAAGAATCATTATAGACAATGGTTTCTCTAGTGGCTTCCCACCCCAACTCCACAGTACTTCCTGAAACTGGAGCACATCATTTCCACAAGAACCTATACAATATATGTTTATACATACACCACCTTCAGCAATCCTTTTACTCCACTCAATGTCTCATGACATATCTCACACAATGAGATAGATTTTGGTATTAAATCACTTTGAAAATCTCTCTATTTTCAGTTTTTGTAGAATTTAGCCTCTAGATTCTACATCTGCACTGTGACTTCAGTTAGAGGAATAGGATAACGGGCAGGACAAACAGTAAAAATAAAATAAAAATAAAGCATTTGCTGAAAGTGGGGTATTTTAAACAAATAAAAAGTACATTGGTCATTAAGGAAGCCACACAGTAACTGGTCTGAAACACTTCCAGTGAATGCCAGTCTGCAAGATTGTCTTAGAATGAGTTTTTAAGATAATCTAGAAAACATGTATTGCCTTTCAAAAACCTAGTCTTAAAATTTCACAGAAAAGCTCTGGCTTTGCTAAACATCCAAAACATTGAAGACTCCCCCACATTCAATCACAACTTGAAACTCTGACATACACCTCAAATTCTTAGACACATTCCTTCTGCTTTCCTAAAAGCACAGAAATTCCAACTCTACACATCTCCCTCATTATTCTCATTCTAAAGTAAAGGGACAACACTGTCCATAACCTGTCCATTGCAAAGTCTAAATTTCTAATATAATGAAGGAATGATATTGGATTAAATATCACAAGTTTCTGTGAACAGAAATGGTGTAGCAGTAATGGAACCTTATCCAGAGAAGTGCTAAAAGATCCTTGCTCCTCTCCTCTCCTTTGGCAGAGCTCAGCACCTGACAGACTGTCCCTGAAAGGAGATGTGGTTCCTAATTGTTGCCATTGCTTCAAAACAAAACCTGGATACTTAAGATATTCCAAAGCTGGCAATCTAAAAGCCACATCACTAAATAAACCATAACAATCCCTGAAATCAACCACAAAGAAAGCAACAACAAAATTTAAATTCCACAATGCTAATTCATCAGACACCTACATTTTCTCAAACAAACATTGGATATCCATGCTTAGAACACTCCTTGGACCTCCACCAGCAGTCGACTGCTGCTTTCCAAGGAAACAGGTTGCGGGTTTTTTTTACATTTTACATACAAGCAGTGACAAACCAACATAAATCCATCTCAGTTGATTTCAGAAAGACTGTAAAAGATTGTTTCTTTCTATAAAATACTTTACATATCTAAAAAGTGACTAAAAACAGAATGCTCCAGAAAAACATTTAACTGATGTTTCTGCTTATTTGCCTTTGTATTTTCTTAATGTGAAAGTATCACTCAGAAGAAGCAGCACTACACAGTTCATTTTCAGAATTTAGTTTCAATTATGACCCTCAAAAAGAAATTATAAAGTCATTTTACTTTCAAATAGTTCTTACCCTTTTACCAGGACTTAAAAGAAAATATAAGCTAGCATTAGTGTTACAAAATATAAATAAATTGAGGCAAGCTCACCATTGCTAAGTACATATGAGGTCATTCAAAAACTAACACTTAAATCACAGAAATATTTTAACATAATCCTAAACCAAACAAATATATCACAGATAAGAGGGATCACATAACAATTAAAAAAAAAATCAATATCAGACTAATATTTCCTAGGTGAATCTAAGATCCTCTATATATGTATCCCAGGCATTAAAAACTAAATTAAACAGAGATGATAACAAATGCATCATAGTGGATAAAAATATAAACACCCTAAGAGATACAGGTGGGGGAGCATATGTTGTCTTTGGAAGTGATACACAGGCTGGTTTGCCTCACCCTCTTTGAGGGGTGAACAACCCACACTTTTTTCTTAGTCATCCTTCAAAGGTCAGTAACAATCATCTTTCTAAAGCAAAAGAAAAAATATCACCTTGAGCCTGCTTATACAAGAACACACATGCTGAGTGGATAATTCTCTAAGTATCGCATATTTGACATTCTAAAATGGTTGAACGTGTTCTTTTGGTATTTGGCTGCTAAGAATATGGCCCACACCTTTCTACAGCCTTGAGAGCAGGCAAGGAATAGCAGGAGGGACTGGCACGGACAATGGACCTCACACTGCCATCCACTAGAATTTGACAAGCAGTACATTAGAGGAGTTGAAGAACCACCTACAGGATACGATGTAGCAAGATGGGTCTCCTCCAAATGCTGGCAAACCACAAGGGCAAGGATAACGAGTATAATAAGGCACCCAAACACTAAACAAGAAATGTCTCAGTTCTTAACGGGAAGACCTACCCCACCCAGGGTGTGCTCATAAAACACAGCATGGGGTTTCTCATAGTTCAAACGTGGAGCTTCAACCTGAGCTGGACAACCATAAACCCCAGGGACTGCCCTTACCTCAATAAGCCTTTGGAAGAAGAAATTATGTTCCCTTCACTCACAGGACAGAAACCCTCTCCTTCCTCCCATATTCCTCTAGGAAAAGTGAAAATGCTAACTCACCTTGATGCCTTTGAAAGCCATTTTATCCAGAGCTTTCAAACAAACAAAAAAAAAATAGTAAAAATGCTTCCTTTAAGGCACTGAAGAGATGCGGAGTTACTTTCACACACAGCCCTTAACAGAGTCACCCGCGAAGCCGAGGCTTGGACTGTAAGTTTCTTCCATAAAGAAAGTAAGAAAGCTTTTCCCACTTAAGGGAAGTGTATATACCATGACGCAGTCTGCATGGGCAGAAATAGACCCTTTTAAAAAAGGGCCCCTTCCCTCCTCCTATTCGGGGAAGGGAACCAACGGGGAATGCACTGCTCCAGCAGATGCAACCGTGGGGGGACTGCGGCTGAGGGAGCTTCGCCGGCTCTGCTGCTGCTGGGGTTTTATGGCTGGTGTTTCCTTCACCTGAGCTGTGGGAGCGTTCGCCATCCCCCGCCCTTCCACGGGGAGAGTCCAAGGCAATACTCCCGGCAGAGGGACTGGTTTGGGGTCCCCGTGGGGACGTGCAGCCCTGACACAGCCGCCTGCGTGGAGCCGGGCCGGGCTCCCTCAGCCCTCGCTGCCCAGCAGGGAGGTTGGGAGGACAGTGCCCGATGTTCCCCCACCACCGGCGCTGGGAAAGGGCCGCAGGAGGGCTCTCCCCGCGCCCCCAATCCCGGCCGTGGAGCTCTGCAATTCCCGGGGGAGGGAGGAAGGGAGGAGGGCAGCAGCGCATCCTCCAGCACATCCCCTCAGGGCAGGGCGGCGAGGCTGACATGGGGGATCTGCTCCGTCCTCGGCTTGGCCACCGGGAAACCAAGTGCCAGGGGGGAACCGACTTGATGGAGGGGATCCTCCCTCCCTCCCCGCCCTCCGAGGAGCGGGGCCTGCGGCCGGCCCGGCTGTCGGGAAGGGGCCGCGTTCGAGGCCGCCGCCCCGGACACGCACGTGGGGCTGGGGGGTACGAGGATGGAAATAAACACAAACCCCGAACGGACAATCGCTAAGTGAAACCACTGATTTAGAAAGCCGACCAGAAAACTAACCCTGGCAAGTAGGATTTGCCCTCCCCTTGGCTGCACTTATTGGCAGCGCTCGTGTGCAACGAGCTCGAATCTGCCAATGCCAGTGGTCGGCCGGCGCGTCCATCACCAGGGAAAGAGCAATTCGCCGCTAAGGGAGTAGATTCCCATCCATCCATCACAAGGCTTAGCAGGTAGCCGCCTAGAAATCAATTACACACTAATAAAAAAAAAATAAAAAAATCCTTCTCCATCAAATTACTACTGTATTGCTCCCAGAAAAATATGTATGTATCCTTGGGGAACATAGGCGTGGATTTAATCACATGCATCACATCCATCACTTGTCCAGCCTAAAATGATCTTTTCTTAAAAAAAAAAAATAAACCAAGCATCATAAATAAGGGACCTCAGTCAGCATTAATTATATACCTGAAAAATAATATCCTGTTAGCGTCTGTTTCCATCTGCCAGCCACTAGAAGGGAACAGAAATCTCTCACCTTTTTCTTGACATGGTTTTTAAAACACCAAACATTATCCATTATGTAGGGATAAAGCTAGGATTTTCCAAAGCTCATCAAATCTATTCTAGAAAACTTTAACAACAACAACAATATTTTTAAACACTAAGCACAAAAAAAGAAAAAAAAAATAGAGTCCTATGGCTGCTTTTAATAGAAATTGCAAGAGAGATTTCTGGTTGACGATTCTACAGGGAGAGGCACTCTGTTACAAGAATAAGATGTGCACTTGGTCCCATTTATTACAGCGTATTTCCAAAGCAATATAAAAAGCCTATTCTGCAAATTCATCTCCAGATTCAGCTACCAGACAGTTTTAAAAAGCAATAAACAGCATTTCCTTAATCACAGTAAATTTACAGTCATGTATCCCAGCCATATTCTTGCTCCAGCTTCTCACCTTTCAAATCATTGCATCTGCCTTTCGTCCTCACGCGGATTTTACAACATCACGTTTAGCCGGCATCCCATTTGCGCGGAGGAAGGAGGCAGCAGGGAGAGCCGGAGCAGCGGAATACCCGCGAGGGGGTGAAGAGAAGGAACCTGCTGCAGTCGGGGGAGGCTCGTGTGCCCCTGTCCCTCGTCTTTCCGCCCCTCAGCGAATCTCCCTCAGTCAGCTGCGAGCCCGGCTGTCTCGGTTGCCAGTCCCTGACTCAACATTCCCAGCATTCCCGAGGAGCCGGGGCTCCAGCGGCGCGGCTCGGAGCCGCCGGGGGCAGCAGCAGCAGCAGCAGCACACGCACCGCAGCCCGTGATTCCTGCGAGCGTCTGGCTCCGGCCATTCATCGCCGGCCCGCGGGTTCCAGTCCCCACCCAGAGAGCGGCTGCAAGCGTGTTACTCATTGGGAAACAGCCTAAAAATACACCTATGTCTGCGTAAAACTGCAGAGGATAAATTGCTTTCTCGCCCCTGTTCACCAAAGGCCAGAAATGTACAAAGGCAGGTGCTTCAGAACATGATGTCTAAAAATCCATTGCTATTTGCGTGCATTTAAACAAACAGAAAAAAAATCCAGAAATCTGAATCTGCGTTTTGGCTTAAGTGTAAAAGAAGTTAAAGATGACATACATATTTATTTGTAATTTTTTCAAAAGCAATATGCAGTGGAAAGAAAAACCTCACAGATTAGCTGCTATGTAAAGCCTGAAAGCCTTTTTCATAACAAAACTGCAGATTGCATTAAAAATTATTCCTGAGATTTTTTTTTTTTAATTAAGAAGAGTGAGAGAAACTTCTTTAAACATCACTGGCTTCTCATGCTAGGAACAGAGGGTTTGTTCCTCTTCTATTTTTCTCTCTTCTCAATTTTTTTAGTTTAATCACTCTGTATACAATAAATTATCACCTTCGGTCTTTAGCTTCAATGCACCTTCAGATCTACCCTACACAAAATTTCACAAATGTATTTTATGTCTCTACTCTTGATCTCATTGCAGTCACATTGTTTTTAAGAACCACTTCTGAACTGTAGTAGCTTTAATATAACCTCTATTTTATTTCTCTCTTGCCCACATATGGACCTATAAATGCCACTAATAAACATTATTGAGAAGAACAACTTTTCTGGAATTACTGTTAAAACCTATGTCAAATCGATTTCAACCAATCACGTTTAAAATTAGCATAATCCCTGTATTGCTGTATCTGAATTATCCAAAGCCCGTTGAAATACTTGGCTGTCACAGATAGTCATTTGGAGATGCTAGAATGCCATTCCCAGCAGGAACATAGCAGTTTTGTATTTCCCCAAGAAAGGGACACGCTCTTACAGTACCCACCTACCTCAGATATAATTGCAATAGAGGGCAAATACTTTTTCTGAGTTCAAAGTAATGGAATAACCACGATTAAAATGCAACCTTCAATTGGTCTTGAACATGCATTCTTATTTGAAGGCATTTCTGTTAAAATAGTTTCAAAACTATGAAAAATACAGACAGAGAAAACCTGTTCCTGGAGAAATTGACAAGAAGGGACATGGGTTTTTTATACAAATAATTTCACTTGACCTGAAAAGCAAACAAAGTATTCCCCAAAAGTTTGCAAGCCTGCATCTGTCAGAAAACAGGTAAGTACTACAAAATGTGGGTCACTGCACTGAATGCTTCAGAGCACAAGAAATGTCCATTTTCATCTTAGCCCCTAATTTGGATTCAGTGTGAAATAAGAATCCCAAATATTTGCCAAATATTTGCAATAATGTCTCAATATTGCTAAATCCAATTCTGTCTCAGTACTGTTAATGATGACAGGGCTTTTGTTCTAAGTGGTGTCAGCTGCTGACAGTTTTTTAAACATGTCACACCATTCCTGTCTATATGAAAAGGCAAGGAACATCAGGTTCTGCCTTATCTTTTTTGTGACTCATTCACTGGCAAAGACAGAGGACCTTGTGATAGCCAGCAAAAAGCAGAAGCATCCTGACAGAGGACCAGTAGCCTAAGAATCTTCTTTCCAAGGAATAATCACTGTGGGAAGAGAGAGTTGCCATAAGGCTGCAACAATACTGCAATGAATTAAGCTTGCTATCATTCAATAAACTTTATATCAGAGTTCATCACAGCCCATCTCAGAGCAGCAGACCCTCTGCAGGGGACTGTCACCATTACCAGTGCCAAAGAACAGAATATACCCGCCATGTATAAAACCATTGGAGAGCTTTGTGGGAAAAAAATAGTTTGCCAAATTGTACTCAAAAAGACTTGCTAGAAAAATGTGCAGTTCAAAAGAAGAGGGGAAAAGTAATCAGAATTTTACAGCTAATCTACTTATTGTATTAGTAGAAACAACATCCATGCAAAGAACCTCAGGGTCACATAATCCAAACCCTTCAATAATATTCATTCCTTAAATTCAAGACAATGCTGGAATCCAAATCCAAAGGGTAGGATAATAACAATTGTGTCCTTAAGGCTGACTTCTTTGCAGCTGATGAAAGTTCTCATTTCCAGTTCTCATCTCCAGCCTAATCACAGGACCATCTGTGTTGTCCTTGGTGCCATGATGCAGGTGGGTGCCATTAAGCACAAAAAGAGCCAGATCATATGAGTAAACTACCACTTTTTTTTTCTTTTGTTTATTGTAAGAGGTTCCCATTAACTATTAGACATATCTTTCAGCCAACTGTTAGAGGAAAGCAGTCTGTTGTAAAACTTAAACCATTATTTATATTATAAGATGCCATGCGATGCTATGTCTAATGTTTGCACTTGTCAACAGTTTCTATCTTCACATAGATTTTTGGATACCAGACTTGAGTTTATTTGTTTTCTACTTTAAAAATGCAGTATATTCACAGTTCCTTCTGCTTTTACATCAGGAGCTGTGGAAACCCCACTGAAATTATTGGCAATTTTTTTCTTTAATTTCAATTAGCCCAAATTAAGGCCCTAACCAAGTAAGTCAATATGGAATACATATTGTCAAGTATCTTATTTTCCTCCATCTATGCTATACTGATTTCAGAAACAGAAAAGTATAAAATACTTATTACAACCATTCCATTTACTTATTCTAAGTATAAATAATTAAAAATAACATAATGCATAATGTTACTGTCTTCATCTCCTGGGAATCCCTTCATCCTTCCCAATTCTTTCTTCTCTCCTTACCTGTAGTACTAAGACTTTAGCAGCAGCTAGCTCCCTTTCGTGTTGTGGTGAAGATGGATGTTATTTGGTGCTTAATTTCATTAAAAACAGAAATACAAATAGAAGTTTTGTCCCTGCTGCATAATTCCTAGCAAGCAACTGCAGGCATGTGCTTTAAAAACACAGTAAAATGTATTTCAGCTTTAGTCATTGAACCTGGCTCCCTTCTATTCCTCTGTGCTTCCCAAGTGCTACTTGATTTACACTGAAGGTTACAGAACTAAAAAACCAAAAAATATTGCCTTTACCATGACGTGACAATCAGATTTCAAGTAAGCACTTGACCCAAGAGAAACAAAAAGCTCCAAACAAATAAAATAATTGAAATAAAATTCAAATTTCTGTTGATTTCAGAATAAGGCCCTATCAGTCTAGTCCACAGGGGTGGTGCACTCATCAGTCATTAACTTATGGACTGTTTTTCCCTCTTTATCAGTTTATATAGTCACCTACAAATATCTATCAAACTGAGTTACAAAATAGTTTCCCCCACATGTTAAGCTTCTGTCAAGTCATATCACCATGTCTTAAAAAAACATTAGCATAATTTATTTATTATGAATTTACATGATCACATGCTTTCCAAAGGATGGAAAAGTGTCATTTGAGTATACCTGAACACACAAGAGACCATTGAGAATTCATTATAATGCAAAACACAAACAAGAAAAATATACTCTTTTGTAATTATGTAATTCAGCAGTTTATTGTGTACTGCACAGCCTATATCTATTCAGGGTAGAAATAAAGCCACTCTGGCAGATGCCTTTGATATCACAGTTACAAATAGAGCAAAAAATGCTAAAATAATTTCATAATAAAAATACCTATCTCACAGAAGTTCTCCAGCTTCCACATCTCAAAACAGGGCTATTAATAGGCTTTTGCACCAACTCTACAACGTATTAAAAATATTTTGTAGGAAAATTCAAACTCCGGGAAGTTCTAACAGTAGGCAGCAAATACAGCTTAATCATCATGAATTAGGTTTAATATTTTAAATTTCATCAATGGCCCTTTATTTTCCTGGCTGGAAACACAGCATTACTGCTACCACAATTGTACACATAAATCTACATGGTGACTGTTGTATTGAAGTGCTGCTAAATGAGCACTGACTAATAAACTCTTAGATCCTGGTTTGGGGGGTTTTAATCACTTTAGACACATTAGAGCTAAAGTCCAACTGACTTTCTAGTAAGAATTAAGCTTTCAAATGCCAACCTCACTTCTAAAAAGTAAATCCAGATACTAAAACTTCATTTACAAGTGTCAACATGAGGCATTGCATCTGAAGGCAGCTGAGGTTCTCCTCCAGTTGCAGAAAACACATCTCCTTCCCTGCTTATGATATCAGCTTCTACACCAAACTTAGCTGGTACAAACAGTAGGCTTGCCAGACTACTCACCTCCAGTCCACCACCTTTCCCCAGCAGAACTACAGGGCAGTTATCCAGTGAGGGAACCTTTTATTGCCAGCACAATTTCCTCCAATTTTAAACAGCTGAGTACTGAAGCCTGAGGTACTGCCTCACATGGAGGGAGTACTGGGGCAGGAACTAAACTACCTGAGTAGGGGGAGCTAAACTCTACCCACCACAGCAGTCCCCCGTGGAAACAAATTTCTGCAGTGAGTAGGGCTGTATTAGATCAACCAAATTCAGGAACAATATGAAAATAATTAAAAACAGTAGCCTTGTATGGCTACCCCGAAACTGACAATGAACCTGCAGCTGCTTCCCTGCTTTTGTGCTCATTGTGGATTCTGTTGAGGAGCTGCGTGTCCAACTGAGTAACAAGAAACACAAAACACCTGACCATGGATGGCAACTCCAGCTCCCACAAAGGTTAGTTATTAGCTAATAACTGACGTGACACAGCAGCTGTGAGCTTCACACTTCTGTTAAGTTTATAATAAGGTGACTTGATAGTCTTCTATCTGTTACTCTATATAGACACACTGAAGACAATTTACAGACTGTTTTGACAGGTTAACACATTGGATCCACTTTATAATACTTCACAGGATTATACTAAGTACAATTACAGGGAATTAAATTAGATTTATTTATATATTAATTTAAACAATTTACAACGGGGTTTTATAGGTGCTTTTACACATCTACTAATACTCCTCTGCATGCAAACATGAAAAAACCTGCACAAATTCCACAGTAAAAAAAAAACAAACCAAAACCCTATGACACAAAAGTTAAGGTTGTCTTGATCTTGAAGTCTTCTTCACTACAAAGTCCCAGAGCCTTTAGGAAGAAAACACTTTTCCTCCTTTTGTGGTTCATCCAAAACTTTTGTGGTACTATGCAAAAAAACCAATCTAGGGAACACAAGAATGTTAGATTTCTATCTTTACTAATGTAGTTTTTGCTTCATGTACAACCTAAGGCTAGACAAGGAATCCTACATTTCAGTAACCAGACAGTTGTCACATATTCCATAATCTTCACTGGAGTAATCTTAACTTTCTTGTCCCATTTTACTCACGACAGGATCTCATAACCATTGGATATCCATTTTGTCATTGAGATTGTCAGTGCTGTGACACAGAATAAAGCAATTCTAACTACTTCACTTAAGTTCTGGTCTTTAAAATTGAAGAAAGATTAAATATTAAGAAGAAAATAAAATTGAAGAAAGATTAAATATCGGCTTTAAAATGTAGGCTTTAAAATACCCTTTTATCAACTGATGAATCTTAATTTCTTTATTAAGCTGTATAGAGAAAAAAAAAAGAGAAGGCTCACAAGTTAAAATAGAAAGGGAGAAATACTGTTAATTGTCAGCTTGACATTATATAACATTTCCCTACAACTGGTTATGAAATGGCTGCTAAAATACAGGAATTCCTCCCTGCCAGTCTGGCACTTCTATTTCTAGTGGACAGCAAGACTCAGTGTGTGCAATTCGTGAGCATGACTGTGCCTGAGGTGTAACTGTGCCATGAGGGAGAAGGTGGCTCTCATAATAAAGTTCTTGCAAATTCAAGGATTTTTTTTATTTTTACCACTTGAGAAAGTATTGTTTAGAGAAAAAAAAAATCCATGTGTGTTTATTACTAATTTCCTTTGTCTATTTTCGTGAACTTTCTCATTGTTTAGTTGACTTTATTGGGAGAGTCAAATTAAAAAATGACAAATAAACAAAAACACAGCGGGAATGTGTCAAACTCTAAGCTTGGTAGAAATAAATAATAATGTGGGGGGGTTGTTTCCAACCAGTTCTGGTTATGGATTGAATATACCATAGCAACCTTAATTTGCCCATAACTTTCTGTCCATTTAGACACAATCGTGGGAAAATAACTTAATCGAATTAGCTGGAAAACTATACACCTGAGGACACAGGAAGAAAGATGAAGTCTATAAACAATTGTTTCTCCATCCTTCACTCACCTTTAAGGGTGAAGAAATATGTATGCTCCTGTCAATGCATTGGTATTGAGGATTCCTTTGGCAGATGTGAAAAAAAGCAGAAGGAAACCATTATCTATGCTGAAGCAATATAGAAATTATGAGAAGCAGATTTAGAACTCCCAGAAAAAGCCAGGCAACAGAAACAAACAGAAGTATTGGTCAAACTCTTTTGTTAAATTACAAGCTAGAGGAAGCAATGCAATGCAAAATTTCACTACATTTATCAGCCACAGAGAAGGTAAGAGAAGAGCAATGGAAAACTTCACAAATATAGCTTATTTCTATTTTTTTGCTCCTTCAGGATGTCAGACACCTATAAAGAAGTGAACTATTGACTCTAAACAAAAAGATTTTTCATGTTGGGTAAAGCAGTATTTTGCCATGCAGTACTGAATTTATTCTGAAATCTTCAGGGCAATCAGAAAGCAAATATATATGGCACAAGAGAGACAGGCAAACCGTGAGTTACAGCAGCAGCCACCGGGAAGGGAAGGATAAATGCATTAATCACTTGAGTATAGCTCAGTTAAAAAGATTTTTATAAACCATGAAAGATCAGACTACAGTACAGAGCATGATTTCTTGATCCCTGAGCAGACTGTGCTGCTACTGCTGTGTGAGAGCTGTATATGGCCATCTTGAACATGAATTAAGAACAAGAGAGACCTTGGGATAAAACAGGAGACAGAAGTAACAGCACCAGTATTTTAAATAATATTTCTCTGCATCTTATTTATGCTTACTTTAATTTCTCTGTACCTTATTTAAATGTATTTTCAATTTTCAAATACATATTTTTATTTCCTGCATTAATTTTTTTTTAATACCTTGACCAGGCAGCCATGAAGAGGAGTACACTTGAAAATTAGCAGAAATATTTTGCAGCTACAGCAATTGGTCTAATAAAACATATTGGCTCTCTGCAGAAACTTATCCCACTGGAAATATTTTGTCTGCTTTTTTCATGCAGCTAATTGGATTCATGGTTTTGATGTTAAGGTTCAGTTGCAATTTTAGGATCCTAAACATTTCCATGGCCTATGCTTGACAGACAGAAGGGTTAATTTAGAAATAAAAGGTAATCTAAACTACTTTGTGGTTTTTAATGAGAAGAAAAGATGGGAATATGGGAGCATAACTAGAGAAAACAAAGTATTTTGCAAGTTGACAGTTATTTAATTTATAATAGTTTACAATTATATTAATTGAGTGAAATAGCACTTCTGTGTTATCCTTACAGAGCAGAGATTATGTTGATTCACAATGTATTATAAGGAACATAAGTGAAGAAAGAAGATCAGGCTTAGGAAGGATTTAGTTTGGTACAGCAGCAGGTACTCAGGAGCATAAGGTGAGTTCAGGTTGTGAGCACATAAACACTCACATCTCCAAGAGCTCTTAGTGTGCCTGTCGAGCACACCCATTACTGAACTTTCCTGTCATACCTGCTAACACAAAGGCTTGGTAGGCAAGGAATTGCCTGGCAGAAATATTCTGGTTACACTTTCTCTTGCGGGGCTCCTACCTGCATTCAATTTTCATGAGCTCTCTATAAAGCAGATTAGGGTACCCAAAGGCTCTGAATCTTGGTTTCAGGCCCTTCTCAGACTCTGGTTGCACTACAGCACAGGTTTTCTTTTTCTTGCCAGGCTACTTTCTTTGTTTTTTCAGAAGCTGCAGGTTGTTGTTTATTTAATAGTCCTCTTCTTCCTCCCAATTTTTTTGATAAACACAACACAGCAGCAGAGGCAGCTGTGGAACTGAAGGATGGTATTTGACAGGTAGCTCCTGGTGAGATGAAGCCAGCAGGGGTGTAAAAGCCCAAAATCATGCCTTTGAAAGAAGAGTCACGTTCTTAAATATTGAGAAGTGATTCTCTTAAGATAATACTTGCAATCAGCACCCAGCATGTGCAGCAGCCACGTTCTGGAAGACAAAATTGGCTGCTTCAGAGAGTTCAGCATAAAGCAGACGGCTGGGGTACTGCAGTTCTCCTACACTAAGTTATTAAAAGACAAATCCTGTACGCTACTGAAGCTCAAACTGAGGTGTTCCAAAATCATGCAGTTCTGATATAGAACAGAAAATATTCAAGATCTGCATTTTGCCATTTGAAATTCAAGCTGCGGTCACCAAACCCACCCATATAATTAGCGTGGATCTTAGAGACGCTTTTGGCAGATTAGTTTGGAATGTAGAACACTTTCAGAGGTGTAGAAATGACTAAGACACATACAAGTAGAGGGAAAAAACCTAAGGAAGATAAGAGAGATGAGGGAAAGATCAGAATAAAGTACTGCAATCATTAGAATTTTTATTTGTAGAAGAATAAAACTCCATGTTGCAATGGAATTACAGCTGTGGTTTTGGACTAGATACTGGAAGAACAAGTGAAAGCTACCAAGTTACTGATGAAGTACTTTTTATTAGCCCAGGTCCAGCAATGGTCCACACCTCAAGTACAGGGATGATGATGCCTACATCAATCACCTCTGGTAGTCAGGTTTTGATGGAATTTAGGATACAGTATTATCCCTCAGATTGCTATTTTCTTCTCATAGTGGAACTCAAGGTGGGCCAGTATCCCTAAGGCTGCAAAGTTCCCGTACTCAAAAACCAGATTAACTGTTTCCTTGGCACTATTCTAACACTATCAGTGCTATTTTTTATTGCAGAAACATAAACTAAAGATTCATTTGTTTTACTGAATATCTCAGCATTATATCCACCTTTTCATAATACATGGTCTTTCCGTGGTCTGATTTTGTAGGGAAGCTATCAAAAAAGCCATAAATTGTCAAAACATTGTTTTCATTTTTATATGCTGCTCCTTCTGCTGCTCTCCTGATGCAATCATATTTTATAGGAACACAGGATACTTCTGAGCTATTTTTATATTTCCCAACTTATTTTTTTGCAGTTTCAACTTGTTTGTTAGTCATAATTTAAGTAAGCATATATCTAAATTATTGTTTATAATAAATACATATCTCTCTAGGAAAAAGGAACAATTCTTACTTTTAAAGTGCTGACATACAATTGACTGGATACATTTACAGTAGCTCAAATAGCCTTTTTAAATCTAAAATAGATGCTTGTGTAATTTTAGTTAAAAATTCCATTTGTGTCAAATTAAAGACACATTAAAGGCTATGTGTTATACACAATAACAGACATTTGGCTTTGTCATTACAGGAAAAAGTATCTATTAATTGATAAGCCTGAGTTATATTTTAAGAAGTATTACCATTCTGGTCACTCAGTTGTTTCCAGACATCCTTTTGATGACCTGTTATTATTCAGAGGTGGTGTGTCCTAAGGACAGTAGAGTCCAACTGTGCTTTTTCTTAGTTATTTCATGATAAGCATTAGAGACCAGAATTTAACAACTCCAAGAACAAAAACGGCCTCTTGTAACAGGGGCCCTCCTGCCAGGGGCTGACATCCACGGGTCCCACAGCTTCTGTCACATGCAGCCTATTGGTTGTTAAGTTTGTAAATACAAACATTGCACAAATCAGAAACCTTTTCAATCCAAACAGGGATAAAGTATGACAGATGGGTGTAGAACACAGATGGATGGAGGGAATAGAAAGTCTTCAGTGCCAAAACGTACTTATTAGGAAGACAGAAATAGCTCTGTTTCTGAAGCACCTGTAGAATGTATTTTGAGCTCTCATAAATCAGTTAGTCATAAATTGCTCTGCAGCTTTTTTAGGTAGTCAACAGTCCCACTGCCCCTACTGTTCTCCCTTTTTTAAAATTTTGCACCCATGACAAAAAGTTCTAATTGTCACAGACATCATCTTCTTTTCATTGACCAAGTCAAGAGTAAAATGTGTAAAGCACTTTACGATCTCCCAAGTGGTCTTAAAATTTAGTTTAATACCATGGTGATGTTATTTGGCTTAGTCAAACTTCACAGATATACAAAGGTCATTCAGAAAGATCTCAAGTGCTCTATGTTGTTGATTTCCTTAGCATGAGAGAAAAAAACACAGTAACTCCTTTTTATTAAGGAAAGAGACAAATTTTAAAAGAGAGACAAATGAGAAAATGAAAAAAAGACACACAAGCAACAGGTCCCTTCTATCTATTATCTCTCTCTATATATATATGTATATATACAGAAAGGGAGAGATCATTCAGAAAACCACCCCTTCTACACTGCAGCTGTCAGGGGTGATGTGTATACAGCAAGGCCCGGGTAAAGAATCCCTTTCAGAGAAGCTTTTATGCAAAGCTTCAGTCCTTCAATTTGCCAATTATTTAAATAATTTGTGAAATATTATATATCATGCACATGGAGAACCATGTAGCCTTGCTAATACTATTATTTTCAGTATTTTACTTCTCCCTGAGACTGAAAAAAAGAATTTATTTACCTTGAAAAAAATTAAATTACAATTTTTCAAGAGTCACATTGCATAATGCCATGTAGCCATAGAGATGAGATGAAACTGCACTTTTCTGTGTTACTGGAAACAAAAGCAGTGTACATGCTGTGAAAGGGAGACGCCACTTAGAGCATAATCTAACATATTTGAAGAAAAACCTTATCAAAGTGTTTATTAATACTGGTCTTTTTTGCAAATGGAAAAGTAAGTAAGTTGGGAGAGAAGAGGTTACACACCAATTATCCAGGAATAGCAATCAATGTGTCTGAGCTCCTGGCCATAGGGCAGTTTCACAGGCTATCTTTGGAAATTCCATTTGGGCATTTCTGACAGGATAGTGGTAACACACAGTAGATCTAGCTCTGTAATTTAACTCCCAGAAGATAAGTCAAAAAGCACTCACAAACATACAACTGGTTAAGAATAATCATCCAAAATTTCAGGGATAATATTTGTAACCACTGTTAGAAACATAAATGGCCATTACTGTGTCAGTGTGCAGCCTCTACCCTTGCAGCTTTCCAGATACGGATTCCTTTTCTGAAATGTTCATTGGTCTGGCAACAGTCCTTTTAAACCCCAGTTATTTTCAACTTAAGTGTACATAAAAGTGATAGAATTCAGCTCATTCTTATGATTATGATGCAATAATATACACTTCTGAATCACCCATGTTGTGAAAGCAGACTCAATTAAAAACCTAGGTATGGAACAACACTACAGAACTCCCTTTCAGAAACTGGTAGCTTTTTATAACCCATAAAGATTTGTGCAAGTATGAAGCAATTACTTGTAAATACTGGAATAATAGCTGGCAGATTTCATTTGTTCCAGAATATAATACAGCAGCACTATCAGATGTGCACTTGCATTACAGCAGGAGAGAAAAGCCCCTGCAGAAGGAACTCCATCCTGACCTGACCTCTGGTAATAATGAGATGCTTCCATGTCATGCTTGTCATCACCACGTTCAGGCTCATCCTGTAGGAGCCAGGTGTTTTTTCTTTGAAGAATGAGAATGTTAATTATATCTGGCAGTAATTTTTTTGAAGAAGCACAGAACATTTTTGAAAGCCATGGCACAACAGTTTTATCTCCTTTTCTTAATAAAGCTCCTTTGCCTATTCAAAAAGAATATCCTGAATTACTGGTGTCCCAATCTGTTTCTAGTAAAGCTTATCTAATACAACAGTGTGAAGCTTTCAGAACAAGCATAAAAGAAACACAGTAAAAACTTACATTTATGGGTAAGTATGCTTATAAGAACTCCACATATTTATATATATTTAATATATGTATGCGTGTGTACACACACCCCCACATATATAAAGCTTTCATTGTAAAAACAAAACAGTTGGCAAAGCTTACTCATGAAGTGGGATTGAATCATAAACATTCAAGAGATCCAGGCTGATTTCCCAGTTTTCTGCAAAACAATTATTGCCAGATATAATTAACATTCTCTTCAAAGACTGATAAGGACTACAACTAAATTAATTTACATGCTCAGAAATTCTAAAGCACTAATGAAAATGACAATACTCAGCAAGTAGCATTTTTTGAGATTTATTAAAAGTATTTTGAAATGTATCCAAGATCAAGCCTAACTTGGTTTAAGAAGCAAGTTACAATTAAAGAGCTTTGCTTAGAAAACTTGACAAAATGGGACACTCATACAAAAGATGACAGAAAGCATTATGTTAGCGTAGGTCCTTCTTTTCTTTCCTTTTTGTTAAATCTCCATTATGCTGCATTTCCTATTTCAGCTATACCTAAGCTTTGGACAAGTTAAAAACAAGGCATAAGCATAAAAGCAAAATATTTCCAATTCTAAAAGCCATTTTTTTTATTGTTAAATTTAACAGGCAGGAGGATTCAGTGTAGTTGATGGTTTTTAACCAAATCAATTGCTGCAATTATTTCTTCAAGTCAGAGCTGAATCTGCAATTACTGTTTTGCTTATCTTTTTTAATACATGATTTAGCCAGATAAAGATCTCCAAAGTACTGCACAAAATAGGAAAGAAATCCAAGGAATTGCTGGAAGTGGAACTGTTAGGGCATAGTTCATAAATCTACAGAAGTCAATGAAGTTTTACCTATTGCCAACTGTAATTACAACTGTCAAATTCTGAAGGAGGGAAGGCAAAATCATATTTAAACTTTCCATTTGGGAGCATTTATGATACTGTACTAATTAAGTTAACCCCCAGTCAGAAATTTGAAAAAAAGTATGCAAAACATTCAGCTTTGAAGAAAAAATATTTGTTTGTACATACTGTCAGGGCTCCATTTATTTCCTGCACAAAAATTAGCCCCTTTATACCTGCCCTCCCTATCCAAGTTGAGGGAGCTCTGCAACTCAGTGCTGAGTCCACCCTAAACTCCCAGAAAAATTTGGCTCTAAAAATTAAACACAAGGAGCTCAGAACATACCTTTCACTTTTCAGATATGATCCATTACAGAGTGAACACATGGTTTTACTTTCCCCCAGTTCTTCTGAACAGTCCCTTTGCCCAAGTTCTAACAATCAGAATGGTTCAGAATGAATAAGTTGAATCTTATCCCAAGAAGACAAACAATATAATACAAAGTGATGGAAATATAATTACTAGCATTCATTTGCCAAAGCTATAATTTTCTTTTTTATTTCTGCAGCTGGTTTAAGTTTGATTGCTTCAGTGCTTTCTCCCAGAATATCCTCTACATAATGATTTGTCCAAGCTCTGATGAACATTTCTTATTGAATATTTTTATTTTAGGAGTTTTTAATTTATGGACATTTCTTTAAGGTAAGTTGCACTTTAAAAGTCTATGTATACAGAAGCAGAATAAAGGACAGAGAAAGTGACCAAGTGCTTGCTCAGAAAAAGTCTGTGGCTTGACCCATTTTTTGTATGCAGAGGACTTAACTTTCTCCCTCTTTCCTCCACTCCTTTGGTCTCTTTAAGATGATATTCTTAATTTTCAAACTATAATATAGTTTTACCTTATTAGTATTTGATTTACCACAGTTCTTCCTGAGTTTATGAAAATCATTAATATTTGACAACAATTGCAAACAAACATCATTACTAGTTCAATTATTTGGTTGTTTTCTGCTGTTCTTGCTAAGGTTCTTGTTTTTCACTTAGCTTTCATTAGTGTATGTTCCAATCCATACTGATTGATTTCTTGAGAGGACAGTTTCTTCAGTTCTCATACTGGATGTTTATTTTATAGCTGCTGTGAGATATTCATTTTATAACATTAAATGCATCTGCTATGTAGTAAAATCTCGTCAGTTCACATGGGCCAGTTACTATGCGTGAAGCAGAAGAACTCACCAGTGCCAGTTTGATGTCTCTATCCAAAAGAAGGATCCTTCAAGAAAAGTAGTAGAATATTTGACAGCCTAATGGAATTTTATGAAGGGGAAAAATGGGAGAGGGAAAAAAAGATCAGGCTTATTAACCTGGAGCAAAAACTCTGTGCTGTCAAAGGCTAATCCTGAGACGCTTGCCATGTCTTAATTAAACACAACATGGGCTGATAAAATGCAGAGAACCGACCTAAACTCCCTGCTGTATAGTGAATTTCTGCCTAGACATCAAAGACTATTTTGAATTCTCTGCAGCTTGCAAATTGTACTGAGCAGTTGTCAGATTTCTGCATAATGCATTTCAGTCAAAGGCTGCAGAAGAGACTCATTTGTAAGTATTTTGCAGGAGATGCTTTCCTGACAAAAATGAAATGTTAAGTGGTAATCCTTGCTTTTATAGTGTTTAATTATAAACTACATCAAAATATATTTTAGGGGAACAAAAAGATGATACATTGTTCCAAAGGAACATCTGCTTAATCCATCCCCCCTTAATAAGCTGATCATTTGTAATTTAATTATTTTAAAAATCCAAAGTTGACACTACATATTAGCATTATATAAATAGCACTCTAATCTCTCATTACCAGAAAATACTGCTATTTTGATGCAAAATTTGTTCTTTCCCAACATTTGTTGAAAAATATATTTGTAAGGAATACAACAACTTCATGTTTTGACAGTAACTCTGTCGTAAAGGACCATGAGGTTTGTTCCTTTGCTAATAAGAATATAGAAAGAAAACTTTGTAGAAATCTGCAGCCCCTCAGGTTCTTAACTTAGACCACGATCCATTCTTTTCTTGATAACCTTTTGCCTTACCATGTATGTTCTACTTCTACACTTTATACCACTTCTATCATAACTCTTCATAGAAATCTTTTGTAGTCACATAAATGTTGAAATAATTTTTGGGATAGATTTGAGATTTTTGTTTTTCCATTTAAAATTTCCATGTGAAGAAACAGTACAGGAATTGACTGTGAGGAGAACTATGGCGATGTGCACTCTGAAAGGGCTGTGCACAAACAGCAACTACACGTGTCCTTTTGAAGCAGGCTGACTTTAAAAAGTGAGTATCCTTTTTGGGAAAGATCCAGTTATGTAATCTCTGAATAACTCCTACAAAGGTGAGTGCAAATGTTACCATTCTTAGGTGTGCATGAGATACTCAAATACACAAAATCCCTCACAAATACTTAGGGCAAATGCTATAGAGCCCACGCAGCCAACTGAAGGGTTTATCTCAAGGGTGAATTAAGATTTCTTGTTCAGATAGGGTGCAACTCCACTGGAGCAACAGCCATTTTTACCACCCATTGATCTGACTGCAGCCCAATCAAACCCATGGACTTGCAGGTTACAAAAGGAAAAGGCTGCTGGAGGTTTCAATTTACAGAAATTTGGGCTGTTTACTCCCGAGGTTCTCCTTTCAGTTTAATGTTGGTCCATAACACATATGCAGTAAGAACATACATTCTTTACATTCCTCATGTGCTTCTTGGTGGTCTAAACTGTGTATATTTGAGAATATAAAATTCCACAGAACAGGTTATGCAAACACAATGCCCATGTACACAGTCTCAAGCACAGCTATCATTTAAATCCATCTGTATGAAGGAAGGAAATGTGCAAAACCCTATACTGAGAACAAATGTATGGTATGGATGGCCTGCACATTTCTTGGCCACAAAAGCAGGTTTCAGAAACTGAATTCCTCTGCTACAGAGGAATATATTTTAGAAATATTCTAGTGTTTATGAACTTCTCAGTATGTAGTAATCTAAGATATCCCATATAATTTATGGATATCACGTAAGCCCCTGTTTGGAATTATAGTTTAGAATCAGAACATGCAGTCCTGGATCAACTGGAACATCAAAAAGCAAATTATTTTCTTTAAAGAAAGATTTTTTTAAAATTTTAACACTCAGTTTATTTGGCACACAGATCACACGTTCATTCCATTAATCATCAAGTGTGTGCTGGCTAAAGATTAACACCATCTCATGCTGGCATTTGATTGCATTCAGTTGATAGTTACTCTTCATCGTGTTGCTTTTGCAGGAAGCAATCAGGGAAACAAGTCTAAAAACTACCATTTGCATTATCCAAAATGTATTGGAAGCAAGGCCAAAACTGTTTAGTTTTCCCATTTAACTCCAGAAGCCCTGAAAGCTATGTTTGAATTTGAAACTTTTAAGGACACTCCTGGTTTACTTTACTGCAGTGGCTGGGTAGAGAAACTACATACAAGTATTAAGAGGAAGGATAATGACTTCTGCCCATCACTGTAGGGTACAAGGACACACTTTCTATGAAAGTCACATTATTCTGAAAAGGTTTGGAAATCCCTTCCTCCAAAAGTTAAAAAACAGAAATTAATAGACTCAAACCACGCTAGCAGCATATTCAACTATTTCAGAAACATTTGCCCAGGCAGCTACAATGCCAAATACAAATCTGGCTACATTCCATATGCAAGCCCCAAAGAAATGTGTTCTAGGGGGACTCTCTCCGCTGCATTTACATTGTAAATACATTTGCAAACTGAATTCCAGGCCAAAGCCCCCTTGTTCCAGTTTCCACAAGGCATCACTAACAGTGTTGAATTTAATCATTGTGCCAATCCATTTATCCACCTAGAAAACAAATACAACCATTCAGAGTGGGGTTCTCATGAGTAAGTGATTGAAAAATCAATGTGACTTGTTCTCTGAAGTCAATTACAACCAGATATTAATGGTATTTATGTGTCTGGAGATCAAGACAGACACCTGATGGGGCTTTCATAACACCTACCTCCCACTGAAATCTTATCCTCTTACCTTGCTTATATGAGCTATTACAAGGTTTAATTAATGAGTGATTGAAGTACTTGTACAGTGTTTCATGATCCTTAGGAGAGATGCGTGTAGCCTGAAAGCATTTCTTTTTGGTCCTCTGGAATGATAAATCAAGGACTTAGGAATGCTGGTGATTATCAGGAAATTAAATAGAGCCTGGTAATGCTTTTCCTGCAAGCACTGCACCAGTCCTTACATTATAGAAACAAATATTATCTCTTCTCCTTTCTAAAGGCAGAAGCACTGTAAATAATATTTTTGGACAAGCAGTAAAGGAAACAGACCTTAGATTTTTTTCAAATGTTTAATTTCAACTCCTATGCTGCCCATTATGTGTATTTCATGCCTACATGAAAATTCTGCAAAGAATCAGTGAATAAAACAATTAAAAGTAATAATAATATGGAAGCATGACAAGTTAGAATGTAGTCCATGCAATTAGACTTACTGTCATGAACAGATAGATTATCCATAGTTTGGAATGCGTGGCTACAGAATCCAATCCAAAAAACCAAAATGCCTAATGATAATATGTAGATTCTGCAGCCACATATTACAAAAATATATGTCAGTTGGAGGCAATTAATTTCATGTCTTGTGAAAATATACAGGGAAGATACAGGGAAGATAAAACCAGCTTATGGCTGGAGTTTCACTCCCTAATGCACCCTATATTAAAAGTCTTTAAATAAAATAATTGTCTTAAATTTGAAAGATTCCAATGAGTATAGTAACAAATATTGAAGGGTGAAAAAAACCAGTATTTTTTAAATGTGTGTCAGAACAGGATTTATCTTCAGACTCCTTTGTTGGTTTTCAAAAAATATTTTAAATTACAACATGTAGGTAAGATTTTCATGCCCATCTAAGAAAATGTGTCAATTTATAGACTGCCTTAAAATTTGTACTGCCTGCATTAGTGCACAATGTCCACTCAGTGCAAGACAGGTAACTCGCCTGCTGAGGGACAGAGTATTCTCCTTTCCATCTTTGATAAATACATTGATGGAGTCCTTCTCCAACATGTAAACATTACATAGGGGCTCCTCGTGAAACTGCAGCTCTGTTAAGGGACTTTGGATATTTTTAGACTTCTGCCTCTTAATGCGGGAACGACACATGACATTCCCAAGGCAGTTTGAAAGCAAAAAAAGAAGTTATCTGGCCTTCATGATGATATAAAGCCAAGTGTGCAGTAGTGGAATCAATGATTTTTATGTAGGAAGTTCTTTTACACGATTTACAATCTGCGTTTGCCCAAATGTTTTTACTTTGTGTAGTATTTTATCAAATGCCTGAAAGACTTGTCAGTTTTGAAAGATCCAATTCCATATATATAGGACAAGTTTTGTAGATAGTGTTGATTTTTCTACAAAGAACACAACTGGTTTTTTACCCAAGTTCTGAAACCATCAATCAACTACTATCAGCTTTTTGAAAGAACATATCACTTGCCTAGTCAAACACTAATAATTTACAAAATATAAAAAGAAATCCAAATAGACTGTGAAACTTGTTTTATAGTCGTTATAAGATGATTTTCTCCATGACAAAGTTTTGAAAAGATGCTTGAAATTATATTGCCACCTGCTGTTTCTGACAAAAAGCAGGAGCCAGGTCTGGTTGGCTATATTATTTAAAATTCTGCAAGTATTATGGAAATCTATTAATTTAAGGAATCCATTGTGAAGCAGGGGATGAAATCTCACTGCTTTCTTGTATGTTCTGTGCTTCACAGGACTTCATAAGCAGTGCACTGTTGAGAAAAACTCCAGGCTTTCTTTTCTTTTCTTCCCTTGTTCTAGTCCCTAAATGAATGTTTCAAAGACTTCTTAGCTGATGTATAGATAAGTACGAAACAATAAGCTGCAAAGCAATATTGGGGGGGGGGGGGGAGGGATGTCATAATTTTGTGTGATGAGTGATAATGTAATAGAAATACAAGCAAAGCAGTTCAAAGATTTTTGTGCACACAATCAACTCCACCTCAACTGTCTGTTTCTCTATTATTGCTTTGTTTCCAGTGCAACCTCCTAAGGGCAGCACTTCTCTCACAGTCAGCTGGACAACACACGACCCTTTATCTGTGGTACCTTTGGTAAGACAAAATTTACCACATCTAGAAGCAACACTATTCCAGACAGATCTTGAGGTCTTAACCTCCTTTGAAAAAAAATGGAATTCTGTAAGCATTTGGCCTTAAGCATAAGCCTAAATGCCATCTTGAATAGCAAAATAACAGGTTCTGAAGCATTTTATTGAATCTGGCTATATTCTTTAACACAACCAGATCCTCCTTTGCAAAACGTAGATTCATTTAATTTGCAGGTTTTCGGGTCCCGTTATTCCAGAAGGTGTACCCATACAACAGAAGCCTTCGATCTACAGCTCCTAAAACGCTCCTCGAGTATCAAAATGACCCAGGAACACGCACCAGCACCTGGAGCGCGGGCTGGGAAACCGCATCGCCCGCGCCCAGCAGGAGCGCGATGCCGAAACCGCACGGGCAGCGCAGCACGGCGGGTCTGCCGAGACGGTGGATAGATGGATAGACGGACAGACAGACACACACACACATAGATAGATAGGTAGGTAGATAGAAGATCGATTAAACGAGAGAGCAGCCGCCGCCCTTCCCTCGGTTTCCCTGCTTTCCCTCCTTCCTCCGCAGCCTCTCGAGGCCGGGGATAATCGCCCAGCAATTGCTTCGCATCCTCGGCGGCGCTGCGAGACCCCAGCCCCCGGGACGAGGGTGTGCGGGACTCCATCCCCCCGGGACGGGCAGGTGCGGGATCCCATCCCCAGCGCTCCGGCCCGCGGGATGTGCGGGGCTCCATCGGGATCCCATCCCCAGCGCTCCGGGCCCGCGGGATGTGCGGGACTCCATCGGGATCCCAACCCCAGCGCTCCGGTCCAGGGGACGTGCGGGGCTCCATCGGGATCCCATCCCCAGCGCTCCGGCCCAGGGGACGTGCGGGACTCCATCGGGATCCCATCCCCAGCGCTCCGGCCCAGGGGACGTGCGGGACTCCATCGGGATCCCATCCCCAGCGCTCCGGGCCCGCGGGATGTGCGGGACTCCATCGGGATCCCATCCCCAGCGCTCCGGCCCAGGGGACGTGCGGGACTCCATCGGGATCCCATCCCCAGCGCTCCGGGCCCGCGGGATGTGCGGGACTCCATCGGGATCCCATCCCCAGCGCTCCGGCCCAGGGGACGTATGGGGCTCCATCGGGATCCCATCCCCAGCGCTCCGGCCCAGGGAATGTGCGGGACTCCATCCCCCGGCGCTCCCGGCCGCGCCGCCCCGCAGTGCTGCGGGTGCCCATTGGTGGAGGCCCCCCCGCGGGCAGCCAATCGGCGCGCGGCTCCTTCAGCGGGACGCGAAGTTGAGGGCGGGCGATGCGCGGGGCGCCGCGGCAGCGCCATGGAGCTGGGGTAAGGAGCGAGCGGGGCAGGGTCGCACCGCGCCGGGCGGGCAGCGGGACGCGGGCAGCGGGACGCGGGCAGCGGGACGCGGCTGTTCGTGGAGGGGAACGGGCCCTGCCCCGCGGAACGCGTCGGTCCCGCAGCAAGGCGCGCAGTGCCGCGCGGCCGAGGGAGCGCTCTGCGGGACAGAGCCGGATTAGCGACCCTTGCCGCGGGGAGGGCCTCGGGACGGGCTCTGGGCGGCGGCGGAGGGGGCGCGGCGCCCGGGACAGCGCGTTCCCTGCGCGTCCCCCGGTCCCGCCGGCACAAAGCGGCACCGGGACGGGCGGCTCCGCTTACTGAAGGGCCCCTTCCCGAGGTGCCCCTTGGAAAGTTCCGTGCGAGATCGAGCTGCGCTGGATGTTTTCATTGTTAACATTTTTATAACGAAATGTGAAGATAAAGGGCTATTTAGAGCGCTTTGGTCGTGTTGGATTGTCCCAGCTCACGGAGGAAAGAAAGGCAGTTGGGTACTTTACACTGCCACGTTTTTCTCTTCTCGTAATCGTTCATGACAGCGCTTGTTGCGCTTGCGAAGGCGAATTGTTGTGCGTGGAAACACAACCAAAGGCTGGTTGCAGAGCACAGCCCCGCTTTGTGAACAGCGCTGGCCTTCCGGGAGACTGGGTAGCGACTTGTGCAGCACCCAGTCTGTATTGTTGGATTATTGAATTGTTGAGGCGTATTGCTCTGTGTAACGATATGGAGTGGCAGCTTTAAAGATCTCCTTTGCAACATGCCAGTGCCGTTTTTTCAGTATTTATAAAACTACACCCTCTTCAAGACACGTTGATTTCTTTAAGTAGCTTCTCAAAACAGAGCTTGGGATGTGAAGGACCGTCTCGAACCTCAGTAACTGTTGTAACTGTGTTACAATTAAGTACAGTTGTTATTAATGTAAACATCTTACCGTTATCAGGTTACTTAATATTTCAAATCTCACTCTCTCGTTTTGCAGCGATGGACTGAAGCTCAAAACTGAAGTGCTGGATGGAAAGCCTAGGCTAATTTTAGCTGCTTCTGGTATTTTTTAAAATTATTTTCTCAAGTAATCTTTAAAGCTTCTTGAAGTTAAACCTAATATCTAAGGGATTTAAAGCCCAGCTTTCCTAAAATATTTTTCAGATTAAGAAGAATGTTTGTGCATTGTTATTTACAAGTCCTGTCTCCCACCAGCTCGATTTGGAACAGTAGGTTGATAATGAACTCTGAATGTGTGCACCAGGGAACAGCTGGCAAATAGTCTCCACTGCTTGGTTTGTCATTAAAATAAAAAGTTAAGTGCTATTGTGTATCAACTGGCATAACTTGATCGTTTCTGTAACTTTATAGTGTGTGACTTGCCAGGATAAAAGAGGCTTAATAGCTGCTTGGTTTACACAGCTTGGCATCAGTACAATCACATTTTTAAAGTAGCTTCAGTATTTGCAATTAACATTTTTAATTTTCAATAAGCAGTTTATTTAGGCCAAATCTCACTACTACCATCTGAGATATACTGAAGAAACTGATGTTGGTAATTAAGTGTTAATAAATTCTATTTCAGTGTTTTGTCAGACACATGTCTGCAATAAATTCTATTTTTGTGATTTGTCAGACATACATCTCTGTATAAGTCTGCTTTTCCTAACAGTTCTACATTGCCAGGATACAGAAATTCTCCATTGAATGCTGTTAAAATTATATTTCATTTTCTTCATTTACCAGACAGCTGCCTAATGAGACATTGGGTGGTGTTTTGAGTCAGAAAGGAATTCCAGTGCTCTTTACAACCATCCTTAGCACCTTTGGCTGGATAGGGGCAGTCAGTTCCAGAGTGCTCCAAGATGCACTTGTCCTGGACTGTGAACTAGCCTTGAGCAAGCAGTCTTTTCCGGAATTATCTTGTTTATACACTGATTTAAACAGCATTTTCTTGAATTCAATGCTGTCAAAAATTGCATCAAGTTGTATTTTTTCCTGAATTTTGGTTTCTGCACTGAAAAACACTGCTCACATTCTTAGGGGTTAAGTAGGATTATACTGCAGTGGCTTAAGCTGCTACTGGATATAGCTTTTCTCTCTTACACAGGAAAAAAAAAAGCAGCAAAGAAGATAGCTGTGTACAGGATTTCTTGAGTACCACATTCCCTCTATTAATATTAAAACATTTTTTATTCATTAGTATTATATTGAACATTCTATTGAACTTGTTATTTTTGAGACTACTGCACCTCTATGCATCCTCTAGGATGTGAGTTAAAAGACTGAGCAGAAATTCAGGACACAGGTGTGGGAGTAATGGAGACAAACAACATCATGGAACCAAAGAATTGGCACGGGGCTCTCTGAGAAACAGTGAAGAGCAGGGGAAGGTCAGACTGGCACAATAATTTAATTAGATGTGTATAAAAACTATACAGGCTTTGTTTTTACACAAAATAGTTACTGAAATTGTCTGATTTTTTTCCAACATGCTTTTGAAGTGTGTATACTGAAATAAGTTTAAAAAAAGTAAAATAATCAGGGCAGATGCTGTGGGAAAATTACTTTCCCCCTGATTTACAAAAGTCAGATGAATATAATGTTTTATTAATTTCTTGAGATTGTTTTTCAGGAGCAGGTTGTTATTAAATACTTCTTTCATATGTTTGTGTTTGTTTCCCAAAAGATAAATCAAAGCCTGCCATGAAGGTAAGTGTAAAATTTTTAGAGCACACAAATTCACTATTGGTTAACAGAAATTTTGGGAAATTGAACTGTTTAAATACTGGTAATCAATTACATTTATAAAAGAGTAATATGTACTTATTGGTCTTTTCTAACTTGAGATATTCTGTTATTTCTCAGGTTTATAATAGCTGTTCAAAAGGATGAATTCAAAGTTTTATGACTATTTTTACCTTTTCAAAATGGTTTAGTTTCTTTGACCAAGAAGTTAGAGCAGCAGAGGGAATCATATAAATCAGAACTTGCAGAGACCTTAAAGGAATTCTGGTAAAATAGAGATCTGAAGTGTGTTTAATTTCAGGTTTGGTCTTACAGGTTGTCTCTGAGTAAACTCGAATGTGGTGGGTTTGAGAAGGAGAACAAGCAGAAAAAGGTCCCAATACACAGGAAGTAATTACAAGTTTGCACCAAGGACCTTGGAAAGGATAAATCTTTAGTTCATAGTGGAAAAATCAAGATTAAAATACTGCTGGCTGCATGGTGAAAACATGTACATTTGGAGCCAGGTTTCAGAAACACCAAAGTAAAGCAGAATTAATGCTTGTTGATTCTTTTAAGTGTCATGCTGCCTAAAATTATTATTCATACTGTCATTTTGAAATACTCAAATTCAGGTACTGTATCTTCTTGGGAAGTATTCATGGTACTCATGAAGATATTTCATTAGCTTATACAGAGCTTTAACTGATGGAACAGAAAAGAAAAATTACACTTATTTTTCTTGTTGCTTCAATCTTGTTTTCATTTGTTACAAATACATTTTTTCCCTTATTTAATAGATGGTGATTTTTTTTTGCTTTAACAGATGGGTAATAAAGCCAGAGCACCTAAACAGGCATTGAGAAAAACGCACACTGGGCTCATCTGGAGGCCAACACAAAATGCTTGTATCAAGCAGGAAAATTTAACAAAACCAAGGAGTGAATCAAGCTTGTCAATGGCAAAAGGTGAAAAACTGCAAGTTAATAAACACTCCTCACATGAAGCCACAGCTAAAGGTTACCCTTTGGTTTTCCAAAGAGAGAAGACAAACAGATATCCTGATTCAGATGATCATGGTATTGTGAAAAAAAATAAACACATACCTCAAGCCCCACATGTATCAGCTGAAGACTTAAAAAGTTTGGTGTGTTTAACACAAGCACAGCTTCAACAGATTTTGATGATTGTTAAAGAAGGAAGAAGCATCTCTGAGACTCACAATGAAAAGCAAGAGGAAATGGGTAAGATACCAGCCATTGGATGCGTTTGTTTCATGGCAACAGAGCAAAATGTGAAAGCTTAACTTTGAGTCCATAATTCAAGTTTAGTTGCACATTGTAGAAATGTTGCACTTATGCTGGATGGTCTTGGACAAAATACCATTTGACATTATGGATGTGACATTGTTACTGTGAGGAACCAAGCATTTCAAAATTATAACAGTAAAAAAGATGGTTTGATAGATTTCCAGTGTTCTGAAGAGCAAAGCAGCAGGATGCATTGTCACTGATGCAAAATAAGAACCATTTTACATTGAGGGGGAAAAACACAGAACTGCACTGTACTGCTGCCCAAAGAGAGGGGCCCTTCTGGTTTGTGAGGAGTTCAGGCCTTCCTCTGTGTCTCAAGAGCAGTTCTGCCATTTTCCTGTGGCCAGAGATGGATTAGTCTTTTTGCCTGACTGGACTATTAGTGCTGAATAGCATTTTTCTTTTCCCCTCCCCGGTTCTTCTTAAATGTGTAAGAACTGTTGCTTATCCTCCTTTATTGCATCATTCCTCCTATTGGTGGATCTGTGGAGGGGGTCAGCTTTTGCACCAAGAATAAGACATCCTGCAATTAATTAGAGTCCCAAACTCTGAGCCCTTAGCCAAGAATAAGTGATTACTGAGTCTGGCATTTTAAAAATACCCTGTGAAGGTCTAACTTGTGTGCCTTAACTATATAGACAGGGCCAAAAACACTTTTGTTAAATTGTGGGGAATCTACAAGTTTCTGCTGCTCTCGAAGTATTTACTCAAAGCTGAACAAAGTTTAGTGGTTGTATATACATTTATATATATATATTTCTGTTCTACCACAGCTACTAATGAGAACATTTCAGAGGAAAATGTTCTAGCATCACTCCAAAAAGCTTGTGAAGTTCCAGATGAAGCAAACTCTGATTCAGGCAGGAAACAAGAAGCACATCCAAAAGTTATGTAGGTACATTTGTGTTAGTGCCTATAAAAATTGTGTCTTCAGTAAAGTTTCATATCATATGTTCTTAATAACATTAATATTATTTATAAATACTAATTTAAAAGTTACCTGTAAAATTTAACAGATCAGCTTTCTGGATAAAAATCTTCCTCCTTCTTCCTTTTCTCTAGAAAGGATTTATGGAAACCTGCTGACTTGTTTAGTACCTTGGGTGAAAGAGAAGGGGAGAAAGCCTTATTGGAATTTAAAAAGACCCAATGGAAGAAGGAATTAGGTATTTATGATGTGTAAAATACAGTTTTGGTCCATTTTTGTTACACTCAGGATGACAAGAAAATTGATATCCCTTATGCCCTTTTAAATTTCCTTAGTACAGTTGCTACAAATTGAAAAGTAAATACTAAGTCTCCAAGACAGATTAAGATTCTTGAATTTCAAGTTTATGCCAAGATTATAAATTCTTGCAAGAAACACTTCTTGGCCAATTAAATATTACCTCAAATAAATGTATTGTTATGCTTTGTATTTTAGGTGCTACTTGCCAACAGTTTTGTCACAATCTGACAATAGCTGACAGCCATTATCATAAAAAAATCCATTTGTTTTTTAACGGCAACAGTATCACCCCAATCTACGAGCATGACTGAGTGTATGAAACTGCTGCTTGAACTTGGTAGAGTTTGCAGTCCAGCCCCATCACCAATCAAGGGGGATCTCTGGAGGAAACTTAAACTGTTTAATAGAGTAGTAAATTCTCTCTGACAAATTAAGCTTTTTATGATTCACATGGAGGAGTGCTGTCTTTTGTTTTGAACTTGGATTTAGACCATTTGGTTTCAAGGTTTAATTCTGCATTGTCAGTAGCTTCCATTATAGCTCCATTGGTTTTAATAATATTACAGTAGTTCAAGACTAGTGTAACAAAATGGAGAGAGTTCATATACTTGGTTATTTGTAAATTTTCCCTGGGATACTGTTACTCCAGTGCTTTTTAGTCTTCAGAGTGACTCCCCTGTTACCTCTGCATCCCCAGGCAGACACTCTTGAAGAGCAAGGTCATGACTGATTGGTCAGACTTGACTTGGTGACAACTCTTGCGTCCATTTCACAGTCTCAAGTGGCAGGAGAGACATACATTGCTGTTGTTTTTCTGGTTTGTTTTGTTTGTTTGTTTGTTTGTTTGTTTGTTTTAATTGCTAAATGTTTGCAATAGGAACTCTTACTAGAGCTTGGTTTTATTTGTTTAAGATGAACAGGTAGCGCTGAAGAAGAAACTGAAAGAAACTTTGGAAGGAGAGGTGGGTTATTTCTGGGCAAAACTTGGCAGTAATAAAACCCATAAAGTGGAAACACCTGACCCAGACCAGGTAAGGCTGTCAATAAATACAAAAGCACAGTTTTCACAGCACTGTTGCAGAACAGTTTAACTTCTAATTCATAGATTTTATTTTCTGTACAAATCCTCTAGAATCCCACATTGGTGGTGCTTTAAGCCCTCTCAGGGCTGCAGCTGCCTGGTCCACACTTACTTGTTGCTCCAGTTTGTAACTTCTCAGCTTAAGATCTTTATAGCAGGAACAACCCATTCCTGTCCCTTCATTTGGATTCCTGACTAAAAAGTGTAAATCTTTCATTATTCTGTTTCAGGGAATAGTCTCAAATGTAATTCCTGGCTATATAATTATATACATTCTTCATGAGCTCTCCCGTGTATTTGATTGCTTACATAATGAGCATAGCCAAGATGATTTCTACCTTTTTTTAAAGGTGTCATTCTGAAAACACTTGTGTTAGGTAAATACATTATATTCAAAGAGAGTTCTCCAGTGAAATTTATTGCTGTTAAACAGAAGTTAGGGTTGTATCTGCTACAATTTCTTAAAACAAAAGCAAATTGCACTTTTTTGTGGCACATACAGCATTCCTAGCAAAATTTTGACTCTGTCCCATAAGAATTTCTTTCAGTCTACATAATTGATAAATAATGGATAAAAGATGCTTAGTTACAAACTTCAGCTGAGGTTTTAATGAACAGCAGCTTCTAGAAGTATAATTTTGTTAACAAAACAGGTGAACAAAGTAAGTCTTAAAATGGTCCCTTTATTTGCAGACAGTGTTTCCAGCTGACTCAGTTCATGGCACTGAGGCAAACTCTGCCTGTACAGCTGCCTTAGCCACAGAGGCTGATGGAGTTGCACTGAATGTTCCAAGAGTTCCAGCTGGGCAGTCTTCTGATTTCAGTTCTTCTGACTTGCCAGCTGGCAGTTGCACAGCATTGGTTCTCAGGGTAAGATCTTAAATTGCATGCTGGGGTTTTTTATTTACTTATTAACAACAAATGTTTGTCTCAAGAAGTTCTTTTAAACGTGAAGAATTCCTTAGACCTTTTTGCTGTGTATAAATGACTTTGTCTGAATGAGTGTTTACCAAAATATCAATGCTTTGAAGACAGCACTTCCTTCAAGGCTGACGTGAAGAACTGTACTAGTGCTGTGACATGCAGTATTAATTAGTTTTTAAGTATGTGTTGAAGAAATAGAGAAGTGGGAACCTGTATAAAATAAAAGAGATTGATGGCAGAAGGTTCAAGAAGTAGGTTTAAAGTTATGGATGGTAGGCAGTAATTGAAGAGAGTTTTTTGTCAGATGGCATGGGAAGTTCCCAGTGCTACTGGAGCTTGTTAAATAATACAGAGATCCATTAAGAAGCAGAAGAATGAAGATGGTAGCTCCTTAATTTGAGACATATCACTGCTAATTAGATTGTAGTGCTGAATCTACGTGGAACACAGACTGAGCAGTGAACCATAGGAACAAAAAGGGATTTCTATTCATGATACTAGTAAGTAGGGTTTTCTGGGGTGAGAGGCTGATGATTCAAGTTAGTAATAATCAGAATTTATCTTTCTATTAGCAGTCAGACACTTGCTACAGGTACAAACTTACATCCTTTTTTTTGTGCCAGAGAAAGGCCCAGTTTTGCTCACCAACCAAAGGCAGAGCTTTCTGCCTAGTCTTTGTTATGTGGCCAGACAAGGTACTTATTTTTTTGTAGAAGAACTAGCAGTTATCTTATTTCAGGAAGCTGTGCCACAGGAGCGACCTTTTAGTGTTTTGAAACATGAGCAACAGAAGAAGTGGCTTGAAGAGTTGGACAAGCAGAAGGAAGAAACTAAACTACGAAAAATGGAAGAAAAACTTAATTTATCAAAGGTATCTGTGGTTTAGAGGGACTCCTTGAAATAGAAGTCTTTCTCTATTTTTGTTTTAAGAAATAAAAAATGTAATTAGCAAAGCGGCGGCAAAGGTGGAATTTTCTGCAGCATGTCCAGGTTTTCACCATAAGGATGCCCTTACTGAACATTGAGCCAGTGGCTGTTCAGGATTTCAGTGTCTGGTGTGTTAGAGGGCTTGCTGCAGGGATGGAGACAGTGGTAGCAGCATCACCGAAAATCGGGGAGAAAGTAAAACCCTCTAGCACTATATTTGAAATAATAGAGAACCAGGCATTACTTTTTTTCTGGCCAGGATATGCCAAGGAAAATATTCCAAACACAAATATTTTTGCAGGATTTTCCCCCGAACTTTATACAGTCAAAACCCACAGAGATGCACTATTTTAAAGTTCATTTAAAGTCCAGAGTTGAGCAACCCCCAGTATTCAGTTTCCCATTGTATCCGAATCTCCTCGACTGCGATGTTAACTTTAATTTTTATCAGTCCTTTCCGGACCACATGTCTCCAGTTTTGTCAGAGGGTGGATGATCAGAGCTGGCCACTGATGTTTTGTTAATGTTCCGTTGATGGCCTTTTATCTTTCTGAGTATCTTTGGGCTACTCCCATTCTGTTGGTATGTTCAGCCTATCTCCTTAGAGTGAGGCTACATCTCCTAAAAAACTAAAGAAAATTCCTTTCCCCAAGGCAGAGTCAAGTCAAGCCTAACTAGAGAGACAAAATAAAAATTTAAAAGTTCTATTGTCTCCAGCAGTAGTGCTATACTTTCTTTCCCACCATCTGTAGAAGCACTTGGGTTTGCAAGGTCGTGTAGAGACCACTTCTAGACACTTTAGAAGAAGAAAAATTGTCTAGACTACAGGAGGTGAGAAGAGAGAAAATGAGTACAGTGTGTCAGAGTGATGCTAAAATCCTGTTTCTAGAAATATTTTTTTAATACAAACACGTTCATGAAACTTTCAAAAAGCAAGCACTTCTCCAGAAAGTACTGAAGAAAATAGCCTTACCGTTTTTACCCTCCAGAGACAGCCTTGCTGCCAGGGTTGGTTTCAGACCAACACGAGTCTTGTCTTTTCCTGAGTTGCTGAAGGAATCAGGCTTCCTTTGTAAACTGAGTTTTTTAACTGTGAGGGGAACACAGCTGGGAAAGGTGCCTTCATTAGCTGCCTTGTTGTTAATTGGGTAGGTGTGCTGTGGAAGGAGGGCTGCAGACACGGGACAGTGACCTTTTCCTTTTTTCATGAAAATGTAGTAGCAATATGTTTGTGTGACCAGGTATGGATCAGCATTATAATCTGTTATCTGACTTGTATTTTAAGTAACAGAGACGTTTGTCTTGTCACTTAAGGAATTAACTGCTGTGTGCGTTGTAGCTTTTCAAATGTTCCTGGTGTACAAAATGTGTATTGTCTGTTTTATTAACTACGCTTTACAGAAACAGTGTAACTGAATGCTTTTGCCTTTTTTGTTTTTGTTTTTTGTTGGTTTGTTGTTGTTGCTTGATACTTACTTAGGCAGAAGAGCATGACAGATGGGAAATGCATTTTGATTCTTTTAAGAACCACTTTAATGCTAATGCACAACATCCCTTAAATGGAATGCACAGAAAGCCTGAAAGTCTTTCCCTGTTACCTGACCCCAAGGACCCGACTGTTTTCATTCACCCTTTGTCACCTGCAGCTTTAGGCAACCTCATGCCCTTACAGATGGGAAGTGCAGAAAATGCTGCTAAAAATGGTGCTTTGGAGCAAAGTCAGAGAGTTAGGTGAGTGAGCTTTGTAAGGGTAATTATTTTCCCAGCCAGTACATTTCTGGTACCTCCTCAGAAAAAAAACAAAACAACACACCTTACATTCATTTGGCTTTTGCTTTTTTTCAAATACCTGTTGTTTCACTATTGAAAGATACAAGTGCTGCCATTGTTTATTAATGAAATTTACTGCAAATAACCTTACTTGTTCCTTAATGAAAAGAATTTCCTAATCTATGAATTAATTTATATACTAATTTATAATTAACACAACGGGATAACCTCCATATGAAAATGAAACCTAACTGATTCTAATTAAGAAAGCCTTAAGGATTGTCTTCTTATGATTGAAAACATTGACATGTCCCTTTGTTCAGTTTCCTCCGTTCCATGACGGCTCTGCTGGACCCTGCCCAGATTGAGGAGAGGGACAGGAGGCGGCAGAAGCAGTTGGAACATCAGGTAGGCTTTGGTTTTAAAGCCTCACTCTTTTTTAATAAGAAGAAAGGATGAAATGTCTTATGAATAAAGCATGAGGTTTAATACCCAAACCCAGGGAGGCACTTGACTTTTATGCTTTAGATGACATATGCATTGTTTGGCAGTATTTCCTTCAGTCAGACTCTACAATTCTCTTTAAATATTTGCATGAGATTATTGCATTTCTGTAACTGAATTCCTGCCTCAAAAAATGTACAGTTCAGTCTTTGGAGCTCTAGCAGGTTTGTGTGCATTTGCCTTCAGCTTCCACTGTTACAAGGAGGAGAAATCTGATATTTACAGATTCCTACTCCATGAACCTTTAGTTTTTTGTCTGCTTTACTGACATTTACCGAACCTCTGTGGCACCCTAACAATGTTTGTCTGCGTGCTGGTGTCTCTAGCACAGTGTGAAGAAGTGTCAGTATAAATGACCAGTGTTCCATTACTCTGCTGGATCAAACTTCTGGATAACTGTATGTGCACAAGGTGAAAATCAGACCTTCATCTCTTTACAAGACAAAAAAGTATTTTCTAAAACATAAAACGCTCCTTTTTTCTATTTGAGTATTTCAGACTGCTTGATTGGGCTGGTGGTTTTCCAGAAACAAAACCAGGATTGACTGAAATAAATTGTCTTTATGTTTGGTTTATTTTTTTCACTTGTCCAAATCCAATTCTGCACATACACAAAAATAACAAATAAATACCTTACAATATGTTAATCCTATATCTTTTACTTTGCCCTTTTTTTTTTGATCCTGCCAGAAAGCAATAATGGCTCAGGTGGAAGAAAAACGGAAGAAGAAGCAACTGGAGGAAGAGCAGAGAAAATGGGAAGAACAACAGGAAGAACTGCGCCTGGCACGAGAAAAAGCACAACTGCAGAAACAGTTTGAAGAGGAAATGCTCAAACAAAAACAAAAGGAGGTGGGGTTTGCATTATCTTTAGTGCAGATAGTCAGTGATAACACTGAATTTTGAGGATAACAGTTCTTGTTCCTCAGTTGCAAAATTTTCCTCATCATTTTGAAAATGAAAACTATCCAAAATGAAGACATTTGAAACAAAAAATCTGCTTTCTTAATTAATAAACATACAGCATCATACATGAATAAGGCCAAATTCTTTTTTTGAGCAAGGGCCTTTTCAGGAAGGGAAATAAGAGCTGGCAAAACCAGAAATGTAGTTTTAAATAGTGCAGAAACATCCGTTTAAAAATGCAAAATTAAAATGAAAAAATATCTCAAAGTATGTGATCCAATTATTGTTACTGGAAACTTGATGCTTTTAAGGTGCTTCAGTACCATGAAGTTCATCTGAGTGAATGTGCTTTAATTAAAGACTTCTTAGGATATAGTCTGGAACAGGCATTTTAAAAGTCCTTCACATTCTCCGTTTTTCCCCTGTGTAGATTTTGCTGAGCTTTACACAGTGTTTTCATATAAAAGTTAAACCAAAGGTACATTTTCACTTTCAGTAAATATGGATTTTGCATTTCTGTCTCTCCTTTAACCTCTGTGGAAGGTTAAACATCTGGTCTGATGTTTCATTCTTCCTTTTGGCACAGTAGAGCTATTACTGTTGGCTTCTTCTTTGGAACAGTAGCAGATTCCATGGTGGTGTAAGACAAGGTGATTCCAGAAACAGTTTTCTCCAAAGCTGTTAGAAATTTGCATTCCTGATTTGTCCACATTTTCTGGGTGGAAGTGTGTAGCATCTGCCTGTAGATGCTTGAACAGGCTGCTTCAACATGGGGAAAATCATCCTTCTCTGTAATTGCTCAGCTCCTTTGAAACATGTGACAGCACCAGTTGTTCTTTCCAACTGCAACTGCAGGAGCAAGTAGGATCAGCTGCTAATAACAGTTGGGAAATGAGATTTTCCTTGGCCCAGTCTCCTGCACCTTGAACCCACTGAGTCAGGGAATTGTAAGCCCCTGACATTTGCTGGGGAACTTCTGTCTCCTTCCTGTGCAAGTATAGGAATAAGGTGGTGTTTATTACTTTTATTTAGGCTCCTTTCATTTCATTAAACCACATGTTACAGGAAGTCACAGATGGCTGACATCAGATGGCATCTAGAAAAAGAGGAATTTATTAGAAGGGAAATAAATATCCAGATAATTTGGAGGATCTAAATGCTCACTTTTTAATGCTAAGACTGAAGAGCTTTCATTAGTACAGCAAAGGTTCGGAATTTAAAATCATAGAAATTATAGATTACATACTGTGCTTACTTAACTAGTTTTAGTTTTGAAAAGAAAAAATACTTTCCCTAAATAAAAATACATATAAACCTTGAGGATTATATGGTGATTAAATAATCCAATTGATTTTATTCTCAAAATAAATAATCACTTTTTTTTTGAAGGAACTTGTAACTCTTAAAGCCAAAGAGCTTTATCAGACAATGGAGAAAGCTCAGGAATTAGCCCAGGCATCAAAACAAGAACAGGACACTCCAGACTTGGCTCAGAAGGCACATGACATTTCAGCACTTCAGAACAGTGGTGGCAAGTATAAGTCTCACAGTTCGGCTGTTCCTTTGGTGGTTGAAATCTAGTTGTTTCTGGGATTGGGGTTGGGGTGGGGTTTTTTGGTTTTTGTTTCCCTGTCTGCATTTGGGTCACAAACTCAATTTCATTACAATCTATTTACCTTTCAAACAAATACATGCATTAAGTCCTATGGAGAATATTGTGGTTTAGAAAGTTTCAAATACTGTATTACATGACGGAAGAAATGCAGAGATATTGGCAGGAATGCACAGGAATACTCAGACCTATGTGCTGTCAGATTCCCAGTGGGAAATGGAGAGTGTTGGGATTTGGACCAGAGTTCTCAGTGTTGCTTTGAGCTCTACATCACAACAGTCTGATAACTCTGTGGCATGGTTTAAATTGAATGTAGGTTACTAAATGGAACAACTTTACCACTCTTCAGATGATACAGTGTTTGAAAACTGTAATTGTGGCATTTCAGCAGGAAGTAGAGATTTCCCTGCTGGTGTGGAGAGTCCCCCTGAGGCGCAGGCGTCCCCTCGGAAGGACACGGCGGTGCAGACAGGTACCTGAGTTACTCTGAGCGACCTCCAGACAGGCAGGGGCACCTGAGCCTAATCACACTTACAAGGAATAAAGCTAGAAATACTTGCGCAGACACAGTCATGTTGGTGTATCACAGTGTACCACTTTATGCCTCTATTTATCACTATTTATTCTTCTAAATAAATGATATCTCTGTATAGTTGTTACTTTCCAGTTACAAATCCCATAGTCAGGAATATAGTGTCAGCTTAGGATCACAAGCCACGTAGGCCCAAATTTTTTAAGTAACTTGATTTAGTTCTCCAGCATTTTGTGTTTTATCCCTTCCTCAGTGAGTTTGCTTCTACAGGTCCTATCTGTCTTCCACAGAAAAAAAAGGAATAAAAAAGCATTATAAAACTGTAGCAGCCATTTTTAAAATAAAATAAGTAATGGTAGATTGATACATACACAAAAGTCTACCAATTAATTTGAGTAGCTCAGACTTGGAGTTAAAATACAATTTTTTTTTTTTTAGATTGCTTTAATACTTCAGCATACACTGAATCAGCTGAGGAAAGAACTGCATGTTGTGAATCACCTGATATTTCCTTGGAATATAAAGAAACCTTCAACAGCAAAAAACACCAGAAGGAAATACACTATATGGATAAAAATAAATTTTCAGGAAAAGAGACTGGTGGTATTTACAGTGATCTATATGAGCAATATGCAAGAAAAGAAAGACACATCAAATCTTCAGAAAAATACAGCAAAAGACCTGACTGGAACATAAACAAGCCTGGGAAAAGATACATTCCAGCCTCAGAAAGGTACCCTAAGGCACTACAGAAACAGAGGGAAGAGAGCAAAGTGCGCCGCCAAATGGAGCTGCTGCAGTTGGTAGAAAGGAACAGCCCTGGGCAGCTCAGTGTGAGAAGGGAGGGGCTCTCAGCCAGGTCTCTCTCACCTCGGGAAGAAACAGCTGTGAAGAGCAAGGGCCACAGAGGCAGAAAGGTGGGTCACTGTCTGGCCTTGGGGAGCAATGCTCTGTTTTTAAGGCTCTTGTTCCTCACAGTTTTACCTGGGTGGGAATTCAGTTACGTAACCGCAGCATTGAAATTCTCCTCTGTGGCTCATCCTTATGTCAGCATTTTGTTGTTCAGCAGGAGCAGAAGAAAGTATTCGGATTTTGTGACTGCGTTTTTACTGTTATTTCAGTCTTCCAAAGCGTTGATTCCTTTTCATTTCCTCACTGATTTATTGTGTAAACGGAGAGCTTGATTGCAAGCAGCGTGCAGGTCACAGTGACATCACTGACTTGCTTTTTTTTGTCCAGTCGTTGTGTTGTGCTGACAGGTGAGGTACAGCAGTACCTGCTCAAGAAAACAATGTTTATTTCTGCAAAGGTTATGGAATACTGGGGATGTACTGATTGCCACAGAAATGCATCCTTCTTAGTGGAGTCATTCTCCATTTGCAGTAAGCATTATATCAGTAGAGCTTGTGGCTGGAAAAAAGTCTTTTAAAGAAAATACTATCAAATATATTCTTGGCCTCTCTCTTGCCCTCTCTCTCACTTGCTCACTCTCTGTATGTATGAACACCTCACTTTCTCACACCTTCAAATGGCAAAACTCTGCCCCTTTCCTTTAATATGTTGGATTGAACCTTTCAGGTTTATGCCAAGGACAGGAAAATATACATAATATTTTTGATAGTGCTTAGAGCTGCCAGAGACAGAAAATTGGAGCAAATCTTCCTGTAATTTGTTGATTTATTTCATGGGCAAGTCTCTTAAATGCAAATCTTTCTCCTGAACCCAGGTCAAACAGGCCTTTTGGAATTTCAGAACAAACTTTCTCTGAAAAATCAAAGCTTCTAATATAAAAAAACACGGTGATTTTTTGTTTTACTTTGGACTTCTTTGATTTTCTCCTAGGAAGAAAAATTTCATAAGAATCACTTGAGTGAAGAAAGGTACGTCAATGCTCTGCATTAACGAAACATAGAAATACATTATTACTGAAATGCACCTGCTTTTCTTTCCTGATTTTTAGTTTTTTTAATTAAGATGTATCTAATTGTCTACTGGTAAAAATATACAAGACCATACAGATTGGAGGTATAAAAGCAGAGTTAATGAACAAAAATCCTGTCCTCCAAAGATTCTTTGTCTCTGTTATTTGAGAAAATCACATTATTAAAGTATAACTTCGGTTGTTCCATACAGATCTGAATCACCACACGTTCCAGCAGTTAGGAACAGATTACTCCAAGTACAACGGAGACAGATCCAGGCTTCTCATTTGCTGGTGCACAACCACCAGGGTGGAAGAGCGGACAGCCAGGCAGAGTGCCAGCAGAGGAGCTCCCCGCCTGCCCCCGAGGCTGCCAGACCTCCGACGGCGCAGTTCGTGCCCTACGTGCGGACACGGGAGGTTTATTGCCTCCCTCCAGGGGCGCCCCTGAGCCAGCCCTCAGCACACCACCCCCACGGTACTGAAATGATGCAGGGCGAGGAGAAATGTTACAGCCATTCACGCTGGCGTGCTGCAGCTTTAGCCTGCTTCGTGTTTGCTTTTTACTGAATCGTCCAGTAATCTCTCCATGGCACAGCAGTGCACAGAAGGGCTGTGCAGCCAGTCTATACTCAGCGTTAAATGCAAAAAATCAAACCAGTTTTAAAAAGTCAGAAAAGCAACAAAAAATGTATTACCGATTTCTTGTTTTATTTACCTTTCATGAAGTGTGATTGCACTTCCTTGCATTACTGTATAGAGGTTGGGGTTTAGGAATCTAAGTGTTGTTTGATTTAAAAATAGAGATTGCAATAGCAGCCAACCCCTGATTTTCACAAACTTTCAAAATCTGCTGCTTCAAAGTTAAAATTAATAAAGAGTTTTACTAACTGATTTGATATCCATTTACTTTTAGATTCTTACCAAATGCCACGACAGATTTTTAGCTCAGATCACGTTATAGATCCTCTCCTAAATCCTGATGTAGTTACAATCAGAGAGAGACAAGAAGCAATTCTCAAAGGATTGTCAGAATTACGACAGGTAAGCAAAAACCTATTGGATCACTGCATGTATGCATATATATATATATACACTGAAGTAAAAATTACTACATTATCTTTAATTCAATTTCCATCACTAACTGTATGTTTTGAGCCCTGTCCGCTACTTTTGTTCCATTTTACTAATTTTTTCACATGTTGCTTCCACTCTTGGACAGTCCTTAGAGAGAGAATGTGGATTCCTTAGTCCTTAAATCAGCTGTGAAACAGTGACGTACCTGAGCAAACTTGAAACCAAAAGAAATGACTTTGGTGTCCAGGGTTTCAATGGTTTCAATGACTTTGGTCTGTAGTTAGGGTTGTTTATAGAAAATGTATCAGTTTCCAAAGAACAGTTTTAACACAACACTGGAACCTTGTTAATGAGGTTTCCCCTCTGCAGTTCCCAGGTCAGGACAGAACAGTGGGGTTGGTGCAGAAGGGTTGGTGGAGTAGTCTCATGTCAGCCCTCGAAAAATATTGTAATTGGCTAATTGGAAGTTTGACCACTTAAAACATCCTTCCAAGACAGCTGATGCTTGTTAGCATGTAAAAAAAAAATTCGGGATTTGTCAATCAGACAGGTTTTCCGAGAAGAAAATGAAAATGAGCTTAATGCCACAGACACAGGAGCTCCTGAGATCAAGCCTGTGTGTGTTTGTGTACATTGTTCTCTTTGTGGTCAGGTACTGGTAATGGCATCTCGTTATTAAAGCCCCAGTGAATTGGATACTGCACCTGTTGGCAACAAGGTGTGGCCACAGGTCTGGACATGCACATGAGCACTTCTCTCTGTGCCTCTAAATGGCATGACAGGACTGCAAGACAGAAATATGTTTATTTCAGGCTTGCCTTTTCGTTGTGAAGAACACTGAGAATAAACATGTACCAGTATCTTCCCTTGCTTTTGAATGGGTCCAAACTAAATGTACTTTATTGCTAGCAGCAGGATTTTTCTCTGCCTTGAGAGAGGAAAATTTCATAAATAATCAAAATAATGAGAAGAAAATCTGACAGTGATGCACAACAAAATTAGCAGTAGTTGATGCTGTTGATTACCTGTCATGCTTTAGAAGGACAGAAGCACTGCCATGTACTCATAGTGCTCCAGCAGTAAGGCTCATGACTTTTCCCAGATCAGTAAGAAAAGTTGTGACCCAAGAACACTGAAAGGCCAGTTTCTAACAGCTTCTGTGAAAAACAAAGCCCACTCCTTTTAAATTTTTAAGGGTTTTAATGAATAAGGGACAAAACATAAAGCAAAAGATACAGGCCTGGGTGCATGGCAAAGCCAGTGGCCCCCCCACTTCCTCAGTCTGCAGTCTTTTATACTGTTACAGTTGTGTTACTTCCTCAGATGACTTGGCAGATATATTTTGAGCTCATTGACTACAGTCTTGCTTCAGATTTTCAGTGTTTGCACAGTTCAGTAGTTGCAGCTGTTGGCAGTCCAGGGTGGTCTTCTCATGGTCTTTGGATGCCACTTTTGGGCTTGGTACTTCTCCTTTTATGGTCTTCTGCTCTCTGCTTATGCTGTCTTGGATATGCATTTTGCAATAGCAAGCATATCTTAAAGTACATCTTTGGCAAGCCCACTTACATCTTGTGAAAGCCCTGCTTCCCCATTTCCACTGCCCACAAGCAAATACAAATCTTAAACTGCTTTTTAAGTATAAAACTTAACAATAATTATTTGCAAGCAATTACAATTTTATAATTTAAGTAAATTAATTGTAGCAAAAGCCAACTGCTACACAGCCGTTTATAACAGCTCCCACATTGGTTTCACTGGATCTGGTCTTCCCCACTGCTCAGTAACATTTTTGTTAAATATCTACATCTGTTAAGTATTTCAGCTTCTGATCCAAAGGAATCTAGTCCACAGCAGGTACTGTAAAGACACCTTTACTGGTGCCAGGAGCATGCAGGGGTCAGCACCCCCACCTGCACGTCCCACTGTTGTTCATTTCACACCAGCTTTTACACTTGTACAAATCTGACACCAATCCCTGCCGCTTTTCTTGGAGTCCCAGATCTGGGCGTTGGGGCCTCACATAACTTGTGGTTTTCTTACCTTCAGCTTACAGATACAACACGCCATTCCAGCCTAACTAACATAAATAACTACATCTTCCTTTATGACACAGAGATCTTCACATCAAACTTACGGGCCACCTCCACCAATTTCACTGATTACGCTCTGGTTCCATATCTGTTCTTGCAGAACCTATGACTTTGCATCTTCCCTGATTTCTCTTGGTACTTTGGGAGCTTTCACTTTCAGCTGGCCAGGGCTAGATCCTTCTTTGGGAAACAGTTACAGTTTGCAATAGCCCTTAGGTCTTTGTTCTATTCACAGCCTGGTTCACTTCTTGGGACAAGTCCATGTGCTGTATATTTCACTTGACTTGCCAGTGGCATTTTGCCTAAGAGTGAAGCCAGATTCAAGGTACACTTTGATCCTTGTGCTTGCTGAGGATACAATAGCCATGGTTATTTAAACAGGTTAAAGTTGGCAAACAGGTTACTCTTTCAGTGATCTTGGTTCTTCTAAAGAGTTAACTTAAAACATGTGGAGTTCCTTTTTAAATACCCTGCCGGCTGCAGGAGGCATTTAGGACATTTCAGTATATCTTGTATACCTAAGGGCTGTGTACTGATGTACAGATGACACCTGTTTTGCATCAGTTATTTCACTGAGAAAGTGTGAATAGTGCAGGATTTTGTCTGAAATACAAAAAGCTGAGTTTTCTGTTTTAGAAGATAATCTGTTCTTGCTCTTTTAGATTTATATATACATACATAGAGTGGGTTGATAGTTTCAGACTGCATACATCCATATGTATCTATATTTACAACATATTTAGCCATTGTTTTGGCTGGGGGAATTCACATAATAGTCACATAATTTGACCAGTCTTTAGTCTTTGAACTCCACAGTGATAAAGACAGCTGGGCTGGTGCAGTAAGAGCCCAGTGGGACTGGCTGACCCAGGGAAAAGAGAGGGCAAAGGGAGGGTGAGGGTGAGTCTGTCACCGCATTTGCTACAAGCAAATCTCTTCCTATGTCTCAGGTCACAGCAGGAATAGGAACTAGCAACAGACTCACTTTCCTCACTGAAATCAAAAGTCAGTGGATAAGCTGAGCAAAGTGAATTATTTGTGAAAAAGAAGGGCCAGAGTTTAAGAAAGAGGAGCACACCCCCCTCACCCCCAGGTCAGTACTGCCAGAGTCCCCCATTGTTCCTGAGGCGGCAGCAGCGCTGCCAAGGGCTGCAGGTGACAATGGGTGGGTGGGGACACAGCCCCACGCCGCCCTGGGGAGGTAGTTCCCGTTGCTGAGCACCTTTCCAGTCCCTGTGCAACCCACGTGATAAAGACTGAACTGCCAACTTTCAGGGTTACTTGTTCCTCAGCTCTTGGTTTATTTAGGGCAGTTTATAACTTGGTTTTGTGATGTGCTTCTAAATGGAAAAAATGCTCTGTAAAAATAGTAATTATTGACACAGAGACTGAAAACACTGACCCATTAATAGAAATAAGCAGATCCTGTTGATTGATTAGAAAGCAATTCATCAAGTGATTGAAAGTAGGCAGCTGCTGCCTTAGAAGGAGCCAAATTGGAGTCTTACAGGCTGCCTTGCTGATTTTCCTTTGGTGCCACCAGGAATCTGTGCCTAAATTGCTGTAGGAGCTGCTGCCTTGTGCTATCTACGTTCTGAGCTGTGCCAGCAGCTTGTAACTCTTATCTTTAAGAAAGGCCTTGTAACTGAGAAAAAAAAACAACTTTCCTTTTTTAAAACAAAAACTTCATGGTACCAAATTGTTTCTGACAAGTCTAAAAGAGATGGAGAGCAAGGGGCCAGATGCATCAATATATATATGATCCTGTTAATTGCACTCAAAATACATACTTTTAATTTATGCACATACTTGACATAGTTCTATCATGTATGGCTTGATAGACAAGGCTACATTTCCAGGAGGGTTTTTTGTGACAGGTTTTCTCTGTCATCAGTACTTACAAGAACCACTGACACAGCAGGAACCTTGAACCTGTAGACGGTTAATCTGTGTGATTAACCTGACGTTAATGAAACGTCTGACACTGGTCTAGTTCCAGTGGCACTGCTGCCCTTGCTCTGAAGAGTATCATTTGTGTCAAGGCTAAAAGTGTGTCCATCGGGGTTTGGGTTCAGCTTCATGCAGGAATTCACTACAATACTGCAACTGCAGAGACAGTGCACAAAGGGATGAGAAAGTTTTCCTCTGCGTAGTCATCCCTGGAAACTGGCCTGCCTCCCACTCCAGTCACACTTGAAGGCTGCTGTAGAAGTTCCCTCTCCTCTATGAGGCTGTACTGGGTGTTTTTTTTCTGAACTTGTGTACTTAAAAACCATTGGGCCTTAACAAGGTAATTGTTTTTATCAATAACATTTCATCAGTTCAGGGGTGAGGTAGACAGAACATTCACATTTGTATTTGTTTCAGGGCCTCCTGCAGAAGCAGAAGGAGTTGGAGAACACTCTCATTCCCATTGTAGCTCAAGAAAACTTCATGCCACCGTTTTGAGAGGTGCATATGAATGTTCTGAATATGGAAATGCACAGCACTTTGCTACTGTAATTAATTATGAACCACCTCTTTTTTTATTAAAATTAAATTATGAGAATTTTGATAGACTACGGGGTCATGTTACTTTAAAGTCATGATGGTTTGTTTAGAATGGTTTTCATGCTACCTGAAGACGTGTCCATTTAATACAAACCACCAAAACCATGGAAGTAAACTGTTACATGGGTTTTTGTAGAACTCAGTGTGTGAATTTTGATAAATAAAAAGATTAAGATGTATCCTGAAGGGCTTTAGTTATCTTTGCTGGCATTTTCAACTATACAAAGCTGCACGTATTTCAATATTCAGCCACCTTTTAGGCTTATACAGTGCATATCAACTCAAGCACTCTCAGATTTTAAGACCACAGTTCATCACACAATCTGGTACGATTCACTGATAAAAGAAAAAATTACTTGCCGTGTTTGGGGGGAGGGTAACAAGTGTTAAGATTAGTCTGGTACTGGTTCTTAACTTGAATAAATCAATCTACTGTTTATAGAGTGAAAGAATCAACTTTAGGCAAAAGTTTATGGGTGGTTTTTGGTTTAAAACAGCCCTTTTTAACCAATAATTTTGTCCCAACAAATTTTTGAATTTAGAGTTACGTAGTTTCAAACATCCACCAGGTACCAAACAGTACCCAGAGAAAAGCACTAAAATTACAAACAGGGAATCTCCCAAACACAGGACTCTGCACAACGTGAGGATGAGCAGTGTGATATACAGTGTAGAATAATTTGTGCTTAATGTAATATATGGTATAAAGTCATTTGTGCTTAAGAATTAAAGTGTGCAGGAACTGTGCAGCCCCTGCCAGTAACAGGGGAAGAAACCGATTTGCAATAGAAAGAAGGGTGGCACCAAAGGGAGATGAGCCTCCTCCAAGGATGGACCTGGTGATCAGCAGCCTGTATGTATCTATGAGAAGCTCATCTGTGTCGACAAGGGTGTGCATCCCAGTCCCAGATTCCCGTTAATCCAATCAAGCACCCATGCCCTCCGGAAAACTTTTCAAAAGAGGTTCCATGAATATGCAAGAAGAACAAGAGAGACAAAAAGAATGAGGCAACCCGTCCAGCCGAAAAACTATAAAAATGGACCCCGCGAAGGCAGAACTCGTGAGCCGAGGGAGGTTCAGTGTGCTAGAGGCCGAATCTAACGTTCGCCCAGTGCCGACCCCGGGCTCGGGACTGTTTTTGCTTGTGGCTTTCTCGGCACTTATATTTCAATTTTTCAATAAATTATTTCTATTGATTAAATTGGCTGATCATTGATTACAAGTAGTAAAAGCCAGGAGTCTCAGCAAAGGCAGCAATGCAGCAACAAGGGTCATCTTGGAGATTCTACTGCTGCCTTCCAGAAGCCTCAGGGAGAGGACGATGAACAAAAGAAGTGAATCACTGAGAGAGAAAAGGTGGGTAACTCAGCAGATGTGAAATATGAAAGACAGGATTTAGAAAGACAGGATTAAGAAACAGGTAAAACTGTACTTACCCAGTGCTAGTTCACAAAACAAATAAAAAACCTGAAAGCCCTAAGAATCATTAAGTTGAAGTGGGAGAGGATTGAGGTTTTTCTGATGCAAATTGAACTCCCAGTCATTAAACCCAGGTTTGTCCTTCTCTCATTACAATAATCACAGTGGTCAGATAAAAGCTGGGAGGACACTGATGGTGCTGCACTGGCACACAGCACCAGGTGAGACACGCAGATGATTACTGCACATCAAACCTGGCTTGGGTGTTCCTCAAGCACTTTGCAAAATGTAAAAACCACAGACAAAGCAATGTGTTAGCAAGTCCCTTGTGCATTAAGAGTTTATTTGATTGTTTTGTAATGAAACTGCACTACTGGTTACTCTAATTGAGGTATTTAGCCAAAATCCAGTATATAGTCATGAAAATAAGTACACTGCCTTAGAGCTATGTAAAAACATTGTACAAAATCTGTGTCAATGTCAAATAAATACATTAATTTTAATATTTATGTAAAGAAACATGACTTAGATTCTCTTGCATTTAAAAAAAGAAAACAACTGGCTCTTTCACATATTTTAGGCAGACATTCAGCTTTACATTAAACAGACCTCAAACTGAAGCCTAGGTAACAGGTCAAATACAAATGTAGAAACTTAAAAGTGCCAACAAACAAGATAATTCAAGTACAGTAAACGTTAAAAAATATATGTATTTATTTAAATTTTCGGATGGTTCCAACAGGGACAGGCCATCAGGAATTTAAATAGAACATGAAAACATCTGAGATAACAAGAACAAGAAACACTGTTCCTGAATAAAATAGAAATCGTTATTCCAACATTTTAGAAACAGAGAAGTCCACAGCAACTTAGAAAAAGAGACTTAAGAGTTCATTTCTGTTCTGAATATGGCCTGGAAGAATCACAGCAGCTATTCCAGCCACCAGGTGATGATGACTTTTCTGTATCCATGCTCTGCCTGTAGGCAGATAGAAAATAATTGCTCCCTTCTTGGTTTTGATTTGCAGGAGAAATTGGGTATGTTGTTCCCAGAAAAGTCTGATGAGTGAGTACATTAAAGTGGCTGAATTGATGGGACATGTTTAATTGTCTGCTATAAACCTGGAAGTTACTGAAAGGGGTTTGTTCAACTGCATTGTGTTTTTCTCCTTCAGCAGGGCATGTTGTAGAAACTGGAGAAATTGGCTGTTTGTCTTCCAAGTCAGTTTTGTAAATCTTTTCCACAAGGCCAGTTTGTGCTTCGGGAGATAACTCTGCAACTGATAAGCAGCTTGCTTTAGCATCTACTCCATGTGGGCCCTTGGCCTCTGTCTGCAAAGCTTCCACATGAGTATCATACTTAGAGGCATCACTGCAGATTTCTATTTCTGACAATTCATCCCCTGAATCCAGAGACATGTCCTCCTCATCCTTTTCATCCTTTTCTACAAGAACTACATTAAAAGAGAGAGAAAGTCCTATTCTATTGAAATACAAACTTTGGTTAAAAAGGCCATACACTACTCACAGTGTTACACTTCAGGTCTGCCAGTCCAACAGCACTTTCTTGGTCTTCTGTCACTCGTGTTCACTTACTCAACACACACACTTAACCCTCTGTGGGAGTGTCCAGTTACTTGGTGCTAAAAGCTTCTGCACACCGTGTTCTTATTTAGTGCTGGGAAATCCCAACTCCCAGCTCCAAAGGGGACAATGTCAAAACAGCATCTAAAGTTACACAGCAGGTGAGTATTTGATCAGAAAATTAAAGGAGTACAATTACTGACATCTCGGTACAGTTTATCTACTCTAAGCAGATAAAGCGGGTAGAGACAAGTCTATTCTTTTCCTGACAGATGCCCTCTCTAGTGCCTCGAATACCATTAGCCTGTACTTGTGCATTTAAGGTCTCTGGTGCTCCATCCCCACAGCTTTTCCCCCATCATTTCAAATAGAGAAAGAGTAGCTTCAGAGTTGGGTTTTCCTTGCCAGCTGCAGTGGCCATTGACCAGAGTCAAGGCACACTGTCCCAGGACCTCTACCCCATGCATGCAGTTTGGAAAGGAAAGTTTAAGTGTATTTGACATTACCTGATTGTCTTTGGCCAGCACTGCAGGGAGGATGGTGGTTTTGCTCAGTAACAGAGTTGTGATACCCAACGAGACTTTTGAAGTTCTGCATAAAGTCATCAACAGCAGAAACCACTATGCCATTATCAACATAACTTGAGAGAGTACTGAGATTCTTTTCTAAATACAGAAAAGAAGGGGTTGCATTATTATTTAGCATCTGTTATCAAAAAAGAGCTCCGCCTTTTTTCACAAATGTGTTCACAGATGTGGGGTTTACCTGTTAGGAAGACAACATGTCTCTGTTGTATGTTTTGAGCCTGAAGCCTGATGAGACAGTCAAGTTCTGGAGCATTTCGAGTTTGAGAATCACAGTTATGGTAAGACAGAATCTCAACCAAATGCTTCTTTTGATAGGTGTTCAGGAGGGTGAGCAGGTTCAGGGCATTGGCATTCATCCTGCAGTGGGGGAAAAGCTCGCTATTAGAAACAATTTAATGTCAGTCTAAATATCAAAAGACAAACATAAGAGTAAGTTCTATTTAAGTGTGTTTTGGAGGGTATCATGGAAGCTGAAGCATTTTATCAGCTGGTATTACAGAACCTTACTTACCTCCCCAGCTCTTTTAGTTTTTTTTGTATTTTGCAGTGGACTTTCCACTGCCATTTTCCATCTGGGGTATTGAGATCTTCCAGAAATGTCAGGAACTGTTTTAGTTTATCTGTTATAGAAATATTGAATAAAAGTTAAATTTTGTGGTATGCAGACTGAAAATACTGCTTCAGTATCTACAAAAAGCTGTTTCCATCACAGTACAGTCACACAATTACAAACAGCAGCCACTCTCTTCAAGTTTTCTTCCAGGCAGACTGGCCAACAACAGTATCATAAAACTGAGCTGCTTTTCTGTACCTCAGGGGCCCAGCAGTGGTATTTAAAAGCTGACCTCAGCATACAGGCTCTGCCTTGCTACAATATTTCAAAACATTGTAGCTTCATTAACCATTCAATTTCAAATAAAGAAAAAAAGTATATATAGTATATTTGTGGATGGAGTAGTAGGGAATAAAAGGCTCCACAGACATAACTACACAATGTAATACAAACTGAAGACAAAGTCTCCCTGTGCATGTGTTCTTCAAGGCCACTGGGCTGAGAAAGAGACCAAATTAGCTGAAGTTCTCAAAGAACATCACAAAACCTGGAAGACCTGATCCTTCACTGTGGTGAGTATGGGACCTCTCAGGTACTGGAATGTCAGGATTTTAGTTCTAAAGCTTCCAGAAGGATCACACTCACCTGTAGTGATGGACTCCGGGTTAAGGACAGATTCATCTGACACAACAAAACCCCCAGATACAAACAGCTCATTATAAGTGCGATTTTTCACATCATCCAAACTATCGACCCCTGCAAAGCTGACACAGGAGAGCCTCTTCAGAGTCACCAGGCCAGGGATCTGTTTAAAAACGTTTGAAATCAGACATGTAACCACAGGTCACACAGAAAAAAGAACTACAGAACTCTCCTACCTACTAATGCCAGGCACCAAACTTCAAAACACATTTTCAAAAAATTACTGTTTCTTCTCTTGCCTGGGGAGGTGCTCTCACAGGAGTGTTACAGGAATAAGGTAAACGGGTGTTAAGCACTTGGAATAATTTTACTTTCTGTCCACCACAGGGTCTTAAGCTTTCAGGAATAGCTCAGGTCATCTGAGAGCTGCCTTCACCTGCTGTAGAGCATCACAGAACCAGAAGCATAACTACTCATGCATGGTGGCGAAGAAGTTATGAGTAAATGTTGGGACAAGACCATTTTTACTACAACCTTTTGTTTCTTCAAACTGCAGCTAAACACAGGGCACTGTTGAATGCAGTGCTGTTGGAAGGAAGCAGCCTTGCTCCAAATGAGCTCCTCTCACTATTGCCAACAGCTTTCTATAGCACACAGTTACTTACGTGGGACATACCTTATGGATGAGGTTGGCAATGTCTTCATTTTGGATAATGATCAACAGTTTATCTGAATAAGCTCTTCTCTGAAGGAACTGCTCTGGATGGCACTCTGTATTCCCTAACTCTCTAAGATATTCCTGCCACCACAGAAAGAAGAGACAAGGAAAAAGTCAGTAGGTAGTTTGGTAAAAACAATGCCCAGATGACACCCAGAGCAAGAAGGTTTTCCACTTCAGTGAATCCCAGAGTGACTGGCTTCTTTCTCTCTCCCATACATTAATCAGAAGGATGCAGCAACACAGAGCAGCTGTTTCAGCAAGTCAGTCATTCCTATCAAATCACACACACAGCCAACTGACAGTATCAAACTGCCTGAGTTTTCAAGGAAACCCAGAAGTTTACAACTTTCATCTTACACATTTAAGTGTACAGAAGCAGAGTGACTTCTCAAAGTTCTCTCTACTATTAATTAGAGAGGAAGAGAAAAAACCCCAAAGGCACACAGAGTGACTTTTCATACGTTCTTTCTAAAATGGTAGCTATCACATTTCTTCTCTTATTACCTTTTTTCCTGTAAGGCCACCCCCTGGCAGGATCTTCAGAAAGGACCAACCTACAGGCTGTTCTGTCATCCAGCTCCAAGAAAAAGACTTACGTAAAAGCTAAATATAAGCAAGATTACCTCAAAAGCTCAAGGAAGAAGTGGGACAGGACAGCCTAATTTCACAATTCACTTTCAAAGTGAAAGTGAGTTCAGTTTCATACAAGTGGATTTGAAAGTTCTGATACTAGAGAGAAGTTGAACTGAAACAGCTTTACCTTGATTTCTCTGCAGAGAACACTTTCTTCCTCTTCGTGAATATAAAATTTGACAGTGTTTTTCCGTACATCTGTAATAATTTTGACAAAACTCAATACATCAGGTATTAAGTGGTTAAATACTTCAGGGCTTAACTGTCTTATAAAAACAGAAAAATCTGGTTGAGGTGAAATGTTTAAGTTCTCAGGGGATTTCTGAGTCTTTTCTGGTGGTTCCATGAGATCACCACCAGAAGAAGTTTGATCCTCTGGTTTAGCATTCCCATGACCCATTTTCTCCTTCCCTAGGGGCAGGCTTGCTGCAGGCTGCTCCTGAGCATGCAGCTCTTCCCCCAGGTTATTGCACGGTGGCTCTGGGAAGGGCGCCACGTCACTGTCCCTGCACACGGCCGGCGCGTCGGGCACAGGCCTGGGGGCAGTGCTGCTCACCACCTCCAGGGCTTCAGGACTGGAATGAACTGGGCCACTCTGCTGCATGCAGGAAGAAGCCAAAATGACACTATTCAGCTTCTCACTCAGGCTCTCTATATATTCTTGCACAGAAATCTCTGATGCCTGCAAAGACATGTGTTCGGAAAGTCTCATTATCCTCTCCCGGGCAGAAAGGACTGGAGTGGACATGCCACTGATATAAGCAATGTTCTTTTGCTGCAAAATCTCTTGAATCTTTCTTGCAAAGAGCTTATATTCTTCTAACAGTGCTGTCTCTATTACTGCACTAATGGAATGCTCAGCTGTAAAAGGGTGATCTGTTAGCTCGTACTGATCTTCAAATTTCTCCACTTGTCCTGTGTAATGTCCATCTTCTGCTGTCCCCTTCTGTGTGTCTGAAAATGGAGAGCATGGCAACTGAGAATCAGGATTCCTCTGTCGATTCACTACCCGGGGGTCATTAGGAAGTGCATCCGTTGGTGCCAAGTACTCCAGTGGCTCTTCTGGTGATTTCAGACCTACAGAGGAAGAGTTCATCATCACCATCATCATCTCATATTTGAAAGTCAAGAGACAGCTGATACACCAAAACCTCCAAATCACAGCCTGAAAACAGCATTACTGTTATGCCTTCCCCACCAACCAACTTTAAATCCCAACAATCAAGTCTGCTGAGGTACAGAAGCACAGTACATTTAAGAGCTCCTAAGACAGTAAAACAGCACAGTCCAAGTCTGCTGAAAAAGCAGAACACAAGTCATTTTCCCAGAGACAGCTCAGACTAAGCAAACCAGGATATAGTTCCATTACAAATTAAAAATTAAAGTAGAAATCAAGGAGGGCAACATAATATTCAAGTATTTTCATTTGCTAGTACATTAAAATCCTCACTTTTGAACATTCTAAACACAAATGACCTTGTGGTGTTGAACAGCGACTGCACCTGATCTTGCAATTGTGAACACAAGGGTTTTTTCTAGAAAGGGGAGGATATCAGTGTGATTGATTACTGACACAGCTTCAGTGGTGCTGCAAGGAGTGCTGAAAGCCCCTCATAACCCTAGCTCAGTTTCTTCACCATCTACAGTCAAAACTATAGTTTTGTTTGTTTTTAAAGCATTCACATTTCTAATTTGTGTCAATATGAAGCCAAACCAATATTCTCCACCAGTGTCTGTTTTCATCCAGCATATTTCTGTATTAATCAAATATAAGAAACAACTGCACAGGCCATAGATGTGCTTGCACATCAACATGTGATTCAAGAACGGATCTATGAATCCAGATACAGACCTTTAGAATATGTTTTCATTCACTATTTGTAGGAATAGAGGAGTTTAAAACCATCTTACCTGTAATTGGGATAAGTTTCCAGTGCATTCCAACTTCCCCTACATTATTTGAGCTGGGATGTTGCCTGCGATAGCCATGATCTGTAGGTGCACCAGGACAGGGACTGTAGTCTTCAAAGATAGCCCCAGTGCTTGCTTCCTAAAGAACAAAATGTTCATTTCAAAACAACTTCTTTAGGTTTTGCTTACTATTAAGTTTTTACACTCTGAGCAGTTGACAGAACACACCTGAGTTCACCAGCACACTGGCAATTCTGCCATTAATCTAGTCCAGTCAAACTTGGAAACCTTTCCATGATATACTTCCCTGCTCTATCATGAACTTACTAAGTGTCTAAGGCAGTCCTGAGCACTGGCCTTACACTGTGGAAGCTGGGGGTGGCAAAGAGGAAGGGAGGGGAGAACTGACTGCTCCCTCACTCTTTCCAGGATGTTCTCTTGATACCTGACTAAAGCCATGAGATGTTGGCACTGCTGAGGCACTGCCTGCAACGAGTATTGGGCCCTCAAACAAGCCGATTTCATCTCACGTTCCAGATGGGTAGAAGCAAAACAGTGTGGAGATTATACGTAGGACACACTCATTCCTGCTCTATGATTAGAAACCGGGCTTTGTGTGTAAGTACCAGTAACAGAGATCATGGAACAACCGTTCTTGTAGGGTAATGAGCCGGAGCAAGGAGCTGAGGCATTGTGATCCCTAAGCAGAAGGGAACTCACATATAGCATTGCACCAAGAAGGCACACAAAGAGCTGAGCACGCAGTGAAATGCTCAGAATTCTTCAACTCTGCTCCCTTTTTATTACAGAAAGAATAAAGAATCAGGAACACATGCTTAAGAGTGGAGAGAATTTCCATCTATGTTCCTACAAACAGAAAAGCTTTGCAGAAAAGTTAGTTTGTATCTGTGTTTGCCTCTGTAAAATAAACAGAACGTTCTTTTCATTTAGGCTTGTAATATCTATGAAAATAGTACTTTCACTGTCAGCATCTTAGCAGTTCACTTACTTGTAAAGGTAGTGTGTGCTCAAGGGCTATTTCGTTGGGTGGGAGCTGCAGACTGACATCGACAGGGTAGGGCAGGCACGGCAGGCCAGTTTCCTGCATGGCTGGGCTCTGCGGGTCCCTGAAGGTAACGCTGTCAGCCTGAGCCGTGTGAGGATCGCTGTTATGATCATCTCTGGCCTGAGCTGGAATGGATTCATACTCATATTTCTGTCTCATAGCCTCCTCAATTTCCTCAGTGCCTAATGCAAGGGCCTGACTGACAGACTGTACCAGCTCCGGGTCCCAGCTGCTCCCAGAGGCCAGAGTCTCCAGCAGCGCTTTGATGAGCGTGTCGGCAGCAGGGTCAGACACGCCCGCCTGCCTGAAGTCACTCTCGTGGCCACCGTGGTCAGAATTCATTGACAACACAGAGTGTGGTGAATCCAAGGTTCTGCCCCCTGAGAAGGGGAAAGGAATCCATTACTCAGTCTTAAAATAAAAAAATCAGATCCCCCACAAACATCTAGCACACACCCACAGTGTCACTCTTTAGCATCAGTTTGTACGCAAACACACTTTAACAAAAACGTAGACATGCACTCATCACATATTCTACATTAATAATCAATGTAAAAAGACCTTTGAAGGTTCGCAGAATTCCAAGCAGGAATCCCAACCATGAAGTCCACCCTTTGCCTCCTTCATCCCTACATGCCAGTCACTATCCTTTGTCCCCCTCAAGAGGACAACTAAGATCAGTCACTTCATCTTCCAGTGATTCATATACACGAGAGTGACTGGTGCTTGATGGAAATCCCCTCTTCTTGTGTCACCCTGCTCCCATTTCCCCCTTCTGCAGGAAGCCTCTGTAACTGCCTTGAGAAAAGGGTCAGGCAAACAGAGATCACAGGGGGTTTTTTCTGGCAGATCTTAAGTCAGAAGGTATCTGTGATACTTCTCCGAGGTTTGGACGTAGATAATTTCATGTATAGAATAATTAAATCTTACTAGGTTGTTTCCTTTGTCCCACTACACACATTACTGGCTATTTCAAAATTTAACCATGCGTTTTCCCTTCAATCTGAACTTCTTAGGTATGACATAGGGTATTGGACACAGCAAAGTCAAACTCTGCAGAAGACAATATAAAGTCCACTGAGTGTTCTGTATTAGAAAGTCTTTGGACAGCTCCACAGGCAAGTAAACGCTTTGAAAGTCTGCCTTCTTTCCAAAGAGGCAAAACAAAAGCAACTTCCAGGAAAATTTCCCCTAACTTGTCTCCTAGAAAGTGGAAACCTGCAAAAAATAAATTTTGTCTCTATTGATAGATCTCAGGCCAATATTTAAAGGAACCATAGTGCATTAAATTGTCACAGCATGCAAAAATATAATCTATAATGATCAAACGTTAAATATCCTTTGAATAAGAACGTTTAAAGAAGAAGGCTAAACAAAGACTTTCTTACCTTCGTACTGACAAATAAGCTCTGAAGAGTCACTCATTTTTAGGTATTTCTGCGAACTTTCAGATTGTTTTTCCAGCTTTCTTTTCAGACCACTTCTAATTCTGGGGTCTTCAGAATCAGAATCTCCACCTACGTTTTTCTTCCTACACTGGATCAAGTTAATAAGTTTTTTGAGACTTTCAGTATCATATTCTCCAGAAGGAGGCAGTTTTTGTTTGGCAGTGGCGGCTTCGTATTTGGGATGGACCCTTTTCCTGCATTTCGCCTTGGCAAAGTCAGAGTGGTCTTCTGCAGCTTCATAATCTGAGGCGGGACTGAAGCGCTGAGGGTTGCGGTTTCTGTCCAGCAGTTCCCTGACTCTGCAAACGGGGAGCTGATAGGCCTCACAGCCAAATATATAGTCCCGCAAGCACTTCTGAATGTGATCTTTGTATTTTGGGGCAGGGTACAGAAATCTTTTGTCATCCAGCCGTGTTGAGTACTCTTTGAATATAAATTCTCTACCTCTTCCAGGGCCACTGTAGAGTTTTTTAAAGTACTCATGTATGTACTTTTCCACAACAGCAGTGAAATCTGGACTCCTGTCTTTACGGGACTGAACTAAAGCAAAATACAGAGACTGGACCAACTTTGTGAATTCCGGAATGTTTTCCTTCTTTTCGTGCAAAACCATGGCAGTTGAACTTTTCTGAGTTCCATATGGAACACTTTTTTGAGCTGCCATAAGAGAAAAGGGAATCCACAATTAAAATCAAACCACAAAGCTATAAATAAATGATGACTAGTTAGCAATGTTCTGTGTTAATACAAAGGGGGTGAAACACAGTTTGGAATGACCACGAAGAAATAATTCAGAAGCCAGGGAAGCCATATCATGAAATTTCAACAAGTTTTACTTTCTCAAATGTGAACAAATGAACATACAATGTGTGATATTTGCTTTTGTGAAGAAACAAATATTTCTAAACACCAACACCATGACCATAACCAATGCAAACTGTTACTTTTAGTTCACAGTGACTGAATACTACAAAGTCTTCAACAGAATATCATCTCGGTTTAAATAAACCTGTACACAACAGTGAACACACGTACCTGAGTTAATTACACCTCTAGGCTCTGGAAACAGAAACAGTGCATGAAGCACACGGGACCGTCCACTCTGGTGGTCTAGAACACAAAAAAATAAAAACAGTTAAAAAGGAGAGGACCACCAAAAGTCAATCTAATACTCAAAACCCCACCCCCCAAAAAAAACCCAGAACAACCAACCCAACTCAAACACAAACTCAGAGTATGCTTACCATAAGGCGACATCATTTGCCAAGGAGAAAGAAGAAAAAGAAATCCTCTGTCCACAAGTGGTTTCACAAGGACCTGTTTTCAAGCAAAAAGAGCAAACTGCTTCAAAGACATTTCTTCACTATCAATACTCTTCCTGACTGTAAGATAATTCTGTCTTGGGCAGAGAAGTGCCCTGATACTTAAGAGTATGCCAGCTAAGGAATTCCAGGGAGACTGTGGATCTTGTAGTATGCCTCAAATTACTAACTAGTAAAGTTATTTTTAAAAACAGGAATAGTCAAATCTGTTGCACTCACAAGTTTCTCTTTCTCTAGTTTTTGAAGTAAACCCTCTAAGTGACTCCCAGAACGGGACTTCTCCACAACTTCATACAGGCTACAGTATATGCCATTCTTCAACACTGACACGATACAAGGGGAGAAAGAGAAGGTAAGAAAAAAAGAAACAAAACTGTAATTCAGAAAACTTGCAAATTCTGAATTTAAAGAAATTAAGGAAGAAAAATTTACCTTCTTTTCCTCCTTGGTAACTTTCTTTAAGGAAAAACGATGGTGAAATTTTTTGGTTCAACTGATCAATGCTTAGAACTTTTTCCATCTCAAGCTTCTCAGGACTGGAGAAGAAGGGTGGGGGGAGAAAAAAAAAGATTTTTTTTTACCTTCTATATTCCTACACTCACTGATAAAATAGTAACTAGCAAATACAAATACATGCTCTTAAGAATAATTTCTTTCAACTATCTCATGAGCCAAGGGTGTTTATTCCTGCAGAGGAGTGTGTGTCACTTCAATGGGAAAAAAACACAACAAAGCCACAAACAACAAAACACCAAACAGCAGAGAGATGTTGACAGCTGTGTGCTGTGTGCCTGAACTCAAGAAAGTTCTAGACACACAACTCAAGTCTTGTTTGATGTATTTAAGGCACTTAGTATTTTAGATTTTCACCAGAATATATCCAAAACTCACCAGTCTCTACTCAAAAGAGTTTTAATAGAGCAGTATTTTAAACTTACTGTCTAAATGGCAATACTCACAGCTTGCATGGAAGGAAAAGTCGTTCTGCTGATTTTAGGGAAACGTGGCACACAAATTTGCCTTTATTCCAAATCTGTCCCCTCCACAATGTAATATTACATTTCTCTAAATCAAGATGGAGAAAAGAAGACTAAGTGAAACCGCTTGCCAGCTGTGACTGAAAGAAGAGGCTGCTGAATCGCCAAAACCAGTTTAGGGAAAATTTCATACTAATACCAGACCACACAATAACGTTAAAAGGTAACAGAAAGGAGGTTCTCAACCCTGTTATGCTTTGACCTGCTCTGAGCAGAGTAAAGGTGGTTGGTTTCTTACCTACACCTGTCAGTGTAAGCACAACCTCAATGCCAACTTATGAGGAATTATATCCTCTTTCCTTACCTTAACTGTCAACCACTTTCATACATATCAATTTTGCCTGAATGAGGTTCAAAACAAAGCATGACAGAGAATCATATTATTTGAAGTGTCACTGACCAGGGAGATTCAGGAACTGAAGATCAGTTCTTAGCACACTCTAAGTAGGAAAGAGGGGAAAAAGACTTTTGATTTTGTTCACTAGTGGTTCATTCTGATAAACGAAGATAAAGGTATCTTTGATCATCCAGTATCAGCAACCAGCATGGTTCAGGATAGAATTCAGGTATACACTCAGCATAACTTAAGTGGTCAAACATAAAACTACAGGGGAAAAAACATCAAAGCCTTTCCCGTCTGTATCATAAAACCAAAAAATGGAATTTGTTCTTACCTGTACTTCTATCTGCATGGAAGGTGTTTGCTCTAAACAAAAGAAGACAGACAGAATGACTAGGCTGAAACAGAGAATTCTGGCCACTGAATTTTAGATTAAGGATAGTTTATCAGTCTAGCAAAATAGCAAGACTGGTAATTCCCTCTCTAACCTCCATCTATCACTGCTCCATCATCTTGTACTATTTTAGATACCTTGATAACCGCTTTTAGCATTTCATAGTACAGTCCTCACACCTGGACATCTTCCTATCAGCACAGGTATCACAGTGGATCTGCGAGCAACTTGCCATCTACATATTCTCTCCACAAGCAGTTAGACAGAAGTGAGGGGTTCAGAGACAAAATATACAGAATATTATTTTAGAGCAAGATAATGCTGTGAACATTTTTATGCCCACAAATTTCCTCAGTTAGGAAAACCCCCTGCGCTATTTGTGGATTCCACCTGGGCAAAAGGCAAGCAGCAGAACTGCTTCCCACAGGGGCCATCCTGCTACAAATTCTGCCAACTCTTGCTTTGCATTAGAAGTATTTATTATGCCAAGTCCCTGTAACACATCCATTCATTTCAGCACTATTCATTTGCATCAATTCAAACCTACTGCCAAGAGCTATGAATTCTTCATGCTACATGCAGATATTCCAAAACTCATTTCCTAGCTTACCTTGATGGGGGCACAAATTTTGGTCCTTGTACCATGTCATCTTTATAAGTAAATGAAACAACAGCATAGGGACAAACATGTCTTGGTCTTCGCCTGATCTCATCAAAGCCGTATTCATAAAAGTAGTACTGGGAAAAAGAAGTGACAATGTTAAATCAGAAGGCTGGAATAACAGTCAATTTCTTTAAAAGTCGGTATTTAAAATAAAGAAGTTTTTAAATGCTCCTCTCATAGGCACTATAGAATACAATCAATAAGGGTAGTTCTCCCTCTTTTACCAACCACTTAGATATGGACAGGACTTCAGGAGCGAATCAAGAATGAAACATTCTTGAAATGCAACATTTACTTGAAAGTATTCTTGGCAAGAGAAGGGATAAGTAATAAAAATAAAACAAATTCAAAGTAAAGTGAATATTGCAATGAGTTTTGGAGTCTATCCTTAGTTCAGTCACAAAATTCTAATATAAAATGTTAATTTAGGCAAATTTGTAATGAGAAATGAAAAAATACATTAATTTTTTAGCCATCTGATTCTGTGTCCAGCCCAGTGATTTACAGAAGACAAAAGAAGTTCTCAATACTAAAGAGAATGCTTTCAAGTAAGGATCCTGAAACCTGCAGATTTGGTGGGATAATCTGATTGCAATAGATTACTGCTGTAAGAGGTAGAACACCTGGAGGAACATAAAAGCTTGGAACTGATTTCATTCTGTCTCCCCTCATCATCTCCAAACCTGAAAATCTGGAAAGGGGAATAAGAAAAAAACAAGAAAATAAAGAAAAATGCTATTCTTTCCCAGCCAACATTCTCCCTTTTAGGAGTCTCACTTAATGACCACAAACCAGTAGTACTTTCACACTTCAAACTCCCCAAACTAAGTCTTCTCTTACAGCCTCCATTCCAGTCTCATGTACACTGCCCAGTTACTTCCTATTCCACCTCCACCCTAATTGTGAGGGAATCTTCGCCTGAGGCTCTGGATCACACAATGGGAACAGGAGAGGCTGCTGCGCTCTCCTGGGATTACTAACACAGGCACCTGTGGGCTGCTACACACACCCAGCTGCAGCTCCACAGGTAAGCTCAGGGTTTGTTGTACCTTCAGTGATTTTCTCTCCATCTTTTCAGCAGTTCTGTTTATGAAGGTTTTATGTAAGAAGGTAACACAGGCTCAGCTTTACCTGAGTAAGTTCGTAGGCTCGGTAAGCCAACAAGGAGTTGACTTTATTTGCATTCTTTGAAACATGACACTCGTGCTTTGGGGTGGGATCAAACACGCCCTTGGCAGTCGATTCCATTGCTTTCACACCAATGTGGTCATAGATGCTTTTCATTTTCCCCTGCAATAAAGCAGAATTGTCAGCAGGAGCTTGTTCCTGGAAACTGGCAAATTGCTTCAAGTACCAAAGAAAGTAAGAGCAGAGAAAATGAAACAGGCCATCAAGAATGCCACTTCTAGAAGTATACTGTTTTCATACTTTAAAAAAACAAAAACAATAGATTTTTGCCTTTTATAACAATTTATTATGCATTATTTAAGCTTAGTATCAACATTGGATTTTAAATCTAGTAGAGATCTAGTTTCTCTATAAGCAGATGACTGTGCAAATTAAAAGTTAGGTTAAAACCACCTGTGTGCTTTCAGTAAGCAATGCAATCCTTCAAGAATAGCAAGACAAAATTACCTTTATTATTTTAAAAACAATCACATCTCCAGTTGCTCCAGATTCCAGAGGATTAGGCTGCAACAAATCAGCATACTTGGAGATATATACACCTGAGAAGAGTATAAAAATAAACCAAAATACATTATGCTGAATGTTAAAACACTATTAGAGGTTTGAAAAGCATTACAAGAGATTAAAACTCAAGGGACACAAAAGAATAAAGATACAACTGACACTCAAGTGCAAAGGTAAAATAACTTCGTGCTTTTCCATATTTAGTAATTCCATAGATTTTAAGGCCTCAAACACACACTTGTCATTTGTCGGTCTGGCTGACTACCTCAGATCAAAGAACTGTAACTAACTGAATTCAGATACTCTGATAAGCATCCATTCTGCTTAGGTTCCCCTCATTCCAAGTCTGCTAACTCCTTTAGCAAATTGCTTTGCTCCAGACACTTTACCAGCTAAACCAGTAAAAAAATTGTATGCCCATAAAGCTTTGTTTTCTCCACCTCACACCTATTTCTGCTTTCAATATTCATGTCTCCATTCATTCATATTCCTATTGTCTGCTTTCAATACTCACGATACCTCTGTACCATGTTCCTCTTACACAGGATGACAAAATCAGCTCCCAATTTTCTATTTGAAAAGCTTTGCAAAAGGAACTTACTGTCTTGCATTCTCAAAACTCTTTTAAGACCTTGTGACTCTTCTAAGTCTCCAATTTATCTACGCTCTTCTTGGATTTGTGGATTCAAGAATTTTAGGTTTATCTACATCAAAACAGAGCTGAGCTACTGTGTCCAGGAGGTATCTCTGAATGTACACACCAACAAACAAACACAGAGGCAGCCAGCCACACACTGCATTCACCCTTTGGCCCCTAGGTTTACTAGAAAGACGTGGGATATTGGTTTGACTTTAAGCCAAAATGAGAATTAGATCTTCTCTTTGGGAAGGGAATTTAACTGAACTACCCAAAAACAGAGCTACGAAACAATGTTCTGATGTCTATTTCCTTTGCTAAAAACACCATGCTGTGATACTGCTGCAGTCAGCCAGAAAAAGGACTGAAAGTTCACACAACTGAATCACATTATCTGCCAACTGCCACTGAATAACCAGCACTTATAATCAAAAGATAGTTACCCATGGAAGGGCTGCCCAGAATTGTGATTTTGGAGTGGCCAACCTGCAGCCCCTTTTCACATATGCTCTGGATCTAAAGAGAACAATTTTTTAAGCAAATCTGTTAGGAAAGCCAGAATATGAATAGAACAAACAGTGAGAAATTACAATTACAAAATTTAAACTGAGATTTAAACAAAACCCCAACCCTTACAAAGAGAGGTGAGACTAGTGTCTGAATTCTCTATAAAACAATGAAACTGTGCAAGTCGAACTCTGATATGGAGCAACTACATAGACTCACCTGCATCTTCAAAAAACACAGCCTCCCTATACCTGAACACTGTTTAACATTACTTGCCTTTAATACAGAAAATTTAATATTTAAAACAGAAGTATACTTGTCAAATGATTGCATGCTTAAGAAATCCTGACTCTACAATAGTAGACAAAGAACAGAAAACACTTTTCCATCACTTTGATTAAAAGTATATGATCAAGGAAGAGACAGAGAAGACAATGTCCATTTTCTAATACTACAGGTTACCTTGTTGATGCAAATAAAAAAACACCAAAACCCAAATACAATGAAAACACAAAATACTCCTCCTCAATTAAAAAAATAACCAAATACAAACCCAATAAAATCTCACATGCCATCCAGAAAATCTATCCTTTTACTTACAGAACAGAGCCTAAACCAGAGAAGATACAGAGACATGTAAATGGAGTACCTTAAATAGCAGGGAACAGAGGATTTAAATGCTGACATATTAGATCCCTTTCCCATCCTTCTACACCTTCCAGCGCTGAATTTTGCAAAAGTAACTTAAAAGTTGTGTCAATAAAAACACTCTGGAAAAAAAAACAACCCCAAAGCCCCAAAATCTGTGAATTGCTGAAGAAAGCATTTCCCCTGCAGCATTTCACCCCTCACCTGGCAGCGATCCACCATGAGGAATGCGTAACTCTCCAACAGCTCCTTCTCCAAGCGCCCATCAGATTTCAGCTCTCGGCGTTTTTCTGTGAACTGTTCATACACAAAGTTCTCAGCACAGCTACACACACTGCTGCTGGCACAACCAAGTGTCAATGTTTTACGGCCCCATCTATGTTAGCAGATCCAAGTGTACGAAAATAATCAAATAATAATCCAAATTAAATCACCGGGCGCTATAATTAGATTTCAAAAACATTATACTGTGGGAAATCCAATTGGCTAAATCTGCCCAAGTGTTTGGTTCTTTTAAGAGACACTCTTCAAACAAACCTGTGCAGTAACACTTTAGTTTGATCTTTGTAGCAGAACTGGCTAGAACCATACAGCCCAATGCCTTCCACATCATTTTTGAAACTCCAGAAATAAGGCTTTTTCTCTTTTTAGGAGACAGATCTCTTACACTGTGCAATTATTTTTGCAGATGCACCTCACTTGTGCTGAGGTGGTTTTTACCAATATTTCTCACCTGTAACCATGAATAATTAATGTAAAAGCAGAAAATGCTTCAGTTTACTTCATAACTTCAAGACGATAATCACAGCAAACGAATTATATATTCAATTACTTCATATGTGAAGCTTTTTAGCACTGGGAATGCACGTTTCATTTGAGAGTGACAAGAGCAAGCCAAGGCTGGATTTAAGGGACACCACATAAGGCACAACAGAAGGGCTTCAACCAAGGTGTTCCACTTACTAGATCAGTAATCAACTTTAGTTAAAGTGCTTCTTGGAAAATAACAAAACTACAGAGGTAATGGAAACTTGTATCAGCCACATATTTGAATCTTAATTTTCACAGGAAACGTCAGCCTTCTAAAGGAGACATGAAAACATCTTTCCAGGTGTTTAAAATACCTTAATAAAAACTGAAAGCTAAAAACACACGGACTTAAGTGGTGCCAAATACAATTTTTCTTTCGGTCTTCTTGAAGTATCTGGCTGGCAAGAGTTTAAAACTATGCAGTAATAAACTTGCCTGAAAAATAGCTGTTTCCATTTCTGGGGATGTGAGTTTGCAAATTAAGACCAACCACATAACTGAAAATAATCCCCAGATCTTTGCCTCTAGATTGAGAAGAAGCACTGTCACTTGCCTGGTACCATACTAAGAAGCAGAAGCCACAAATATACTCACTTCCTTTTCCAACAGTTCACTATGAACTAAGCTGGCTCTCCTGTATTTAAAATGGGACACTGACTTTAAATCCAAGTAGGAAGAATGCAGAATCTTCAAAATATCCTCAAATTCCCGAGAACCTGGAAGTACTGGCTGAAAGAGTGCTATAAAAGAGAAGAAATAAAATAATTAGTACCAATATACATGTGAAAACATCCAAAATTTTCCAGTTCACTGACAGTTTCTGCATGAAGATAAATGGTTTGTGATTCAAATCCAAAACACCTGGAATACTTGGCAAATATGGACTTTAGAAAGTTTATTTTAAAATTTCCTAGAATAACAGCATCTTTAAAAAATCATGTTTATGTTGTTTTAATATTCCTCTTGAACAGCTACTAGTTCTCAGAAGTTTGTAAGGGAAGCACCTCAAGTCTGAATTTACCACTCAGAAAACATCTAATATGTACTGCAAAATACTGTAATTAAACTTTCAGAACTGTAATTTATTAATTAACTCTTTTAATTAAGAAATGGGAACAAATTGTCTGGATAGAAACCTCAACAAGAGTTTCATAGCTTGGCCTCACTTTGGAACTATTATGAGGTTTCGTGTTTGTTTGCTTATGGCAATTAAGTTAAATATGAAGAAATCCAATCCTATTTAAAGAAAACAAATAAGCTCCTATTATTAAAAAAACCCCACTGCCTGTGCTCATGCTTGATGATGTTATCCCTTGTTACACCTGCTTTAAAAGGAAAGCCCTTCATGTGCTGCTGTACAAATTCCCTGCTGGGCAAACCTTTGCCCAAGTTCCCACAGGGAAGCAGTCATGCCCCTGAGCTTCTTATCTGTGTTTGGGTGCCAAGGTGAAGACTGATCAGAGGATAACCCCAGAGTGCGCCAGCAGAGGACGGCAGTGCAGATTTTGAGAGCAGCGGCCAGGAAAATAATGTCTCTGGGGGAAGTGAACTAGCACAACACAAAAAGTGGGTTTTAACCTCAGAGTAACTTCCAAAACACGCATCGAAAGTGTAGGATTTTTACTGTAGTTACAACAGTTAGGAAGAACAACAATAGTACTAGTCTCACCAAAAAAAAAAAAAAAAAACTACCATTACTCTAACAACAAATTAAATTTAATTAATCTTCAAAGTATATTCTCTAATTTCATGAAATAATATGGCAGCAGACTTAGGCAGCAATCTTTCCCTTTTCATTTGCAGAAAAGATTTACTGCATAAGCCTCAATATAAAACAAATGTTCTTAATGAAAACTGAACTTTTCTGTGTTATTTAGTAAAAGCTGCACACTTAAGAATGCAACAACACCACATCTGCAAACTGAACTCAAGCAATGATTCCAACACCACCACCAATGAGAAAGTGATTTTTTAAGAGAGGAAGTTATGAAAGCAATTTAGAAACCACATTTATGTAACACCCTTTTTAGTAACTACACCTTCATTCTTGAAAACCTGACAGCAATATGGGAGGAGACAGAATTGAGAGCGAATGGAATTCTCAACTTAGTATTACTGAGGCTGAATGCTCTTGTGAGGAAGAGGAAGAGGAAGAGGAAGGGGAAAGGGAGCCTGCTGCAAGTACACACACCCTGGGAAAGCACCCCCTGTTCCAGCCCAGCCCCAAACATCCCTTGGACACTACAACAGTCACTCCCTGTCAGAAAGATCTGGGGCTCACATGCTGCCAGCTCCTCAGAAACAACCAGTTAAGGCAGAAGGTGATCTGTGCCAGTTGCTTGACCGAATTTCCTGGTTTCACTGCTTTTACCAGCGTTTACTGTACCTTATCCCTTTCCCCTCCTTCCCCCAGGACACAAGCTCAGTAAAAATCAGCCTGTCACTTCCATCTGCAGCCCAAGCAAGTGGAAAGCATTGCAGGGTGAGCTAGGAAGAGCCACCACAAACCATATAAAATGCCTCACCTACTTTCCCAGATGCAAACCTAGGAAGAATTTTTTAAAGACTGTTCCAGTTTTTTCTCCCAGAACTTGAGGCACTGCAGGCTCCATGTTCTCAATGAAAGCGTGATGCATTACCCAGTGAGGTGAGCAGCCAGGCAATACACTCCTCAGGTTGTCACCTGAGCTGTGGTGTTCAAGGACCATGACAGCCTAAAACATCAATGTCACCATAGCAGGGTGTACCTCACTTCAAGGAAGGAGTGCAGAAACAAGGCAAAACTAAAAACAAAAGTATAAACTAGATTTTGTACAGCAGTGACCAAGGCCTGCGCTCACAGGGAAACCATGAAATTACGGAGCTCATCTCCAGCCCTCCATCACTTCAAAGACCAGCCATGTGCACCTACGTATCTTCCAGCCTTGCTACACAAAGCTGATAAGGGTATGGTGTACCTTTACTGCCCTGTGTTAATTAACCAATAATTAAAGTAAGGACTAACCTGCAGCATCCTTACAATACAAGTCAATTGTTGTGGAGTTTGCTGGCTTGTTATGCACAGGTGAAAATAAAGAAATAAATACTGGCTTTGTTCAGCTTCTACCCAGGGCACTGGAATACGTGTAATTATTTTTAGGTGGAAATTGAGTTTAGCTAATAAGTACTAGTCAAGGGACAGGGACTGGACTGGATGCTTGGATGTAGGTCATGCCTGAGAGGCTCTGCTTTTCTTTCACAGCTGCCTGATGTTTCAACTTCAGAAAACTGAGATCGGAATTACTGGGTTTGGTTGCTTTAAGTTGGAATGCGTAGACAGAGCCATCCTCCTTGAGCAATCCTGAACAAAGTTTGAAGCGAAGCAAATTACTGATTTTCTTATCAGCTAAGTTGGCAGAATGCTAGCATTCTTCACACAGAAGTGCTCTTGCTACAAAAGCTCAGTTGAGAAGCACCCTTTAAAGTCTTCATTTTCTTCAGTCTTCATTTTTTAAGACTAAGACAAACAATCTGTGCTGTTAATGAACTGTGAGATTTTTACCTTTAGGACTTTTTCAGCTCAAAATGTCTTGTGCTCTCAAAAGGCCTAAATAGTTACCAAGCTCAGGAACCGACAGAGTTCTCTATCTAGAAGTATCCTGTAGCAAATAGCAGATGCACATCTTTACCAAAGAAAAGGAAAATTAGAAGACGAAAGACAAGGCAAAATGATGAAGCACAAAAGGGACAACCCGGACCTTCATGAAAGTATTGCTGAGAGTTTCACGGGTAAAAGCAAGACCATCTTCCCCGCTCAGCCTGAGAAACAGGCATCACTTGCTACTTTAACGGACTCCAGAAATAAACATCCAGCTTCAATCCACAATCAACCTCTTAAAGGCACTGACTGCGATGTCAGCATCACCGGTGGAATTATCCTTTGGTAAGGGGATCGCTCATACAGTTCATCAAGTTAAAAGTGCTCTTACACGTCTTTATCCTTAAAATTTGCTTCCCTAATCCTATCAAGGACCTCTAAAGTTTCAAGCAAACCTCTGAAGACCTGACACCTGAATTAGAAGAGGCCAGGACAAGCCTGAAGACAAATGATAGATAAGCTGCTCAAGAGAGTAGAACGCCATTCCTAAACTCTATATACCAAGAAAACAAACCTTCAAGAGACTTCTAAGGAGGAAGACAAAGGCAGGCACACCTTAAAAAAATAACGTTGCAGCCAACCTTTCATTTGTTGCCTGAATTCCTATGCCAGGAAAAAGAATGAGGAAATTAAAAGTATTCTCTGTGCCAACTGATCACAGTTGTTTTTAAGAGGTATCTCTCCTCCAGATGCATTTCTTCAGATTACAAAGGATTTCTGTTGACTTTGAGTCTCTACTTAAGTCTCCAAGAGGAGAGATAAATTCTGAAGAAGATAAATCAGCAGCTAATGCCTGAATTTTCTAGGCTAATTCTCTTACATTTTGGAAGCTAAAGCTTAAATTTTCTCTTACATTTGCGGTTTCAAGATTCAATTTTTAATTGCCTCACTACCAAAAATTGTTCCTGAAACACCTTTTGTTGTTTAAACAAATCTAAATATCCACCAAAAAAAAACCCCACCTCTAAACAAACTCAAATATCTCTGACAAAGTAATCCTGTACGTACTTCGTACACAGTAGCTAAGCCTTTACAATTAAGACAGCAGCTATCTCAGGATGGTATGTCCAGGAAAGAAATGGTGTTTTAAAGAGCAAAACAAGGACAATTCCAAGGCAAGGAACGACAGAGGAAGCTTCCATGTGTATTGCTTCATGCTGGGCTTTAGAACCAAGCCAAGAGCTCTTTTGATAGGGAGTGGTGACATTCAGATTATTTTGCAATTTAACAACATGTATTTAAGCACTAGCAATAAGGATGGTGCAAGCATGTGCCACTAGAGCATCAGATGATCCATGCAGTGCAGATCTTCCAGTTCAGTTCCAGAACCGACTGAACTGCATCATTTTTCGAACGACAATACAAATCCCAATAGCAATTTGGTTGTCCTCAAACTGCATGTTTGGCAGTCCATGCTGTGACAATACTCAGCAACTGTAAGCCCACAAGCACCATGGGCTGAACGGAGCAGGGTCTGCTCTGAGAGCTTTGGAAGCTCTAAGTCATCAGAACGATCAAAATACCCAAGAGCCTTTCTGCAGGCCAGAAGGAAAAAAGGTAAGAATGGGTCAAATGACCTTGATATTACCAAGTAAGTTTTTGAAGTAGGGTAAGAATGGCTTCCTCTTCTACCTTAGAGGCCACAGAAGCCTGAGGTTTGAACTACACAATCCAAAACATTTTGCACACTGCAGATATCTCTGCATAGGCAAACGATGAATTTAGACGACCTGAAAAGGTATTTCGCAGGTTTTCATTCACATTGGAACCAAATGCCAAAGAGGAATTTCAAATATCGTTCATCAAGTACTAAACATTTCTGAAATACATTTAAAGGTATTCACATGTAACCACAGTTGCGTGTGACATACAAGACACTTCAGTTGTTCATGAGGCACCACGTTATATCCGGACATTTTTCTGTCGGATGAATTATAAAGGACTTTTTTTCTCCAAATCAACCCAGTTCCGCTTACAATGAATCTCTGCCAGACTTCTATCATCCCAGAGTGGGGTGGCAATGGGAAAGACCAGGAAGAAAAAGGGGTCATTACTGCCAAAAGGAATTATTCTATTACTGGAGAGAAAAGACTGGACAATGAAATAAACCTACCTTCATCTCTTCCTTACAGAAGAAAGCATTTCAAGAAGTTAAGATGTTACTCTCTTCTCTGAAGAACAAGAAGCCTATTCAAACAAGTATTTCTGTGATACGGACTAGGTTAAGGACTCCATATTGCAAAAGGTCAAGAACTAAGATAAATTTCAGGCTGAAAATCAGACATGTCTTCAACTCCACTTAACGAAAACAAGGTTAAGCAGAAACCAGAGGAGTCTTGTGAAAAACAAGAAACACCACAGGCTTTCAGAAGAAGAGTTACTCAGAAACAAAAAAAAAAAAACCCTGGACACTTGGAAGCAGAACGCTTCCAAGGCGAGGCACGAGAACGTGTGATGCTCCCTTCCTCCCTGCAATGAACTTTCACCAGATAAGAACAGTCTTCTGCGTATCATCAATGAAGGACAACTCTGCTGTGCTTGTTTAGTCTAAACTAACCAGGATTACACCCCTCTCCTGCAGGGAGGAGGTCAGGGGGAAGAGAAAAGCGAACCATCTTCGCTGATGTCGGTGTCCCAAAGAAACATCTTCTCCACATGCGAACGAACCTCCAGAAGCAGAGCTGAGATCAACTCAAGCCCACCCTGATTGCATCCAGTTTCTCCTCCTTTTAAAGCAGAGGTCTGAAATTCAAGCCAAGTTTTTGTTTCGGTTTTGTTTCATCCTCGTGACAAAATAAAAGTGAGAAAGAAAAGAGGAGGGGTAGGGAAAGAATGTAAAAGCCTGGCACTAAAATCGGCTCCCCAGCAGCCTCGCGAGTGCGAGCCAGCAGAGCCTCCTCCACACCGCAGGGTTTGCATGCAGCCGTGTGAGGTGTCTGAGGACTGCCTGATGAATCGGATGGAGAGGGGAGCGAGGTAGAAAAGGGAGGGGAAGGGAAGGAACAACCTTTCTTTTCTCTGCTCTTCCTGGGGATCTGAAAGTTCCTCCTAACAGGCAGCTGGTCTTCTGGGGGCTTAGGGAGAGGGGGCGACCCCCCGAGCACACCGCTGGGCGGCTGCTGCCGCTGCTGTTCATTTGCCGTCGAGATGCTGCTCCTGCGCTGGCTGCTGCTACTGATGCTGAGGTTTGTGGGGACCTTGTCCTCTGCAGCAACAGCAGCCACCAGCAGCGCCTCCCCAGCGCCACCGTTCTCAGAGCGCCCGCCATTTTGTGCGGTGTCCTCAGCGGCTTCTGCTCTGTTACTCTCCGCTCCGAGGACGCCCGCGCTGGTGTTCTCCGTCCGCTGATGCTGCTCCGGCTCCATCTCGCCGCCACTGCGGATCGCGGCATCCGCCATTCCCTCCGGAGAAGCGAGCCCGGCCGCCCGCGCCTTCTCTTCTTCCCAGCACAGCGCCCCTGCCCAGCGCCCGCAGCGCCCGCGCCGCCCCGACTCCCCCTCGGCCCGCCTCACGGCGGCCCCCGGGCCGCCCCCGCCCCGCCACACAACATGGCGGCCGCGGGGAGGCGGGGCTGCGGCTGCCCGGCCCAGCCAACCCGCTCGCGGCACACGTTATAAATAGGGGCGCGGCCGGGGCCCACGCGATGGGGTTGGAGAGTCGCCGCTCCCGCCGAGTGGCACCGCTCGGACCCGCCGCTCCCGCCCAGTGGCACCGCTCGGACCCGCCGCCCCCGCCGAGTGACACCGCTCGGACCCGCCGCCCCCGCCGAGTGACACCGCTCGGACCCGCCGCTCCCGCCGAGTGACACCGCTCGGGACCCTCCGCTCCCACCGAGTAACACCGCTCGGACCCGCCGCTCCCACCGAGTGACACCGCTCGGACCCTCCGCTCCAACCGAGTGACAGCGCTGGGACCCGCCGCTCCCGCCGAGTGACACCGCTCGGACCCGCCGCTCCCGCCGAGTGACACCGCTCGGACCCGCCGCTCCCGCCCCGGGCACCGCTCGGACCCGCCGCCCCCGCCGAGTGACACCGCTCGGACCCGCCGCCCCCGCCGAGTGACACCGCTCGGACCCGCCGCCCCCGCCGAGTGACACCGCTCGGACCCGCCGCCCCCGCCGAGTGACACCGCTCGGACCCGCCGCCCCCGCCGAGTGACACCGCTCGGACCCGCCGCCCCCGCCGAGTGACACCGCTCGGACCCGCCGCCCCCGCCGAGTGACACCGCTCGGACCCGCCGCTCCCGCCCCGGGCACCGCTCGGACCCGCCGCCCCCGCCGAGTGACACCGCTCGGACCCGCCGCCCCCGCCGAGTGACACCGCTCGGACCCGCCGCTCCCGCCGAGTGACACCGCTCGGACCCGCCGCTCCCGCCCCGGCACCGCTCGGACCCGCCGCTCCCGCCAAGCGGCGGCGCCTCCTCCGGGGCCGGGCGAGGGCAGCGGGGCCGGAGCGCTGCGCTGAGAGTTCGCCGCTCCCCCGGGAAGGCCGCGGCAGACACCGGGCTCCTGCCCTGCGGCCGGGGCACGGCGCTCGGGAACGGCATCTCCCCGCAGCGAATCCTCCCTCAGGCACGAACCCGCCCTGGCATTTCGGGTCCGGGAACGCTGGCACATCACAGCCTTCTTTGCGAACTCCCAACTCTTAACTACCAGTTCACTGCCCTGAGCGCCATTGCATACTTTTTACTCTCAGATTCAAAGGGTTTTTCCAAGACATCGGACAAAATGACAATATTTCACCTTTGAAGAATAAAAATACATTATCATGGTTATGAAGGGCAGGCAAAAAAAAAAAAAAAAACAAAAAAAAAACCCAACCAAAACCACAAACCAAAAAAACCCACCTTAATTCAGCAGGATTCTTTCACAGTTGGATAGTGAGTTAGAACAGCACTAAATAACCTATATTGGAGGCCAGAGGGTTAACATTTATTGTCCCTGGAAGGCTCTCAACTTCTGGTGCAAGAGGGATGCAGTGGGATGAACAGTGCCTGCTGAAAATAACCATTCGTGCAGTGCCTAGGAAGTGCAAATACCAGATTTTAGTTTTACAAGTAACTAGCAAAACACTTAAAGTCTATCATTTGTTTTCTTTGTTAAAACTATACTAGTGCTGTAGTTGTAGAACAGTTGCATATATTCCTTAGCTACTTCTACCAATTATCTTCAATCCCCATAATTGTAGCTATTCATATGTCACCTTAAAAGCAGCTACTGACCTTAAAAATAGGAAGTTTTCATGCTTGCAAGGTGTGGAAGGAACAAGTATTTTAATCTGGCCCTTTTATTTTATTAATCTCTTTTTAGATTAGCTGTAAATCAGAAAATGTAAATAACCTGTCAGCTCACAAATGGCCTGCTACTTGTGGTAGCCTCCAGGGTGTTGAAAGAAGATAAGCTAATAATTATTAGTAGTTCTTAGAAGTGTTTAGAGACCCAGCAAGTTTAAACAGGGTAATTAGTATCTGTAACTATAATTTATATAAATTACAGAAACATAACACCCAAAATTTATCTAAAAGCAGAAACATGGTGTCCCATTACCTAGAGCTAATAAACCCCACAAACACAGTGTTCATCCTACAGATAAATTAAGACTCTCCCTGAAAATCTCATGTCCTGCCTCTGTGAGGATTCAGTGTTGGTCAAGTGTTATAAATACATATTACAATATTGGCTTTTCGCAAATATTGAAATGGATGCTATATGTATAATGTTAAAGTAATTTTGCTATAAAGATACAGTTTTTATTTCTGCTATTAACTAAACTTAGACACAGTAGTGGAATAGCTGATATAGTTATGCTTGGAATTGAGCTGCCTGCTTGGTTGGGATAACATCCAATGAACGTATGATGAAGACCCCTGCTACTGATATGCCAACTATCAGCACCTGCCCTCTGTAGAAAGTATGGGCCAAAACCCAGGCTGGAGGTGACAATAAGAGCGGACTAAAACCACAGCCAAGAAATGCACATGCTCTGAAAAGGTGGACCCAAGGAGGAGCCATGCTAAACAGTTCTTGGAACATGTAAACTAGTTTGGGGAAAAGTTTACATGTGCATAATTGTTTATGAATATGCAATGGGCTGATGTAATAGAAAAGGCATGTGAAGGGTGTCTCCAAAACAGCAGGTGTGCTCTTGGCTGAATGCCAAGCACCCGACCGTTAAAATTTGCTTTATTATCTTTGTCTCCTATTGTCCTTTATTAAACTTCTAAATTTTACCAGGAGACTGAACCTTATTTTTCACATGAAGAGAATATTACAGATGTGTTGATATGTTATTGAAATAATTTTGCTGTGTTTTACCTTGTTTAAATAGAAATTCCATATACAAGATAAAAATGGAAATACCAATCTGGTCCCATTTAAGGCTGTGTTGATCCCTTTTGTTGATCCATCCAAACATGTCCAATTGCTTTATCAATTTTGAATTGGTAGTGCTGTTAAAATCACTTTCAGACTGTGCATGTCTACAGTACACATGCAGTTCAGTTGATTAGTGTTTGGACCAAACAATCTCTGAAGTCTTGCTTATTGACCCAGCAACACACAAAGTTTTCCTCATCACTTGCTTTAACAAGAAATGTCTTTGCAGTTGTACAGAATTATTTTTCTGTATTAATTAACCTAAGTTGGGAGAAATCATCACAAAAATTACTCGGTACTAATGGATAAATGCTCCAGCAATTCCAGATCCCTGCACCACACAGTGCACCTTAAATCCCAATAGATATCAAACAGGTACAAAAATCCCAGTTCAGAAAACAATGGTTCAGTGAAAAACCACCATAGGAAGAGGTTACTTGAATACTCTGAAGTGAAAGAAAGGGTTATAAAATCTGTCACCTTATTCTCTCTATAGTTTCTGGTTTCTGTGGTTTTTGGTACTTGCCAAGCATTCGACCATGACTCCCAAGCTTGCACCAAGTGGTTTTCCACCCCGGTACAAAGCAGCTGCAGATCCCTTTGTAAGAGACGGTCCGAAGATCCCTCATCTGCCTCACAACCATCGTCAAGGACAGAGACTGAATCCCCCCCCCGCCAAGGACTGAGACCCTTAAAATCCTAACACAGGGGCGCTGGCCTGACTGACTGTTTGCCAAGTGTTGCCTGCAGGTGTATTTGCTGGACCAAGGCTGGTTTCCCACGGGAACCAGTCTGAAACAATGGGTCCTGCTCGCTGCTGGGACAGGCTTGTCCTGTTCGGAACGGGCACATCTGTACTTGTTCACAACGGACTTTCTCTATTGTCCTGTACCTGTTCCCTCGACTGTCCTGTTCCCCCCCCTCCCCCCCGGTGGACCTTGAAAAGACTATAAAGACCCCTGAGTTAACCAAAGACTTTGAGATCGCCCCACGGAAGAAGACGGATCTATTGGCCAGACCACGAGGATTTCGTCTCTCCGTTGGTAGCTATTACCTCCCCCTCTTTCTCTTTATCCTTTATTTCTTTTCAAATCCTACTATGGCATTTGCTGTTGGCACTTAGTAAAGGTGCATTTGATTTGATTAATGCTGAAATCCCCTCTGTGTTGTTTTTGCACTCTGAGATCAGTTCACGAACCATCACGACCCCCGCTTGCATTAGCGGATCGTGACACCCTTTGATCCTGAAATCAGATAATTTTAACACATTAGTAATACAGATTTAGATCAATTTAAGAGCACAAGGCAGGGTTGCATGCTCAAGGAGCAAACTTGGGCGCTTCCTCCAGATATTACTTCAGTATCCTTTTATGAATGCAAATTTAAAAATTTAAAAACTAAATTAGAAATTTTAAATTTATCAATCTGAGTATATTGCTACAATTTAAATAACCACAAATTCTATTTTACTTTCTCTTATTACTCTAATGATGCAAAACACATCTAATTTCTTCAGAAGTTTAAGAGCTAATTTTGTGCCAACTAAATTCCAGATGCCAGCAGATCAAGGATAGAAGAACTGCATAATTAATCTTTCTTCCTAGACCATGCAAAGAGAAGAACCTTTGGAAAACTCAGAAACAAAACCTAATTGACACACTTGGAAAGAGCTTTAGTACTGTTTACCAGCCATGGAGAAAATATGCCTATGATATTAAAAAGTGAGACAAAATGGGGCAGTGGTCTTGACCTGGCTCTGTAAAACCAGGAATTAGCAGCAGAAATTCACCTAGTACTTTTTTTTTTCCCTTAACAAATATGTGATCCTCTGGTAAAAGACTGAAAATACCTACTTGTATTATTTTAATACTTTCATTTTATAATTAATAATGTAATATCTTAAATAATTAAAATTTTGTGTAATCAAATCAGCTCTGTGAAACTACACCATTATTTCCAAGAGATGGCAGTACCAACCTATGGAACACATTACAGTATTTTAGAATCAGTATTCATGAATAAGCATTAAATATGGAAGAGCTGACCATTCCGGATCTGAAACCCCCTTTTAAAAGGAACCAAATCATTGTCCATATATGTGGAACTCGGTTGCAGACTCTGTTAGATCCTGGGAATCAAGATCTATCTAAGTGCCAGGCAGTGTCACCGTGAAACATTTTTATCAAAAAGTGCAATCCATTAAATTGCTTTCTGAAAATTCTGATACAGCTTTCAAATTCCAGAAATTCTGTGAAACTTCAAGCAACCTGCTTCCCGCTGTCACAGAAACATTCCTAAGGCAGGAGCCCTGGTTCAGGTGAGTCAGGCTAAATAGGAGAAATACTTCTTCTACCCTGCAATTTCGGCCCTATCCTTACCCAGATTCTAGCAACTGATTCTTGGTACTGAGCTTCATAGATTTCAAACTTACTGTTCTTGGTGTCTCATTACAGACCTCCGTGTTCCCAGTCGACATCCTGGCTTTGTTCTTTTCAGTGCTGCAGAGCAAATCTAGGGAAACAAAGGCCACAGACAGTTCAGTTTTGTGTTGTAGTCTCAGAGGACCCACAGAGTTCGGAGGGTCCCAAGGCCATTCTCTTTGCTTACCTTTGTTTCTCAGTCAAGACAATTTCTGCTTTTACCTTTACTGCTTCTGGTCCATCAGTGCTTTCATAAGCTACAGCTACACTGACTCTCATCAGGAGCAGAAGAGCAGACAGGCTGCTAAGATTTGCCACAAAGAGATGGATCTGCCCCCTCAGACCACTGACATCTGCTCTTGAGAGCAGGACACCTCGTCACTCACCCTTTTCCCCGAGTGGGAGATCCAGAGTGCTCATGCCTCAGATTTAGATGAGTGTCTGCATCCCTCTCCTCGTTTTGCCATCTCCTCATGGGGATCCTGCAATCCCATGACACCTCAGGCTTTTCACTGCATCTTGCCTCTTCACTGCTGCAACCTCTCAGACTCACCTCTGGAGACCAGAATTACTAACTGTGACAATCACTTGAACTTATTTATGTATATGATTCTTCCTCTTTACTTCACACTCATAATTTTACATTTTACCGATCCTTTTTGGTACAATTTATTGTCCAAGCCCACCCCACTCCCTCCACCACCACCCTCCTGCCACAATCAAAAGTCATCCTTTCACAAGCAGTGGCATTTTAAAAGTCATAGAACTAAAACAAGCTTACCAAATCCAGCATGATATCAGTAATCTTAAACTGGAAAGCTTAATCCTTAGGATGATTTGAAGAGAAAAACCCAACATCATTAGGATTTGCTAGATCCATCAGTAGCTAAGTGCATGTCGACTACAAAGCACAACCAAAACACTTGCTCTCCAGAATGCTGAACAGTGGGTGGGTGGCTAAATTATACTAAACAAATGTAAATTAATCTTCTGAGATTTCCTGGCTGGTTGGTGGCTTCTGCATACTCCAAAATTAATCATTTCAGTTGTGACCCACAAGGAATTATGAGAGAGAAACTGATGACAGGATTGTAAATTTTTTTCCACCTACTTACTACATTAATTATGTCATACAGAACTTTGGGCAATATGGTGAATTGAGTGCAGTGACTTGTTTCTGTTACTGCTGTACATTTAGCAAATTAAATCCAAATATTTACCGCTTTATAAGAAACAAAATACAAGCTTTGGTCACTTATGTTAAAGCCTCACTGCATGTACCACTGAAATCTTTTTGAAGTCTTCTTGCACAAGCAACCAAACCAAATAAAAATCAAAATGGTTTAATGTAATTTATTTGAAATGCTTCCAGAAAAGTTTAAGGCCATTATTAAAAAAACAAAAAATCAACACACATTAATTCTTTCTTCTCTAGCTGAACATTTTACATGCTTTTTGCTCTCTTTCAGCACTTCTGCTGAACAACTTTCCCTATGCCTTTTCTTTTGCAGACTTTTCCTTTCATCTTCACTGGTGTACTCATTCAGCTCTAAAAATGAAGCAGTTGAAATAAATTACAAAGTCTGAAACAGAAAAGAAAATTGATTTTTTTGAAAAACTATAAATACAGAAATATGTTTTATAGGGTAAAAATGCCATTTTTTTAAAAAATAAAAATACCTTGTTTTATATTGTTTACCATCTTGTCACACTGATTTCTGTAATGCACATTAGCATATATATACCTAAGATACTTAGCAAATTTTATGTAAACTTGTAGAACAAAAAAATATTTTTGGCAATAATTTAGCAGTTTTTCTACTTTTGTTGTTACAAGTACTTTGCACAGGTTATCTTGTGTAATACCAAGAATCATTTAAAATTTGATAGATATCATTTTCATAGTTTGCCATACATCAGTGGCATTATTTCTTACAGTAAGAAATAAATTACTACCCAGGGATTCCTGAAAAATAACAGGATGTTCAACTCTGTGTTTTAGACTGCATTTAAGTGACTCATCTGCTCCTCATCATAATGAGTAGGTTAAATCAGCCACCCGAAAACACAGTAACATTTCCAATTACAGTACGAAATTCAATGCAACAAAAACTTTTAAAACAAAACTTGAGGAAAGTAAGAAGGATGTAATACACCCTTAAAGGACAAACAATTCCCTTTTTGTTAGAACTCGCTCTACATAATCCCACAGGGTATTTGTAGAGCATCATGTACAGAAAATCATCACTCATTTTTAAAAACCAACTACATGTAATTGTAGACAGACATTTACAGAAAATTTAATGTTTTAACATTAGTGGTGCTTAAAACCAACAGTGGAGGTCAGTGGAGTGCAAAATGCTGAAGAGGGCCTAATCACAAGCAAAAGCTCCTTTCCATTCTTATTGTTTGGGATAATGTATCTATATGGCACTGAAAGCAAATTACCAGCTTATTTACAAACATCCAGTATTCTCAGCATTTCATTTAATTCAGTGCTGGCTGTAAAGGTTTAGTTGTGTTTTTTTCAGTTGATTATTTTTAGCATTACATGCTTTGAAAAATAAACCATCTTACTATGCTGACCATTTGAAATGTCCAGATTTTAGTAAGTTTGGCCACTGGATCTTAGGACAGTGCTTCATTTTGAAAAATAAATCCCTGAAGAGTCCCTGGTTCCATGGCCCACTGTTTATAGTTCTTGTTGCTTTAATACCACAGGAGTTTGGATAGGTTATTGCAAGATAGTTTTCCTTTTTGTTCCAAGAAACTTTTTCTTTCCATGCCTTTAAGAAAACTTATTATCTTGATACCCATCCTGAAATTCCATATTAAGTCCACATCTTCAGCTGCCCCTTTAAAGGGCCAATGAAGTACTTAAAATTAGGAAAAGGTTATTTATGTAATGCAAATATAAACAGTAGTTTAGAGATTCTGTTTACAGCAGGACATTGAGAATAACTGGTCAAGTACCTCTTTCATCCACCTTGGGTGTTTATGGATAATCATCACAGGACACGAGTTGCAAGAGATTCCAGCTTACGCAGATGGGCAGTTACAGTACGACACTCACAGGTACAAATACAAGAACTGCATTAACATCGTCACAAAAAATTTTCTAAAAGTGCTTCTCCAAATGGTTCCATATATGGAATGCAAATACTGTACAGGTAAGAGACAGACTTTCTTCCAGGAACTGTAAGTTTTTGTCAAACATTGGTTTCTATTTGCTTTCCGCTCTCACAAGAGTTCGTCTGCTCCATGCGCTCGCAGTCGGCACTGAGCTCGCTGGTGTCCATGCTGCAGTCTGACTCACAGTCTGACTGCTCCATCTGCTCCAGGGCAGCCTCTCCCTGGGCCACTCTGCGTCCATTGGGTGACACAAGGAAATGTGCTTCCAGCCCGCCAGCCTTGCCTGCACACGCAGCCTTTTCCTTGGCCTGGCGGATGCAGTTTAACCACTGCTGCTTGTTGAAGGAGTCATTGGCTTGGAGAGAGTGAGTCTGGCTTTGGGATCCATTTTTGAAGCTGACTCTAAAGAAGTTTTTGACTGAAAGAAACAATACATATCAAATCCCTGAATGCCTTGGCTGAATGGATTTTATAATCAAAGAGTATATTTAAGTAACAGAATCTGCACAGTCTGTGCCTTAAGGTCAGACAAGACCATGTCAGACCAGAGGGAAGAATCTAGGTATCTCCTTGTTTCTGGGAGAAGACCACAGAACACCACAAGCACTTCTAGTAACTTCATTTTGCTGGATTAAATAATTTTGGTTCTGCCATGCATGAGCTATCCATAAAGCCTAAAGTGAATCAGGGTTAAGATTAAGGCCAGTCCCACACTTTATTGCCTCTCCTCCTACTTCTCTGCAAAGTGGATTTCACTGAACACAGCATCATTGTGCCAGCCAAAAGACTGCCTCATCCTCTTCCATTCACTTCACTAATACACTGGATACGTACAAAAACCCCTGGAAGTTTTGACCAGATGAGATTTAAAGGACCCTTGTAAATAGAAAAAGCATCTTCATAATATTCTTAACTGGAAGGACATAAACATGAATAGCTGCAGTCTTGACCCTGAGAACTACAGTATCTGCCAGCTTAAAGACTCAAGGAATAGCAATCAGTGTCTCCAGTACAAGGAAAGGCAAAACATTTGAAGCTCAAGATTTCAAAATACACTTGTGTATAACTTCGCAGTTTTGCCACTACAGTCTGTATGTTCTCCCTTTCTCAATTCAGTACAGGAGCAGGTGTGTGGAGAAATTCTATTATCAATATAGTGAGCTTTGAGAAAGAATCTAAAAGAAACAACTTAGAACATAATAAACCAGTCTGAAACAAAATTCATTATGTTGGATGGAGATAATGTTAACTTCAGAGAGAACATTCTGATGTTGCATTGGCAGGCATCTTAAGGTTATGATGACCCTACATGAGCAAATACAAAAAGCTGTCATCATACTTCTCTCATTGTTGCTGAATGCTCCACGCAGGGATCCACCCAGGCGCACCTCTCCATCCTGCAGGTCCTCCAGCACCAGGTCCCTGACGGGAATCGGCTGCCGGTACAGCTGGTAGCAGAGATGGTCATTGTGGGTCACGGTTCGAGTGATCACCAGCACCTCTTCGAAGAGGAAGACATGCAGTTTCTGTTAAAAGATTAATAGATAATACAGCATTATTCCTTTCTTGAAAAATCATTAAACCAAATGGAACAAATGAAGTTCACCAGAAAGATGAAAACCGCCAGTTTCTTCCTGCTAATTTGGTATTAAACTTCCTGCCTGACCTTCATCAGGAAATGGCACCTGTTTCATCTTTCCCTCTCAGCTGTGCGGCGAAACAGGACCCTTCCACTGCATGCATAAACACGCTCCACAGAAGCAGTTCCAGAGCTGAAAAAATGCCCTGCTTACTTTGTTGTTTTTTAAAATAAATTTTCTCTTAGTTTATCTACTTCCATAACTGTCATAAGTGTAATACTTCCATTAGTGTCAGTAATGAAAAAGAGACTTTTTTTCATTGTTTGTCCATTCAAAAGTTCTATTTAACACTGAGGGGGAAAAATCTAGGAAAGACTAACTCTTCTCTTCTACTAATATAATCTCTTTTTTTGTTTCTTTTCTTTTCAACTGAAACTGCAGATTGTGGAACTTACCAATATGCACTTATGTGCAGTGTCCCAGAGACTGGAATTCAAAGTACCAAATTTCTCTGGTCAATAAATTAACCTTGATCTCAACAAAGAATCAAGTAAAGCGTTTTGAAAAACCACAGCCTTTGACAAATTTAAAACTTATTAGTACATTTTGTGTGTTCTTTATAGACATTATTATCACATCTCTGAGACCAGAAATTTGGGCTTTTTTCCCGCAAGTACTTAAATTAATCGATTTACAATTTATCCAGGATATTTTTAGGCTCCATAAGAGACAGAGATACATATAATCTTATTATCTCCCTATACAGATACTTAATTACTAACAAAAAAGATTAGTGTTATATATAAAAATTATTATTTATCAATTTCCTATATATTAGAGAGTGATGCTTCTCTATGTGTGCTCACAGCTCCTTTAGCTGTCATGCAAAATGAAGATATCATTTAAAGTTATTTATGACAAAATATTTATTCCTTACCACTCCCCTGTTGTTCTTCAGTTCCCCATGACAACACACAGCACGTGAATTATCAATCAGTGAATCCCTTTGGCCTTCTTCAAGATAAATAAGTCTCTCTTTGTAATACTGGCATTCAGATTCACCAGTCTTTATGTTGATTTCAGCCACAATGCCCTGAATTATATTTATCTGCAGAAACACAAGGAAAACACATGAACTTTAATTACACAGTCCAATATTCAGCTGTTCACAGAAATATTTTCTCTTTTATATTTTATGTAGTGTCCCTTAATTCACTAATAAGCTAAAACTGCTATCATCTCCCAAAAAACCCCAAACCCAACAGCAACTCACAGCTTCCTCCAGATGCTGTTGATCTGGATGATCATTTGGTGTGTGTCTTAAAATTTCTCTGAGCAGTAGTGGGTATTTAACCAAACGGCTTCTGGGGATGTCAAGGAAATTCCAAAGGTCCAGCTTGCGGCTGAAAGGAGACTCCAAGCAGCGCTGCAGGAAATCTTGCACTCTGTGATCTTGTTTCTTGTGATCCAATAAAGCTTTGGCTGCTACTTGATTGCTGCAGTAGCTGTCATAGGAGTTCAGGCATGGAAGCTGAGGAAAGAATAAATTATTCTGCAGCTGAAGCAAAGCACGATTTCCTGCACTGAAAGGTTCAGGTGATTCAGGACATCAGATTTAATGCTGAGACTCTTTTAGCTGGAGATTTATCCACAGTTTATTGATGTAATATTTACAACAAATATAACCTTTACAGGGGTCCTCAGACTACCTTGTTCAACATTTAAGTAATTTAGAAGCACTTGCTCATCACTCAGATCCTACAGATCTCCATTACTATTGCAAAGCATTAAAAAAATAAATTACTTAAGAATGAACTCTATTTAGTGCAGACAACACTTGAGCACAGAAGCCTGGCTTTAATTATGAATGGAAGTAAAACCCTAGGAATGAGTATTCCCAAACCTGGCCTTTTTCATATCAGTGGATTTCCACAATCCAATTTCTATACTGCCCTCAGGAACCCTGACCAAACTAAGATGACAAAACTGTATGTATATAAATCTGAAAAAAAAATAACTGGTCTTTTGGTTAGAGCAATATATACATTTACAAATCCTGCTGTATTAACACCCAAATAAGCAAAATCTTGCAAAAAAGGAAATTAGGCTTGAATATATTTGAACCAAGAGAAGTTCATTGATGTTCAACACACATCAGAAAATATATTTTAAATTACTTTATGCAAAGAAAATTGAGATTATTTTGACATTTGAAAATAATTTATCATTGACTATTTGCATTATTTACATCATATAACGCTTCCCTTGTTGACCATAGGCCACACTTTCACACAGAGCTGCTAAATATCATTACTTAATTCCTTAAAAATTTCAAGCCTTTTTTTCCCTGCTAGATTTCATTACTTATATTTACTTAAAAGCATACTTCTCACATATCTAAAATAAATCTTTTTGATTACAATGAATAATTTTATCAACGGAACAAACAAAAGCTATTTTCAGTGTTTGTGCTGTTGGATGCTAGTGAATGTGAACCCATCTACTTTATCTTTTATGAGGCAGCAACATCTCTCTTGTATCCCTGTCTGACTTTCCAAGGAGAGCAGAACAGAAATGGGGGCAGATTCCTAAAGGACCTACCTAACAAAAACACTAGCCTGACTCTTGATTTTTATTTAAAGTATATTAATTAGTGCTCAAATCCTGAATAAAAAAAGCTTTAAAAAAACCCAGTCCAAATCTTTTCATGGAAAATCCCTGAAAAGAGAAAATATTCTATTGTGTCTCTAAATAGTAGCCTTACCTTTAAAAGTATTTGGAGAATATCTTTTTTACACGTTATAGAAAGGAAATTGTCTGAGAAAAACGTTACGGCTTGAAACTAAAATTCTAAAATTGATTGTAAACTCTGCCTTACCCAACCCACGAGGATGTGGCCAACATGATCTGTTGATCCATCAGGTTTCCTGACTTCTTGAAGTCGCCTAAGAAGATCTGAGAGTGAATAGAAAAAAAGAAGAGAACGTCACTTTAATAAACCTGACTTTCAAATCTACGTGCTGTGATTATGCAGACAAAGACTATTTGAGTTTTACCTTCATGCAGAGGAATTAGAGAGTCCAGTGTTCCAAAAATTTGGTTCAACTCTTGCTCTGTCATTATGGAAAGCTTAAGCATTGGGTCATGATAAGCCTGAAAAGAAAAACAAACACTTGGGGTTTGTTGCAAAATTCATTATAGAATTTAGTGCTCCCTGTAAGTAAGTTTCATAACCGTATGTTAAACTATGAACTTCATATTAAAAAAAAAAGAAAGCAGCACAGTTAAGTGTCTCAGGAAGAATGGGAAGATTGAAATATGCTTTGGAATTTTTCCTCTTTTACTGTCTTTAAAAAACAAAGTTTTCAATCTGTTATGAACCAATTAGTACTCTTTGTTGTGGTTTGGTTTTGGTTTTGTTTTTTAAATATACCTTTTTTGCCAACTTCAGATCTTCTATCAAGTCTTCTTCTCCCTGGGAAAGTTCAAAGATAGCCTGTAAAAACAGACAAATATTAGAAAATATTTTTATTTAATCTATGCTCCACTTCCTGGGTTGATGTTACATTTTGAACAGCTGTCTTAACAGCACATAACAGCATTTCTCTGCCGAATCTCCAGAAATAAAGGTTTTATTCTGTAACTACAGAATCAAGCGCATTGTTTTTTAAAAAAGCGATAGCAGAATATTCATTAAAAGCTTATCTCAAATAGACAAAGATTTTTTTTTTCCAAAGGGATGTGTTCCCAGATGTAGGAAACTACCTTCTGTGGTGTTTTGACTTGACTGTACATTAACCACTTATCCAACTGCTTGCACAGGATTTTGCTGTGATCCATTTTAACACATGCAGTGGCAGACGTTACAGGGGATTCTACCAAGTAGGAGACAGATCTAACTTAAAGTATTTCTTTGCTACTGAGCACTTTTATTTTGGTACCAGTTCATTTATTTTTTTTTGTTACAAAGGCTGAGCTCTAGTTAACTGCTGGCTGGTTTACTCCTCTTAAAGCACATTTGAGACTTTAAAGCTGGCAGATTTAACCACCCTAATTCACTGATTTATCAAACTTCATTGTTATTAACTTATTGCATGATTTCCTCCTTAAATTGGGGTACAGTAAGAGTTAAGGACATTTTGGGCTAGAATTCCGTGCTTTACAGTCAAGGCTTTCAACCAGTATAAATCATGGAAGCCCACCCCAAGCTGGAGCACATTGCTGGGGCTCAGGAACACCCGTTCCTGCCAGGTTTGCCATAGTGCAGCTCAGAGGCAGCAGGTCAGCTGTGCCAGCAAAGCACACAGGATGGGAACAAACACACAGCAGAGCCCTCCTGCTAAACATGCTGGGATACAGCTCACTTATTTGGGTTGTACCAAGGATCCTGGCTCCTGCCCCCAGACAGCAGTGACTGCTACATGCCATGCAAACAGTTTCTACAGTTTATTTTTCAGTAAGCTGCCTTTGAAGTTCTCAACTACAAATTTATTTCCTAAGAATGTACAATGTTAAAATTTGCACAAGAAATGCTTGACACTACTGTTTGTTTGATTTATGACTCAGTCCCTGAAACATTCTCAGGGAGACTGTTACAAGCTTTGTTCATACTGCTAGTAATTTCTTTAGAAAATAAAAATACCTTGATTCTGAAGGAGCTCTGTGTTGACTATAATATGAACTATTAAGACTTTGTCTTGTCTGACAGATTAAAATCACTGGCATGCTTCTTTTTTGCTTTGAAAGACACATCTTTTGATCAGTGTGTCATCTTTCTAGCACTAGGAATTTCCTCAAAGACAGTCTTTTCCAAAAGGGAAATGATGGTGCATTTTTGCATGTCTGTATCACCTGATGAACACCTGTTCCTGGCACAGCATGCTCACCTCACATTACTAGAACAGCAAAATGAAACACCAAAATATCTATCATGATTACGGAAAGTGTCAGACAGAACAGGTACACACATACAGCCGATCACAAGACAATATATCTCAGTAATTTTGAGTTTGTTAAGGAAATACGAGAAGCTGGTTTTTACAAAGGATACATTAATCTAATATAACTTGAGTCATAAAGACTAGAGATGGAATTCTGCTTCTCGTGGAGGTGGTGACACATTTTAATTGCAGGAGACCTTCAAGTGCAAGTGCTAGCCCAATGCCTACGAGCATTCCCAACTCTATGCTTTAAAGGCGACTTTGAACATGAAATTTATGTTTTAAATATATATATACACATATCTATATTTATACCTCTTGCCGCTTGATTTCCTTGGATGTAAGCATGTGATTGACACAGACATCAAAGGTCTCACTCCAGAGTTTGCTGTCTCTCCTCTTTGTGTTAGCAGGGGGCACGTTTCGAGACCACGGCCGTGGGCTGAACAGGTCGGGGCGACTCTCGCTGCGGAAACTGATGGAGCGCTGGGAAGAGACAATCGGGTTCATGTTACAACAGCTTCATGTTACACCCTCACTTCTCTCGTTTCCTAAGCGATTCATCTACGCGGTTCAGCACAACAAATGTTCTCTGATTAGTTTTTACTTTGAACTTCATGGCAACATTTAGTACTGGGAATGGAAGAGAAATTATTTTAATACATCCTCATGGAAAGGCAGGGCCTCCATTCCTGCACTGAACTCTGTCCATGTCTTGTCCTCAACGTGCACAAAACTTGTGCAATGCATTCCCATCCAACAACCACCAAGAGTGTACTACAGGGATAACGCAGAATGGTGCAGCACACTAAACTAACAGAACTGGTCAAATACAGAGTTTGAATTCAGCAAACAGGCCAGAAATACTCGTACATTTCACATCCGCTTCATCAAAAATTTAGAGTTAATGCAAATATTAGACACTCTACCAGTGTGTACCAACACCTCCGTATCTACGGCGTGATCTGGTCCTAAACTTCAATAAAGCCAATTTCAGTTTTAGAAAAGATTTGAGAGTTCTAATTGCCTGTAAATTCTTAGAAGGGTTTCAGGCTAAGAATGAATACTTTATGCTCTTACCATTTTATTTTGAAAAGGTTTCTTTTCTGCTTCTTTAAAAGGAGAGGCTTCTTTTTGAGGTCATGCCTCTGAAAATGCTTAAACTATTTCACATAGTTGAAATACTCTACATTTTTATTGTTATTTAAAACCTGCCTTACATAACAAAATCATCTTTCAATTGCCTAGGGTAAGAATATTTAAAACAAAATAAATTCTCTTAATTTCCAGACTGAAAGCAGCACATACAAAGGACAATTTTGAAATTCTTCTCTGAAGATAAGAGCCCATGAAATGCAAACAGAGCCTACAAATACCATGTTTTTACTGTATCAGAAGACACGATATGAATAAAGAACCTGTCTTTTAACAGAAGCCATTCTGAGTTGTACTTGGAATTGACAAAGACCTTAACAATAAACACATACATCCCCCTTCCAAAACTTTGCAAGTCAGCTGCTAGTCTTCCTTCAAGAGTTAAGAAGATGCAAAAACACATGTAAAATTACATGCTTAATTTACACTTGTTATACTGAGGAATCATGGAGCAAACTCAAATCAGACAGTATTTTGGGAAAGAGACCTTTCACATGCACTGACAGAATGTTCCTCTCTGCTGCAGGAGAATTCTCCACAGCCCTAAACTGTCCTCGTTGGGCAGAAGGGGCATTAAGAGGCTAAAAGACTCAAAATGAAACCAAACTCTCTAAAATCCTGCTTGCTTGTTTGCTTAGCATCCTTGCTACCTAGACACAATAAGTATATATTTAATTGATTTCTGTCATACATCAGCCCTTTCATTAACCATACAAAGTGTACCTTGCTTAATAAGGGACACAGGACTGAGATTATTTATTAGTGGAATAGAGTCCTAAACTGAAGTTCTACCAAAAAAATTCTAAAAACAAGTTTGAAGATACTCTGATGCTATCTTTGCTTTGTACTTGTCAAGAAGGAAAAATTTAAATAATAATAATAAAATAAATCAGTCATGTGATAGCATCCCATGAGGGAACTGCAGGAATGTCAAAAGAGCATTTCTACATCTTCAGTCTTTTAAAAATATTTTCCTACTTTCTGGCTTCCTTAAAAAACATGTCCCACACACTGTTTAAAAATTATGGCCATGTGGGATGATTAAAATTTTCATATAATTCCAGAAACTAAAGGAGTTGGGGAAAGATCCATCCACAATCCCTTATTTTGTTTACCATATTTCTCTGGTGGCAACAGATTTGCCTGGCTGTTATAAGACTGTTTCTTGAAGGGTCTATGTGTTACTAATGTTAATTAATGCAATTAACAACTTTTAATTAGAGCTGCAGTAAAGCAAACAACTTCATGTACTGGGCAAGGCCACTTCTGATCAAAGCCCTGGCATTCAGAACTGATAATAAAAACAATTTTCTTCTTGAGGATTTTTAGAAATTTTCAATGTCCTAAGATAGATAAAAAGTAATTTGGACTCTACTTAAATTCAAGACACACTGATGAAAACTGAAGTTGCAGAGGAAGCCAGCCAGACTTCAGTTTCTCTCTTCAGCATCAGCCGGAGTTCTTTTTCTGATCCTATTTTCTGCTTTAAGCCAAACAGCACAGCTATGAATAAGACCAGGCAGATCATCATAATTATTAATCTAGCTTGATGGAGACTGAAAATAAACTGGCTCCCCAGGTGGATTAACAAGTAAGAATACCTGCTTAGCATTAGGTATCCTGCAGCTACACAGAGAGTGTAGCTGGCAGAGATGAAGCTAACAGCATTTTATTAGTCAGCTGGTATACACTGCCTTACATGACAGGAACAGAATGACTACAAATAGTCAATAACAAAACCAGACAAACAAACAACAACAGCAAAAAAAAAAGGCCCAGAAAGAAAACGTGAAAGACTTCAAATATTTTTTACTTGGAATCCTTATGAAAAAGCTATTGAAAATAAGTGGAAATGGGAGTAAAGTGAAGTATGCACAAAAAAAATCAAATACTTCTATAATCAATAAAATATGCAAAACATGAAAAGTTGCTAAGAACACATCTTAAAAAAAACCTACATAAATCCCAGACAGAAATGTTTCTCCTCATGCTGCATGCTGAAAGTCCATTAATGGAAAGTGGAAGTCACTTGTACAGAGGTAAGGAAAATTATACACAATAAGCATTTTTTTTCCTCCTACATGTATCTTCCATTTAGAAGAACATCTAAGAAGGTTTGTTTGAAATGCCATAAAGGAATCTCAGAATTTTCTAATTCCTTTTACTGATGCTGTTGGAGTGGTCTTTTTAGATGAATGTTCTGTTGACTTTGTTTTGTTTTCTTCCGGGGGAAGAAGTTTGTTCTGCATGCTGTGGTGATGAGAGCAGTTTTCTTCATTTTACAGACATAGAACATCTAGCAGCAATGCAACAAGAAACACGGGTTTTGACTGAAATAACAATGAAGATACATAAAAGTTCACCCAGTAAGAAAACCCAACTTTTTTTTTTCTTTTTTTACAGGAGATCAGACAATGAAAAGAAACCTATACAGTTCCCAAGACACAGCGACAGCTATACATAAAACAAAATGAAATAGTTATATGTACTTCCTAGAATATTTCTAAGTAATTCCAAGTGCGACACCTGAGCACACGGTCAGTCTTTTCTGTCCCTGCTCTATAGCTATTGAGAAAATCAGACAAGAAGTCAGTTTACAGCTGGGACGTCACCAGCAGGATCTGGAGAATATAGAAGCTGATTTCTCATCACAGCTCCTTCAAGCACATAGTTAGAGGGGATGGTGTAAATAACATCACTGTTTAATCTGCTAATTAAAATCTATTCTTATGGTCAGTATGAACAGGGCAAAACAGAAATGCTTACAACAGCAGGTCTTGCAACAGAGCCATTTTTTTTCCCTCTATTTTAGACAAAATTTATCCTGAAACACATTAGCAGAGCTCTCATTTCGGGAAGCTACTACTGCATACATGAAAGGATACTTGTTTTGGTTAGTTTGAAACAACTTTATGAAATACAATATTGTTCTGGACACTACATTGTGCAGGCCCAGAGGCTTTCACTGCAGAACAATAGCACAGGTACCTAAATGAGGCCAACAGCTGCCTAAGGCTGTGGAGAGGGAAGCAGCAGCAGTTTAGCCAAAAATTAAATCCTTTTCCACACTCGTCACAAGTGGAACTGATGTGGCCTTTCCAGAGTTGGGCCAGTCTCCCCTGGAGGCAGAGTCTGCAGGAGATCCATAGAGCCCAGGGGATACAGGGAGCTCTGCTCCAGTCACGCAGACCACACCTGCACCCGGCCACGCTGGGGGTGCAGGCATTTGGCTGATCCTCAACCCTGTGCAGAAATCTGCACTTTCAACATCACAGGAACCAAAGACAGGAAAAGCAATGTCAGAAAACGCTGTGATATCCATCTTCTAGGTAATTATGACTGCAGAAAAATGGAGTTCTTTCCCATGACCTTTCACTTCTCAAAAGACTCTGAAGTTTTATTTCTTTCCACCTTAACATAGCATTATGTTAAGCATTTTAAACATTTTAACATTATTATTAAGAGTTAGCATTTTAACATTATTTTATTATTATTATTTAAATTTTTCCTTCTTGACAAGTACAAAGCAAAGACAGCATCAGAGTGCAATGTTTTCCTTACCGGAAAGTGAAAAACATTAATTATCTGGACAGAGAATTGGTTTTTGAGATGAAAGTCGAGAGTTTTAAGCTGAGCAACCTTGTGGTGACATGGTGCCTAAGCCTGTTTGGCACTATACAGTGGCAGGTGTTCATGTGCACCCCTGCAGCCTGGAAGGAGCTGCAGCAGGAGTTGCTGCCATTACCTGCAGAGTCTGGCTGAAGCGCTTCAGCGGAGTGGCTCGCACAGGAGGGATGAGGCTGGCCAGGGATGTGACTCTGGAAAGAGGCTTGACCCGTTTGTTACTGGGCTCCTGCAGCACAGGGAGGAGGGGGGAAAGGAAAAAAGGGGGAGTGTGAGCATAATCAGATAAAGACTGCTAACAGTCCTGCTGATTTTCCTAAGAAAGCATCTTTAGCAAGTGTGTTTGCAAACCTGGTCTATAATTACAGCAGTAAATAAACAAAAGCAGTTTCAAATGCTGACAGGGACAGATTGCTCTTGGCTGGTACATACAGGTCCTGGAAACAGCTGAAAAATGTAATGATGGAGAAGCTGGCATGGCCAGGAACAGGGGAAGGGAGGTAAAGAAAGAGAAAATAATTTGACTATTTTAACTCATTCTTAGCAGACAAATTTTCAGCAGTGCTCTGCAGCTAATGCATGTTATGATAATCTCACTGAAAGTGAGAATATAAACATTTCTGCTTGTGCCTTTGCTTCTGGCACTGTCAGCATTTGACTCTATTCAGTGAAATGTATTTTCTTCCAGAATATATAACTTAGACAGAAATCTCTAACTCTTAATTGTCTTTGAATGCATGTTCTAATGAAAATACTTACATATACAGGCAAACACATTAATAACATGCTTACATACACTTATTTTTTGGATAAAATATAAAGGAAAATTAAACAAAATCTACCATAAAAGCGCTCAATTCAATGTTGTTCTTTTCATAGCTATATTAACAGCACAACAGCACTCTAACATACCAAAAAATAATATGCCAATTTTCCTGCAGATGCGTATTTTTAAAAAAAATTAACAGAAATCATAACACAGAAAAAAGTGATTATAAATACATAAAAATAGAACAGTTACCCTTGGCTTCCTAACCTCCATCTGACATTTAATGGATCTCGAACAGCACATGCAAAAGGCAACAGAAAAAGAGCCAAACCTTCCAAGTGAAGTTAAAAACCCCATCCAACACCATATTTCAAGGACATCCTAAAGCAGTTCATCTTTCTTTTTCAGCCATGCTTATAAAGTTTGTGTAGGTTTGCTATGCCCCCAGTTGTCTGGACATAGCTTTAAAAAAACAAAGCATGCCTATTATCCTCTTTCTTCAGAAATATAAATCCTTCTGGAAATAATGCAGATTTGTCATCCTTCTTGATACCAAATAATAATAAATCTCAGCACCGATGATCACCATCTGCATTACTGGCAAGAAAAATTCTCTTCCATTAGTGCAGCAACAGTGGAAAGGTGAGAAGCAGCAACATATTTAATTTACTTCTCAGCAGGCAGACCTGGAAATCCATAAAAGCCAGCTGAGATGAGCAACAAAGTGTTTAACCCTCTAGCAAAAATAACGTATTCCATCACACGACACCTGGCATTAAAGACTGTAGCAGTCTAAAGCAAGTTAAATCCTTATCTTCATCACTGCACTGTTATTCAAAACCCTTCCTTTTCAGCAACCATGTCTTTGAGGCAGGTTTCAGAAGGAGCATTTTTTACGTCACTGCAGCACCACCCGCATACTTATCTCCAGCAGCAGCATCCCTCCCCCACTCCCCAAAAAAGAGGAAAAATCTATGAGATTCCAGTGCGATTCTTCTCTAACTGCTGGCACAAGCATGAGCTGTTTCTGGTTCCTGATGATCCCGAGAGCTGGTGCCCAGAGCAGAGTGCATGGCAGGGCCAGCTGGTCAGGAATGATGCTGCACTGCAGTGCAAGGACTCGGCGGGCAGTGCCATGCCAGCAGCTCAGCCTGTGCCAGCAGCTCTGCCTCGGCAGCACAGGGCACTTCGGCACCATACCCCAGCCCAAAAGCAAAACCTGGACATGAACATTGCATGGACTTTCCAGGAGATAGGAAGAGGAGGATTAGGATTAATTGACATTGTTACACCTGCTTTATGCTGTATCCCTTCTGGTATCCATTGCCCCCATCCATTTCAAGGAGAAAAGTGCTAAGGCACTATAATTTTTACTAATGTTCATGATGCAAAACCTCACTGAAAACAGAAACTGATTTTAAAGATGAACTCCTGGCAGAGTTTCAGCCACCATCAGACACCATTAAGATCTTCTGGAAACTCTTGCTGTGAGCCACTAGAGGCCAGCTGTGCTCTCAGCAGGCAAAGCCAGGTCAGGTAACTGCATTCCTGTCCTCCTGTGTCAGCACCCCACCTTGAATTCCTCAATCTATCGTGTTCTGTTTTCACACGGAAAATGCTGATCAGAATTCAGAATAATTAAATATGCAGTCCAAATTTAGAATTCAATTCTATGTAAATAAATCAGCATTATTACAGGATTCTCTCAAATAACATTACTTCAGATAACTTCAGAAGCCTGGGACTTTACACCTTTACCAATGAGTTCTGAAAGAAAACCTTGTTCATCCTAAATTCTTAGGTACGAGAAAAGCTTTTCTGAATACTCCCAACATGATTTTTCCCCTTCATTAGAAACTGTGTGGTAGGTTAAGATACTGCATTGAAAGTGAAAAATTCATCAAATCTTAGAATTACAGGTATCATTTTATTCAGAGAAGTCTCACAACAAAAGCCATCAGCACTGAGTTACCCTTTCTACCATAGAAAAGTGAAGTTTGTACAAATAAGGCTTTGACTGTGGCATGAAAATATAGAACTAGCGATTCTAAAACTGTCAGACAGTAATACTGAAAGTGCTGCACATCTGATCACAGGATATCTGCTGTACTGATTACATCCATTCTGCCTCTGCCTCCCTTTTCATCAGCACCCTCATTCTCAAGCTGTGTCACCCCTCCAAACCAGCACTGCAAAGAAGCTGAACAAACTACTGAGGTCAACAATCTGGACAGGGAAAAATTCCACAGTCAAGGGCAAGTTCTGAACAGGTGGGTGTTTTTCTCATCAAGAACTCTGTTTGTCACAGCCAACAAAACAAATGCAAAGAGGAGACTGTGTGAACTGTCCTGCTTTACCCAGAGATACTGACCAGAATCTGCACTTGCACATTAGTCCAATATCTTCATTATTTCACTAATTTGTCTCTGAAAACTCTCCAATTTTCCAGTTAACCAGAAGTCCCACTACCATAAAATCCTTCAGGATATAAATTGCGAACTGTGCCTGCCCAGCATGAGGACACACTGCACTGGTAGAATGCATTTTAGACTCCAGGCCTGTACTCCGAGTGTGCCCAGAAGACTCAGAGTTGCCAAAATCATCACCTGTCCTCTCCTCCTGCCTCCCCACTCACAGCTCAGGGAACTTGGAGGGGATGGAGAGAGAGAGAGGGAGAGGAAGAGGGAGAGGGGATTTACAGGCTGGATCCATTTGCAACAACCATCACCTGTCCAGACTGGGAACCGGGCCAAGTTATGACAAAAAATTCAGGAGTTACAATGTGCTGTCTGACCTTTTAAAGCCATTATGATCAGTATTTTTAAAAAAACCAAACTCATTTCAGAGTTTTGAAATTATTGCATGTTAGACTGTATTTTCAGAGTTATGAAGGCTTGCCAAAGCAATACGGGAAGTAAGTTAAAAAAGACCCAGACTACAGTTTGGCAGAGTTTCCAAAATGTGGAGCTGATATAAGTGAACAAGTAACATTAATCTGACAGGGCTTTAAATTTGATATAAGGCTAAATAAAGCTGAGGGAAACATGAGTGCAGGAACTTCAAAGGCTGAACAGTCAAGTGAAGTCAAATCAATACCTGACTAGGCTAGAACAATGAGCAGATGGCTTTTGGAGGGAGCTGTATATTTGAACTCAAGATGACTTTGGTAACATTTGAATTCAGAGAGAAAAAAAATTAAGCTGTGGATAGTGTGAATACATGCAGCCTCGGAAAGAACTTGAAACTGTGAACAAACTCATAAAAGAAGCAAATCCGTGTCCAAAATACAGATGGTTCTGAAAACCAGACAATGAACATTTCAAACACCTACTATGTCGTTCTTAGTATATTTTTCTAATATACTTTTCTGGGGAATTAGTAGGAAGAAAGACTAATCACCATAGCATAAACAGTGATTACCAGCAATTTAAGTTAGGAAGCTATCAGAGAAGAAGTTTCAAAGATGCCATGCCTCTAGTTAGGACATGGTGCTTCCAATTGCTTCTTTGTTCCCGTTCACTCTTTATGTATAGGTACAATTGTATCTCCAGTATCGTCTTTATCTTCTATATATTAAACTCTAACCCAGTGGTTTAGTCTACTGAGTAAAGCAAAGAAAGCTCTATCTTTTAATGTGTAACTCTCAAAAAAATGACCCTTCTGCTGTGGGACAGCAGGAAAAGGCAGCATTCAGCTCCAACTACAGCATTACTGGGAATGCCACACTGAGAAGACTAACAGCAGCCAGCTCTCTTTGCAGTAAAATTTAAGTCTTTTTGCCTTGCACAACTGGGTGACTAACTTCACTTTCTAAACTGTGATGTGGTCTTTAAAATGACAACATCCTGACAAAAAGGTAACTTTTGTATCATTATTTTGGGTCTGATCAGACCCAATTACAGATTACCACTTAAAAGCCTGAATCTTAGTACACAGCACCTGCTCCCAGGGCAAGCTGAGCATTCAAACAGCCACGGAAGTGTGTTAAAGCAGAAGATCCTGTGAAGAATTAGGCTGTTACATTACTTGCCAGCACTGACAGCTAAATTCATGCCATTTCTGCTGCTTAATTAGTGAAACTGGCACCTACTAATTGGTTATATTGTACCCAAGAACACACCACACAGATACGGAAGCTTCTAAAAGGCTATTTAGCGCACGATGGTAATACTTTGGTGCTCTTCATCAGCAAAATAAAATAAAACAAAACCCCTCTTTACATATACTAGTAAAAGAATGGAATATTCCCAAAGTTCAAAGCAGAGTGAGTTAAACCCATTTAACTGCATCAATCAGTTTTTGACACATTATCATTCAAGACCACCCACAGCTCAATTATCTCACTTTGGTGGATAAATTACTCTAGCAAAAGACCGCTTTTCATTTCCTAACAAACAGGGGGAAAAAAAAAAAAAAAAAAAAAAAAAAAGGAAACAAAAAGAATGAGGCCAGATTCCCTCCATATAGCCTTAAGAACGTCAGAACCAATGACCTGGATAACACATGCTGAACAGTAGTCTAGGTGCCGTATAAAAGGTCTCCACTTGCTCCAATACCTCACTTCAAAATTCTTCCACTCTGTGCCCCTCAAGGGCTTAGCCACTGATTTCCTGCCAGTGAAGAGCAAATTATGTCCGCTGTTGCTGTGATTGTTTTTCCACCTGACTCTCCCATCTCTTATCAGCAACTTCAACAACAGTCTCCATGTCGGAGGACTGGTGCTGAATCCGACAAACAAGGGAAAATGTTTCCCTGAGGGGCCATTATTCTCATGTCTGCTGCACTACTGTGACCAGGATATTGTGTTGATTTTTCTAATTGTATTTAAAACCAAACTGAACAAAGGAAACTTACAGAGGTTTTTACCCAGCCCAGAAAATAAATGCTCTGTGAAAACTGGTACTGAAACTTATTTTAGAATAGTAGAATTTATCCTATTTACCTTTAACCTTCAAAGGCAAGCTGACCTTCTCTCAACCCACACACTAAGTGGCTGAAATTGCCAGCGCCTGTTAGAATCTCAACTTACTGGAGTCCAGCAAGTTCTGAGGCACTTAGAGCAGTAATTCTGGATTTAAGGTAGCTACCTTGCTTGACAATTTGTAAAAAACATGCTGGTTACATTTTTTCCTTTTCTGATGTGGATCAGGACAAACAGATATCCAAAGCATTCATTCTGTGCTATGGGAGCATTCACTGGGGAAAAATGTTGTAACTTAAATTAGTCTCAAGAGTGTTAACAGCATAATAATTAGAAGACACTATAAATTGAAACAGTACAGTAACCTTTGTTTCAAAACTAATTCACAAGCAGTGCCAGTAAACTCAAACAGAACCGCTCTGTTTCAGATTTCATGTAACTGCCTATGTTTCCATACGCCTTAAAGGTTTCCATACTTCAGAGGTTATTAGTTTTTAGTCAACTTTATAGGGGTAAGTCAACATTTGTCATGGCAGGAAGCCCAACAATATTATTTCTGTTAGTCTGCTACTAGTTAAATTGGCCTCAGATTAAACAGCTCTAATAAATGCTCCCAGAACTTGGAGTTTAATTTAAAAAACCACCACATTCAAGCTCTGTTCCACAGGATGTTATCAGCATTTAACCTTCAGCAGGATAAAAAAACAAAACAAAACAAAACAAAACAGGTTAAAATGGAAAAAAAACACCTATGTTACAACAGTCCTTAACACTGCAAACACTTAAACCTAAAAGTAAATTAAACCAAGCATCTCAAGCTTTAGGTACCTTCAGAGCAAAGCAAGTCGAAAACCAGAACAGCATTCACAATTGATTTTGGCACTAAAAAGACTGGGGTTTTATACTGAAACAGCAGACAATTTGCCTTTGCTTCATAGTATCTTAGAAAGATCCCGATTGGAAAATTATGTAACATTGCTTCTTCTAGAAGTGGGGTGTATGGTCAAGAAAAACAAAGTAGGTGACTCTAAAGCAGCTTTAGGTATAGTTCAGTGTTGTATAAAGGTAATTAAATCATCCACATGAGTCGTGCTAAAACCTGGGAGAGGCATCCCACTACTAAAACTGCTAGCGCCTCAAGGAGAATTTATTAAGCAATTTTAGTAAATTGACACAAGGGCAACTTGATCATAAAATAAAGTGTGTGCATTGGTGATACAATTTTCCTTGAAATCCATAAGGTGCCATGCACCTGCACTCCCTGATGGTAGCAGGAAAAAGTTTGTTATTCCTCCTCTGTCAGTCTCCTCAAAAGCAGCAAGCAAACAAAGGAAAGTCCAGAGACATTTTGTTTTAATCACAGCATTACAAAGAAGAAAACCTAAAATGATAGCTGGGCTACAGTGAAGAGATATTTAGGAAGTGCTAAAATACTTCTGGTCAAAGACGACAGTGAAGTTTGCATCATGTTATCCCACCATGTGTTAATCAAAGATTGCATCCGGGATGCACACAGGCTGCCCTCATCGGTCACCCCCCTCAGGACCTCCGATTTCATTTGACACAGGCGGGACAGAGCCGCTCAAGTGTCAGCAGCACAAGGACAAGTTGCATCCAGCAATCCTGACTGAACGTTCATTTGTCTGCAATATCCAGAAATCAATACATCTATCAGGAGTTAGGAAATGAAGGCAAATTAACAGAAGGATCTCACACTGAGGTGAATTGACACAAGCAACAGAAACCCTGAAAAACCCAGACAACTAATGTAGAGTTGATTAAATTCTTCATTTCCTCTCATTAGAAGCTGCTTGTACAGGCAACCGAAGAAAGACCTTTTCCATTCTGCAACTGACTGGATATTAACCTGGACTGCCAGTTAACCAGCAGATATCATACACTGATTTACTGAATGGAAAAATAAAGACAAGCTGTTTGTTTCACACTGCCATTACGTAAAACAGATCAGCAATTCCAAGCGCAGGGGTTTGACACGTTTCCAGCTACACTGCACATGAACTTACCTGAAATATGTCAGAACTGCAACTTGCTAATATTTCATTAAAATGAAATACATACATTTAGGAAGATCAAAGAAAATTCATGACTTAGAGTTTATCTCATAATCTTCTGGCCCCTCTCCCTCTGGCTCCATGCCTGGCTCTCCTGTTAATGATGTGCCATGGCCTAGAGGCCGTGGCTTCCCCTTCACATTCCCTGTCCTGCACTACCCTTGCCAAATAAACACCGTCCTTAGCACCAGGCAGCCCAGAGCTCCTTCACAGCGGTGCTGGCAAGAGGGCAGGAGACAACAAAACAGCCCTGCAAAGAGCTCTGACTCTGAGGTCTAAGATTCTGCACTGCAAAAGCTATAAGCAGACGTACAACATAATGGAGATGTAAAGGAATTCTATGCCCCTGTTGTAGTTTTCGGAGCCTAAATCCAGGTACTGTGTTGGATCCTGTATGGGCGGAACAGGATATCCTTACTCTGAGGAATTCGGGAGTTCCTTCCCATGAACAACAGTCAGACCTTTGAACCTCAATCTGTGGCTGTGAATGCTTGTTCTCACCTGCTGCCCACCCAGTCTGGGTGTTGGCTTTAGAAGGGGTCATAGGGGAGTCGCTTTAACCAGTAAGACACGGAAAATGGTGTTGCTCATAGGCAAAGGTGTGGGGCTTTTTATAACTTAGAATAAGCAAGTTTCAAATTTTACTAATTGTTTCTATTTTTGAATTGTAAAAAATTGGGAAGAACCCACCACCTCTGTGCTGTTCACACCTAGAATTGTACTACAGGATTCTGTGTGGGACATGCAATGATGCAAGTAAAGACCTTAGAGTGTTTGCCATATCAACTCAGGTACTGCAGTGTTTTGCTGCCCTTAAAGTGCACTTAAAAGAACCACAATAACTGGACTTGGACTAGAACAATAGCTTTTCATCAGAACCCAGATTTCAGCGTTTACATATATTTTTGGAAATTTCATTTGTCATTGTTTGTGACTGTGCATCTTTCCACGGAATTTATGCCAAGGGAGCTGACATTGCTAGAAGAAAGAGCCGGAAGAAGAAAACCTCAGTTCTCTTTTCTGCCACTGACTTGTTCCTCAAAACATCTATATAGCAGAAAATCTGTTCTAATTGGAGCATACCAACATTTATGCACAATTTGAGTTATTAAAAAAATCAACCGACTTCACATATGAATAACTGGAATGAAACTCGCGTTTGCACAGGCAGAAACGCCCAGCAGGGACATGGGAGCGCTCTGCTACAGTATCACACAGCTGTGGTAGAAGGCGCCCAACCGCTTTAATTCCCCTTGTAAATACTAAAAGCTGAAAGAACAGCTTAATGTTCGAGCTTAAGGACTTTTCCCCCATACAAACTCCAAAGAAACAAGCTGCACACACCATTCTTTATATCGCCTTTCCCAAAGAGTAGCTTTTATTTCTGCTTTCTTAATCAATTTTTTCAAGTAGTGGGTGGTCTTACCCTCCCCAAGACAGGATGTTTAAAAGTTTCTTTTTCAGAACGCTGGAATACCATCCTACTCTCAGAAAACAGCTCGAAAGCATAAGTGTGCATTTTCTTATTCGTATAAAACACAAGCTGTTTGCATGTTATAATTTTGATTGATCACATCTGTTACTCGATACTTCCTCATGCTCTCAGCTTTCATTGAGTCTTTTTCTTCGGAATTTGATTATAATCAAGCTGCTCTTCCTAACTGTAGCAGAGCAACAGTCCAACTCTTCAGATCTGACAATTCACAAATAATCCCTTCATGCAGTAAAGGCTAAAACCCTGTTTCTTCAATATTATCATTAATATAATAAGTATCCTTAAGAAAAGCATTTAGTACCTAACAGCTTGTGTTTTCCATAGATGCATCCACAGTCAGGGCGTCACTTTTCAAAAACACACAGCTGAATAGAATTCCACTTCTCTTAACCTCAATAATTAAGTCTCTCTATGTATAAGTACACTGAAAAGCAAAAGTGCAGCATCATCTCAGTTCTTAGCTTAAGCATCATCATTAAATAAGGTCACTGGGCTCACGTTACTTTTACTTTAGACCTATTCAAGTGGGGAGGTAATTAATCTTTAATGGAGATGTATTAAATGAACCCAACTTAATAAGCTGTCTTCAAGTTACTCAGCAAACAAGATTACCAACGAAACTATATATTTAAGTAATAAAAAATTTCAGATAAACTTCCTTTCTCCAGAGCAGTCAGAAACCTTAACGTCACTGGTTTTTTCCTGAACACAAACCAACATTAACCTAAAGTATCAAATATTCAAGTTTTTCACAAACATTGCTGAATTTGAGTTAGTGAACAAGATTTTTAATGTCACTTGAAAGGCTTCCATGCTTTTTAAGAAATAGAGCAGTCAATCTGCTGATAGGGCAGGATTTTCAGTTAACTGTACATCAGATTAATATTTTGTTTACTGTGATGAGGAAAAGACAGTTAATGTAAACGATGTCTTAAAGTTAATGCTTTAAGACACCATTTTACTGCTTCCCTTCCAGTTCCTACATAAGTTTAACAATTTGTAAGTAATGCTTAGTCCTGGAATAAAATACAACTGAATCTCTTCAAGCTACTACTTACATAAAACAGGTACGTCTCAAACAGCTATTTTAAAGATTAATTTTCCTAAAGCGACAGATGACAAAAATCTAGATTCTGTTTCTTGCTTTTTTTCCAAAAGAACAGTGAATAACTAGAGAAGGCAGAAAAGGATGCCTAAACAAACCGGGTATCTATGCACTGCAGCCTGTTTCCAAAGCACGTTACTTTTCCCCAACGCAATAAAGATCACACAGTAAAGAAAAATAAAGTTGCAACCGTGTCAGCATTACCTCGGTCTCTCTAGCTGGGCTGGTCACCGTCTGCGCTTCCGAGGCGAAATTTGCCCTCTTGGCGGACAGGTAGAAGGGATAATCCTTGGCCACCATGGCGGCTGCGGGAGCGGCGCGCTCGGGGCTCGGCGCCGTGCGAGCAGCGGGCGAGCGGCGGCGGCCGTGCCCGGCCCCCGGCAGCGCTGTGCCTGAGCTGCGCCCCGGCCCGCGGCCCGGAGCGCATCACCCGCAGCCGCCGCGGCACCAAATGCGGCAGCGCGGCGCCAGCGCCGGGGCGGGCCGGGCCGGGGCGGGGTCCGAGCCCGCACACCCTCGGGTCCACAGCCCCGGGGCGGAACGAGCGCCTTCGGCCTCGCTGCGCCTTCCCCCTTGTGGCTCCCGCAGCGTTAACGGCGCACGGACACAGGGACGCGGCAGCCGTGCGCTTCCCGCAGGGTGACTGCGGCAGCGTCCGGCTTTTCGGGCAGCCGAGTGTCCGACAGGAGCGCAGGACTAACAGCGGTCCCCAGTGGCACAGACCCAAATCCAGGCGGGACTCCAGACCTGCACACGGCAGTGGCACCTGCATTCAGCGCGCTGCGCTCCCGCTGAGCAGAGCGGGAATCTGCATCATGTCACGGATGTCATGGTGCCACAACACAGAGCATTGCTTTTACTCCCTCCCCAGCACGCTTCTTTTTCTTCTTCTTTTTTTTTTTTTTTTTTTCTTTTGTTTTTCCCTCCTACCCATACTGCTGCTTTTTTCCTGTCTGGCAAACTGGAGTTTGTTTCTTGTGTTTTTAAGGTTCCACCTTTGTTGCTATTGTTCAGCCAAATTGCTCCCCTGCCCGCACCTCTCATTGTATCGAGCAGAGAAAGTGGAAAAACACCTCTGCCTAAGGTATCTCACAGGGCATTTCAGTGTCTGTGCAGCCAGGCAAATTCTGTTTGATGGCTACCTTAAAACAAAGGTAGTGAAAATTTCCTGAAAAGAGAGAGGAAGCATCAGGGGCCCTGTTTGCAACACAGGATCAGTCTGACAGAGACTATAATATGGGAGACAAGGAAAAGGAAACTGAGTAGGAAGCTGGATGGGGAGGGGGGGAAGAATATTTTCAGCCATAGGGAAGCAGCCCAACCAAGAATAACTTCACATACCTTGAAAAAATTAACTGGTTTTAAAGGGAGATCATGTGGCTTTACAAGCATCTATTTTTTTAAGGCTGTTAATCACATGATGATGACTTTAGAGTAACATTAGTCAAATGGCAAATCTAGTCCTCATCTGGACACTTTCCTTTGACTTCACCAATATCCCAAACATACAATAAGCTCTCACGCTTACCCTCCTAGGCTTTTCAGGAGTAGCTGCAGTACAAGCAGAGATACTCTCCTGTGCCTGTCATGCATATCTCTCTTTTATGGTAGTCTGTCATTAAAACAAAAACCCTACTAGCTTCCCAACCCTGAAATTCCTGTAAAATCACTAACTGTTCTAGAAGAGTTATCAGTACATTCTAGATGTGCAATGATTCTAGAAGAAAATGTGACATTTGAACATTTGGGTGTTCTGTGCCTCCTCCTCTGCATCACAGTATGGCAAGACAAAGTTGACTGAAAGTGAGTGCTGACAAGAGGCACGGAACAGCTTTAATGCAGATAATGGTTAAGCAGACAAGACATATGGAAAAGAAAGAGATTAGAGCAGACGTGATAAAGATCTACAAACCACTATTGCAGAGGAAGCAAATATGGAATGATTTTTCGCTGTATTCAGCTATACGGAAAAAAAGGTGCATCGGATTAAACTAGGCGGTGACAGCAAAGAAAAAGGAGCTAATTCTTCATATTATATATAACTTTTATGTTATACACAATGGAAGCATCTGTCACAAGATGCTGCTCCTAAGTAACATTCTCAGACACAAGTTCTTGACTATTAGGACAATATATTGTGAAACACCATGACTGGCCATTTCTGTTTCGGACTCTTTTCTACGCATCTACTGCTCACCACCACTGGATACCTGGTGTTAGGTTAGATCAATTCTTGCAGCTATCATGTTACTTTCCATATTTTAAGACAAATATGAAGAAAAATGTAGCATTTTATTTGAAGACTACATACAAGTCTTAGCTCAGGATTTTTGAAGCTATGAACAGTTACTGCAGTCACATGAATGCACACTCACTTCTGCAAGTCTTCTTCCATGGCATGTTCAGAGGACACAGCTCTGAGCACAACCTGACAACAGTGGGCAGTTTCTCCTCACATTTCAAGCACATCAAAATACCACTACATACAAACTGTAAAACATGGTCAAGAACCTCCATGAGAAGACGGCAGCTGCTGTGTAACCATTTAAACCCAAGAAGCCTTGACTTCAAATACCATCTGTGTATGTTTGTTTATGAAGGTGTATGTTAACGCCATTTCAAAAATCAGCTTCACTTAAATCATTTAGCCAAAATATCTTCAGGGCATGTTCTCAAAGCGATTAATCCTGTAACATGCTTCATGGCATGAACAGCACTTCACACAGGACAAGAGTGTACTGGTTTGGAGATTGAAAGAATGAACTTGGGTTTATACACGCACACAGAAAAAAAAAAAAAAAGAGGATCCTGTCATTTCTCCATTAAACAGGCCAGTGCATTTCAGCTTGACTAAGCATTCTTGAGAAACACAAGAAAAATTAGTTCTAAGAAGAATATGATTGTTAATAGGCAAGACCTTCATGTCAGTAAGTTTCAGGGCATCTTGTACCTACAAGATAAGAGTTCGACAACATGGAAAGTAGGATTCATTAGACTCCATGGACATTTGTTCACTCCACCAGAAAAGTGTAAATACAGTTTTAGAAATGAAATTTGGTCCCAAAGTTCATTGATGAATGGCACTGAACTTTATAAGCATAATATTATCTGAAGGAATAACAAATGCAAACAACTCTCAGAGTGTTGAATGTCTGTAGAATGCTGTGTGCATTTAAAAACAATGAATAATGATTCCAGTTTAATCATGGTGTTGAATCCCTTCTGAACTGCGTATCAAATCCTTGGAGTCCCTTCTGAAAGATCTTATAAACTTAGTGTGATTTATATTTTATTTCTACTTGAATTTAGATTGCACAGTGACTGCCCATCAAGAGTTGCTGCATTGTGCATGTGCACGCAGGCCCAGGCAGAGCCAAACATCGGTTCATAAACTTGTGGCTGAAAGACTCCCTAGAGAACTCCAGTTATACAGCTGGAGAAACAAAGGTTTCAGTGATTCCACTAAGGAAGTTTGTAAGTGTGGAGCCAGTGAGTCCACTCTTTCCAAAAATTATACTTGGACTACAAGTCTACACTAGCACTATAAAAATCGTGAATCTGAACTTTAAGGTACTTTCAAAAAATAAACTAGTATTTCAGATAAAATTATGGTAGTGACTAGATTGCAGGGCAGGCCAGTGTATCAGTTTTGCTGTTTCTGGAGCACATTTTTTGTGGGTTTAGTTCAGTGGGGGAGGTGTAGAAGGGTTTTTAAAATTTATTTAGGCCAATACAGAATTTAGTCAGACAATTACTTATCTGTCAGGGAGAAGTAATGAGGTATTTGCTAAGTCTGGAAAGCCCAGCTCAGAGGTGTCTACCACTGCTGACCTCGTTGAGGGCTGAAGTTCACTGACAGAGCTGTTCTGTAGTCATCGTGTTCACACCCACACTTTTAGTTCACTTCCTCACTGATTCAAAAATAACACAGAAGTACCTCTGTCAAAAACATCTGTCAGTACAGCAAAGCCCTTTGAGATGTGTTCAGGTTCAAACCTTACAAAAGCCTTAAATTAAGTAGAAAGATTGCATACACATTTCAAGGAAAAAACTCAGTAGTTTGCAATTTATGGAATATCTCTCATATGCATCCTTCCTTTCATTTAAATTGAAAAAAAGGTAGATTTAGATTAAATATTGGAAAAAAAACTTTTCACTGTGAGGGTGGTGAGACCCTGGCACAGGTTCCCAGGGAAGCAGTGGATGCCCCATCCCTGGAAGTGTCCAAGGCCAGGTTGGATGGTCCCCTGGATGCCCATAGAAGGGGCCCCTGCCATGGCAGGGAGTTGGAGCGAGATGAGCTTTAAGTTCCCTTCCAAATCAAATCATTCTGTGATTCCACATATGTGGTTTCACAACAAACCAACCAACCAATGAACTGGATGCCACTGCTTAGGAGAGGTACAATTTGGCTGAGAATACTCAAAGCAAAGCTACTATTCCTCCTATTCTGAAATGATCAGTGAAAGTCAGCCAGGCTAATGCTGCATGTACACACAATTCTGCACCTACTGAGTATCTCTGAAGCCTCTCTCCAACATACTCTAATATCACTCTTCAGGATAATCATTTCCTTTCAGAAAAACAAAGACAAACCAACAACTACCAATACCGAAACCATATTCAAACAATCCAAAGAGAATTTTTGAAGCAGTCCTTTTAATCAAACTTTAAGAATTTGAATCTGCTCTGAAGATGCAATGCAGAATCACTGACAGTGAGAAGCCAGAAATCACATTAACTGCTAAAAAAAGAGCATTTATCAGGCAGTTACCCAGCTGTTCAAGAAACTGCAATTTCCTCATTGCAAATACACATTGTGCACATGGTAATGAGTTCCAATTTACTAGGTAATAAATATTAGGGAGAGACTGTTTGATTAAACACTTTGGTGCCGAGAAATTCCAAGAGAAACATTAGAGCATAAGTGATTACCATTAAAAATGTGCTCTCAAAACTGACACCTGTAATTTTTCCAGGTAGAGTCCTAATCATGGAAAAATCAGTGCAGAAAAGTGAAACATCTCTGTGGAATACGTGACATCACAAAACTGAACTCCAAATTCCTATTCTGTCTAGATTCTCCACTTGAAGACCTTTCACATGATCCTTATTTGTGCCATGTGCGGAGTAACATGAGAAGGAGGAAGTAACGTTTCCTCACTATTATCGTGGGCTGTGCCTTCGGATTTGCAGACAAGATTCCCTGAACTATTCCCCTAACTTCTGTCAGGCAGTAGTAGGAGTCTCCCTTGGCTTCCACTATGAATGATGGTTTCAAAATACCACCTCTACCCTGAAGTACACTCATGTCAAAGTTATGGTGATCCATGATTCGCATGCCAACCATCACAAATGGTTTATTGTATAAACACACATCCAGTTGTAAGGCAGGGTGCAGGCTTTCAAAATCAGTGTTTCTTCATGTAAATGTCACTGGTAAAACAATTCTGCTCTAGAAGAGAAACAGATCAAACAACCTGCCAAGTTGTTTTGATTTGTTTTATATTTTGCTAAATTCATGCAACTTTTAATTACCACAGGAAATACTGGACAGTTAAAGGATGCCTTGTGACAATCCTTTGCACACTGAGGCAGAAGCACTCCTTTCACGAGGCTCCCTAGGGCTGACAATAACAGCTGACTTTTAAATCTGCATCAGATTCACGTACAAAAATCGTTTTGGTGACCGGTCTGCAGCTCAGTGCTAAGGATGGCTGGCCTGGAGACACTGGGAAGGGCTCACACTTCTCCACCCTGTTAACACACCCAGCAGTGCACACCACTTGGTGGTCCCTGAAGAGAGAATCACAGGGTGTGGTGAGGTTGGCTAAAATGATCCTCCACGAGTCACACTTAATAAACAAAGAAGTTGGTTGAGTTTGTCTGAGTACACGTCCCTGGGGAGAGATGAAAGCAGGAGGTGGGGAGGACAGTACTGATCTATCCACGTGGATTTTAAACAGCTGCTCAGATTCTGTAGAGGGTGAATTAATCACCCGAAGTGGAGTGTCCTTTCCTAATTTTTTTCATTGAAAGGTATTCTAGGGAGCAGAAATTACTGGAAACATTTGTATGATGTTTAAATGAGATTAAATGTAATTAAAATACTTTTGTTTAAGTTACAGGCAGTGGGGGAGCAGGAATTTCTCTCCAGAGCACTTGCGCTGACTGGAAAATTAAGTAACAAATTTCTTTACGAGAAATCATTATCCCTAATACAAAATGTTTTGCAAGACATCACAGTAGTGGTCCTTTTTTGTTTTGATTAAATTTTATTACACTAACATTTCTATTTCATGAGAAAGTCTGTAATATTAGTCCTCAGAGTGGATAGTATTTTGTGATTTTTTGCTGTATGCACACATGTATGTTTTGCTTAAATATGTATATATATACATATATATATATATATATATGTATGTATGTATGCCCAGATAAGAGAAATAAGAAAATTCTGTTCTATTTGGAAGCAACAGGAATTTCCCCTTTCTATAACTGATCTCACAAACTGGCCAAATGCCACCATCCCCACCAAGTGCAATACGTAAAGCAAAGTTTGGGGTTTCTAGGGTTTGTTAGACAAATCACAGAACTGGGGGAGGAAAAAAAAACAAAACCCAAACCAAAGCCTACAAAAAATCCCAAACACAAATAAACAAAAACCCTGAAAAAAACAAAACAAAACAAAACAAAACCAAACCAAAGAGCTTTCAGCTACAGAGGTCCTTTTCAGGTCAAAAATAAAACTAGCAAAAAAGGATAAGGCTTGGGTCTTTTGAGTTGTCTTCTCCTAGTCACCTCTTTACCTAATTATACAAACTTCAAACTTAATTACACATTTCTTTGTGTTCAGTTTGACACAGCTTACTGTGCTGCACTCAGAGTCCCAAGTGCCGACAAAGAATAGGATTTTACGGTATGGTTGAGGTGAACTGACAATTTGCCACTCATGATAGTATAAACTTCACTGCCCTCTCTTCCTGCTCTTCCACTGGCACTGTACCCTGTCTCTGAGTAGTCCTTCCCTGTCACCTTATTGCAGCTCTAACATTCATCTCCTTGCACAGGTTAAGTCAGCAGTCCAACAACCAAAGCATACTTTCTTTTGCCAGATCTCGTCTGCTGCTTTTGTGAGCTGAACGAGTTACTGTGGCATGAGAAACGCACCAGAACTCACTGAAGATAAATGGTGAAAAAGCTCTCAGGTACAAATAAGGACAGGACAGGGGAAAGGCTGCTTTTTCTCGTCCTAGTAGCTCTAAACCGTTAGCTCAGCTTGTTTCATGAAGTCATACCCAAAGAATACTGTCATCATTTCAATTTTTTTTGGATGAGAGATTTGGATCAGAAGCCTTATTTATTTACTTTTAAAAACAAACCCACCTATTAATTTCCATAACAACTGTGCACTGTTACTCATCTAGTCAGTCATTTTTGCCAATTTGACTATCTTAAAATTAGAATATTTGTGCTTCTTGAATAAAAATTTAGAACACAAACCTTAAGACTGATTTCATGTTCTCTTGAGCAACAGAACTAAGGTTGGAAAAGACCTTTAAGATCATCACATCCAGCTGTTAACCCAGCACAGCCCACCACAATACATTAATTGCAAAAGGTATTCAGAAAAATTAAAATTTGCAAATTAAGATCATTGTGCAACACTAGTTTAGAGGTAACGTGCCTTATGAAAGTCTGACAATTTTAGGAAATGAAATCAGAAACATGAAATTTACAATTCATCTACCCTTTTCTAGACCATATCCAAGGATGTGCCAGCAGTGTTTCTAGACCCAAGGTTAAACAAATAAAATTGTTGGACACAGATTACAAGACATCCATGGGAAAGTGGTGAAAGTCAAGCAAAACAGTGAGACTACTAAGTGCTTTACAAACAGAAACAAGAGTCTGATATCTCCACTACAGTGAAGCAGCCTTGAACCTGAGAGGTCTTTTTTTCACCTTTCTTTTCTTTTCTTTGCAATACTGACTGACCACCCAGTGCAGAAAACCTCCACATTTGGTCCTGAACAGAGTTCCCTGAATCACTCAATGCCCTACAATCCAGATTGTTACAGTGATGGTGCAAATTACAATATTCCACTGTAGTGGTCTATTAATATCTCTAGAAATGTTGTTCAATTCCCGTATGCTGTGACCTACTGTACAAACACTTCAGACAAAAATGAGCACAAGAAACTAAATCATCTTTCTGTTACCCACATCCTCCCCCCTAAGAGCAGGGAGAAAAACCATGTTATAACTTCAAAAAGAAGTGTCCTTGCAAAAACTGGTAATGCTTCAACAACTGATAGAACTACTCTACTCCCAGTACAACTGCGCTGCAGACCTGTGTCCTCAAAGATGATGTGGCATGAAGGAACAATGTGACTAATCTCTAAAAGACAGCTGAAATGGGACATAACATCTTCAAACAGACAACAACTTACACTAGGACAGAACTTCTTTGTTCATATCCCTTTATCAAGGATTAGGGAATGGAGAAACCATTACGGGAATAAAAAAGGTTTTATTTAAAGTTACAAAATAACTGTCTTCCCAAGTGTAAATATAATGATGTCATCCCATCCCATGGTACAGAATTTACTGTAACAAGTTTTAATTGACACAGAAATATAAATAAGAAAGTTTTCCTCAACACTTTCCTGATTAAGAAAGCCAGCTGTAACTTCTGAAGGCTATCTCCTCTCCGGTCAAGTTGTTAACCACAAACTGCTATCTGGAACTGATCAAGTTCATCCTGCTTTTATGTGATCTTCACAATCAAATCTGCAACCACAACACACCACAAGTGTTCCTTTTCCATTCATGTTCAGCTATGGATTTCGGACATGTGACTAATGATCACAGTTAATTTAGTTCCCAAGATAGCAGAGAGAGCCAATAGCTGGAAAAATGACTCTCAAAGTAATTCCAACCATCACAGAGAAAATATTGTTTACTACTTTAAAAGCTAAGAAAACTCAAAACTGCATCAGAACATAACTCTTGTATCTAATAATCTTGAAAATGTAGCAATTGACTGAACACAAAAGCAAGATGCTTTTGCAAACACTCTGATTTTATTATGTAATTGGGATTGGATTAAATTACACAGATATCAAATACTGTATCTTCAAATCCCTGCAAAAACACGAACTCTTAATAAAACTCTATCCTAGTAAATAAAAATGACTGCAGAACAACATGAGGGGACTTAAATATCAACCATAGCCCTAAAATTACTTTGTTCTAAGAATGCATGTTAAACAGAGAGTATAGTAAGGGAACAGAGAAGTCATATACTTTTAATGCAAGGCACTGCTCTCAGAGCTCAACAACATTAACAGCTGGCAAGTTTGTTCTGACCAACATATAACATATAACAGGATTCTTTTGATTAACATGGGGATGTATAGTAGGAGAAAAGCACACAGATTAAAAGGGGGGGGGGGAAATCAAATTGAGAATGAAGGCTGTTATTCTAGACCAAACAGGAACAGAAGTGAACAACCTGAATGGCAGATTTGTGGGGTTTGTGGGATTGGGAGAAATAATTAATCTATCCTTTCAAAAACCATTGTAGTTTCTGTTTGATGCGCAACAGAAGTCATTAGAGCAATGCAAAGAGGAGTACAGAACAATCAAAGTGATTACCGAGGAAAATGGCAAACAAAATACAAAATTAGATACAGGGTATATAAAAGGCCCTGCTTCTCAGGTGAGTTTGATGCCATTCAAGAACACAGCAGAAGAATTTTAGAAGATAAGGCATTGACACATTAAATAAATTCTTGTATCTGAATTTTGTGTGTGGCAATATGCATTCTGTAACTGACGGGTAGAACAAATTTAGTGTGGAAGGCTCTGTACCATGAATACTCTACTAGCAACCCACACACAACACTGCCCAGCACAAAATTCCCAGAGACAGTCCTTATACTTAGCGTGACCTTCAACCCCACACACAAGCAGCAGTTTAAGTAGACGTGCAAGTGATCTTGAATTTTTTTTTAAAAAAAATCCCTCCCAAGGAATTTTATTTCATTCTTCAGCTCTCAAACTGTGAGTTTGTGTACGAGTTCTAGGCTACTCCAGAAGAGAACAAGGTTCCATAACTCTTCTCAGTAACTAAATTAGCTGTAGGAAATAGGCTTGCAAGCACTTTAACAAAAAACATTTTCTGTAATAAAAACCAGAAATAAAACTTTTAATCATCCAGAACTGCTAATTTTGATTGAAGCAACAGTATTTTGTCACCTATAAAAGTTTAAAGAGGAAAAGAGAAGTAAAATGAGCAATGGAAGTAAAGCCCATGTTTTTCCAAGCGGCAGGATACAGGGCCTTCATTTTGATTTTGATCAATAATTATCCATTAGAAACACGATAACATTTCACTGCCTGTATACTTATCTTATTCTGGTTATGACAGTTAAATAATGAAAAGTATAAACCAAGTAGCAAACAAGTGGGATGAAAAAGTGAGCAGACACTGTGACCATGTTGCAATAAAGCAGAAGGAAAAATGTTAATCCTTGTTTTGTACTTCAAGCACATGGTCACACACAGTACAGGTGTTCTCAGTGTGCTCTGCCAGCTCCCCTTGAATTCGCTACTCCATTCCTCCCTAAAACAAAACAGCACCCAGGAAGAGAGCACAGACTGGGTATTCAAGATTACCTAAGGGAGTTGCAATGATAATCCACAAAGAAAATCAGTTAAGTCCTATGAAACCCTTATGTCCAGCCATGACACTGATGAATCCAAATGGAAAGGCTGAAAGGACAGCTTCATAAAATCATAGCTGTACAATAAAGATTGGAATGCACCTCATATCTGCAGTAGAAACAGAGGTATGTTATTACATACTGTTCTCTGGAATTTGGTGGGTTTGTTTTTGTACAAACACTTAGAGACTACCTGCTTCTGTTCCTAATTGCTTCCTCTAGATCTGGTATTTTTATTAAAATAAAGGATATCTATCCAAATGATTGCAGTTTTGCCACAGTAAGAATGCATCTATTTTGTTAGCTCAGGAAGTGCCATTTTTTTCAGTACATGCTATCTAACAGCAGATGTGCATTAAAACATGTCATTGCAGGATATATTAACCACATCACATGAATAAGCCAAACAGCTGAAATAAGAAGCTACAAAGACCTTTTTGAACATGAGCAGCCTTCCTGATCTCCATGAAACTAAATCACCAGTCTGATATTACTTGCACATATGGGAAAGATACAATAACTGGGCAACAGATCTTACGGAAGGCACAGTCCAATGCTTTGCACTTGTTTTACAATTGCTACCTACCCTACTAGCACCTCTGTTTTTGTCCTGAATTATCCATTTACATACCTACAGTATATCTACAGTAGAGTTTTGATTCAGATACTATTTCCCCAATATACAATAGCTCAAGGAGGGAAGGTTGCTTTGTTTGTGGTGTACCGGTCTGGATTTTTTTTAATCATTGCTTTGCCCTCACATTCTTTCTCAACATCTGCAGCATTTCAGCAGCAAAATCTCTAAATCAATCAGCTTCTGACCCAACATTTCTGTCAGAACAATATCCCTCCCATCCTCTGCAAGGTCCAAGGCAATCAAAAATCCTGTTAGCCTGTTTTTACATTTGTATCCAGATTATGAGAATGCAATTTTGAGGGAGATATTGCAAGTTTTCAAAAATAACAGTAACAGAGATAAACCAAATTAACAAATTACTACAAAGAGAGATATTCCTTGCAAAAAGAGAAAATAGAAAGACAGAAATCTTTAAACCTGATTCTATCTCTGGTGTTAGGAGATGAGTAGCTTTCACCATGACTTCCTATCCAACTCAGTAGGAAAATGTCACCAAACACCATGCTGAAAAATGACATCAGAAATACTGTCCAGTATTTCTCAGCCTCTCTCTAACCATACAGAAGCATATAGCACAACTCCAGTTTTGCCTCTGACCACAAAATACCCATGTACCGTTATCTCTGTAAGCACAATTTGCAGGCAATTGGTTCAGAAATTGGACGTTCTTCACACAGAAAAGTTACAAAGATTTTGTACCCGTAATCCCCAAGTTTTAGGGATCATGGGCAACAATATTAAACAAGTGGTGTGCTTACCAAAAACTTCAAAAACTTTTACCAAACTTGTAATTAGGAATTTTTTATTTTTTTTCTTTCATGTGGCCACAAGCATCATTAAGGTGATCTCTGAGACAGTGTTGTCTGTCATCCATAATCTCAGTACCACTTTTTCAGTCCTTTTTACTAACTGTAGCAGCTGTATTTGCGAGGTGACCAATAATTGCAAGATACTGAACAGCTCACATTGAAAAAAAGAATAAAATAAAATAACTGAATTTACTGACACTCAATACCCACCCCTACCTCCCCCAACCCCAGTACTCACCAGTGAAAAGAAGGGCAAGAACACTAAAGAAACATTTCAGAGATAACACTTTAACCATAGTTTTTAGGATTATTTTATGATCGTTTTGTTAAATATTTTTTCCATATGTGAATGAATTCCAATACCTAAGAGCACAGTTTCCTACTGTATTCAGTTTTTATAGGGTGAGGATTATGTTTTGTTTGTGAAACTGGCTGGAAGTTTCTAATGGTTCTTTTCAGGAAGCATGCATCTGTTCTCCAAACCTGTTCCTTCCTAAATTTGCTAAAGTTGGCCCCAAAAATGTATCAGGAAACAACCGGAGGATGAGGGGATGGGAAATAAACTTCAAAGACACCTTGTCTTCATTAAATCTCAAAGTGTTACTTCTTCCTGTTGGACTGAGTCACGCAGGGCTTTAGCTGTCACACCTGACAGGGGGAGGGGAGGTGTCAGCACGGAGAAGAGGTTTGTATTTCAGCTGCCTCCTGTAATTGGCAGCCTGGAATTAATTAATGCAGTGGAACCAGCACACACTTGCATGCAGCACACAATTAAGCACGGCAAGCAGTATCAAAAAACACTGCTGCTTGCTTTAATAGTCTTTTATTGTTAAAAAACATGGAGAGGAAAAACAGGAAAGGCAAATGCCAATTAACAAAGACACGAGGGTGCCTCTGGCAGTCACCAGTACCATCTGGGTCTCAGTCTGCTGCTAAGCTATTACCTGAACAAGCAGGTACAGTGAGAAGAGTTATCTCACCTAATAAACAACCGCCTTTGCCATTTTTAATCTTTTTTGTCTCCTAATTATTTTAAATATTCTGTCTAAAGCTATTTGATTTACGTGGTTTTTTCAAGCAGTCTCAGCTGGAACCTCTCAGTACACTGTATCAGCATTTCAACTACTAATTCAGCTGGAAAGCCACGGTCAGGAATGTGTCAGCTCCACGGATTCATCAATTCATGACAGGAATGTCATTTCTGTAACCTTTCTTCTTGATCAGCTCTTAGTGCTCAGCACAAACCACCTTCCCTTAGATGAGGCCAAATATTTAACTTCCGTATTTTAAAGAACAATCTTTGGAGATGTATAAAGAAAAAGAAAATCCCCAGTTATTTTTGGAGGATTTCCTTCCATTTATTTTTGTTGTTACATAACAGCAGATCTTACATGCATATTTTTAGTACTGGGTTCTGCTTTAGCTGCCCTGGCAGAGTATTTGCAAAGCAGCAGATGATTCCTTCACAAATGATGTACCCAAACAAATCAGCACAAATGACTTTTGTAAATTTACAGCTACATTACATAAATACCTACCAGAACCTGAGAGTGCCAGTGACTGCTGCTCACAGGGGAACCTGTGCCCATTTGCAGCTTCACTGAGTTGCTGTTGATTCAGTTTTGCTATACATAAGCATCAATTCAAGTAGTTATTAATTCTGTAAAGACGAAAGAAACCATTGAAGCAGTTTTCAGGTGATGCCATTCCAAACTCACAAGTGCAAGCTTGGCTGGCTCAGACTGTTTCCATATCAGGAAACGACAGTAATCTGAGAACAATAAAGGGTTCCTTCATTAGCTGTTGTAATCCCCAAACATAAGACCTACTTTTTCCATACAGAAGCTTCCACATGGAAGAGGTATAACATTTCAGCTTTTCTGATGATCCTTTAACAGACAAAAGATGTTAATATCGCCACTAACAATTTGTTCCTTCTTCCATTTCCTTTTTCTTTACCCAATGGGAAATTTCAACTTTTTTTTGGAGTTACTTCTAAGAAGTGGAAAGTGATGCAAGGCAAAATGAAATCTGTCACAGCTTCATTACCAGTGTAGCTGTACCTACATATATCACAGCAACTGTTTCATAAAGGCTTTATCAACTCTCCCTTTCCCACCTGCATATAGGTTTACCTTTTGGAATGACCTCACACATCAGGTTACAAGAAAAAAACCTGAATGCTGCTGAATGCACAAATTCTTTGCTTCTTAAACTAAGGTCACTAAAAGGAAACTAGAAGATGAGACCTTTACCAGTAAATCCATCCAGCACTTCTATATTTACAACTTTTTTGTCTGTTAAATGTTAAGAACTGCTTTATAAGATGTCCTAATCCACATCTTTCACTTGTACAGGGTTTTCTAGCCTACTGAAATGAACACCACAAAGGGGAATTTACTTTTAAAGAGCACTAAGAAGTGACAAATGTGAGAAAATACATCCAGCAAGAGATACATTGTTGCTTAACTAATGGGTGAAAAATTATTACTATGTTGACAGGATGTATATTTTCTGCTAATGTAAATAAAAACCACCGAAAGATGAAAACAGTAAGAATCAGAGTATAGCTCTATTACTGCTGCTAAAGAAATTACTTTGGAAACAAAACATCTCGTTTGATGGAAGGAAACATTCATTCATATCATGTCATGTCATATCCCCAGACATAGGAAAGAAAAAGTCTCCCTGCCAGGTTGCCACAGAGAAAACTATTTTTCTTGAGGTAAACTATTTTAACTTCCTGAGGAGTTAGGCAAAAGCTGCCCATTAGGCACCTAATCCTACCCATGACCCGAGATTCCATGTAAAAAACCCACTATGTTTAAAAAAACAAGGTAGAGGAACGATCAATGACAATGGCAACAAATGGGCAACTAGTATTAGCTGTCTCTGACCAGGTAGTGCATTTTGGAACTTCTGTAAATTACATTGTTAAAGTCTGTGTGCAGAAGAGTTCAACTGAGAATTTGATATAGGTGCTGGCTAGAAAGTATTCTGGCAGAGATCAGTACATTTAGCTGTGCTCTAAGGGCTCTACCATTTGGGGGGTTTTTTCTATTTTTTTTTCCTTCACTATATGAGAGAAGACCATTACATTGACTTCATGCAGTAAACTAATTTTAGCAAATTTGTACTGAAGTACTTCTTGGCACTGCTTTCACTGCATCAAAAGACTGTCTCAACCACAGCAGGTCCCAAAATTCTGCAACCACACCAAGCTCAATTATGTCATAAATGAATACAAGAATAGTAGTTTCCATTTCAGTAATATTTCCATATTCCTCTAGGTTTGATGAGTAAATTTTCTTAGTACCACAAGAAACCCTTTCCTGCCATTTCCTTAGTACGAAGGAAAAATAGGTTCATCAGCATTTTATAAGCAACAAAACCAAGCCAGAGAATAGGTGATACATGAAGTTCATGAGAAATATGTTCTGTAACCGCAAACAGAATAAACTTCAGGCAATGTCAAACCAGCCCTCCACATCACTTTCTTGGCCAATTCCACACAGATATGGGCAGAAAGTTCATTATCATTATCGTAAGTGTTAAAAACTTCATGTGAGCAGGAAAAGGCATAAAAGGCTGCTTATTCAGACAAGAGGTTCTAGTCTAAAAGCAAAAACGTCTTCAAACATCAGAACACTCACACTGCTTGAATTCAGAGCACATTTCATACAGAGTGCAGGAAGTCACTGTGCTATTCTAAGTATGGTACAAAAGAAAAAAAAGCTACAAAAGAACCACAACGAACATGCTGTAAGCAAGAAACACCCGAATATAAAACAAGAAATCTCCCAGAAATAACATAATGTAAACAACATCTTCCAACACAACAATGCTCTGACAACTCTCAGCTTTACACCTCGGAGTTGACTCATTTGCCTTACTTAAGAAGCAACTATGGAGTATTCATTAATGAGGTGAGAAACACTTCATCCAGCTACTCTGTACCACCTATAAATACTTTCAGAACTTTAATTAATGGTTAATCAGTAAATACTATAACAGACCCTTGTGTAGACTCTCAAAGAATGCTTTTGCTCTCATGACAAGCCCAGTTCACAGTTTGTCCCTTTACAAGTCTCATCCTGTTCACATGCCAGCACATGCACATGTACAAAAACAGTAGATGAAAGTCTGAACATTTCCCAAGACAAAGTAAAATCCTTTCAGTATTGCTTTCTTTGAGGAAAGCGGTAAAAAATATCAGCTAGATGGTTATAAACATTGCCTTAAGAATTAACAGATCAATTGTAATATAGACCTTTTAATCCAACTAATGGCTGATTTAGCAGATAAGCCAGAAAAGAGTACAGAGGAAGTAAATGAAAAATCCTCTAATGTAGCAGCAGATTTTCATTTTATCCTGCAAACGCAGAAATGCGTGAATGAACCTTGCAGGTTTACAGTAATTTTTAAAAATTTTTTGCTCACTAATTTTTGTAGTCATGTAAAAGAAGAAGTTCAAATAAATGCAAATATCTCATCACTAGAGATATTCTATCTCGTCCAGTAAAAAGTACAGTATAGGATCACCTGCCCATACCTCTTCAGGGGATTTTATACTGACCTAAATGCTCACATGTGGTGTAAGACAGTGCGTTAAACTGGTTTGTGACTAGGAAACCTTGTTAACAATAGACAGAGAAGCTCTAGGCTGGATTGCCTGCAGGAGTAGTAGAGGCTTCTAAAAAGGACCATGCAAAACTATCTGTAATGAATAATTTCATTATCCTTTAATTCAACCACCAGGAGATGGATGGGACAATGCCCTCACAAGGCCTGTCCTAATGCTATGATGTACAGAGGCATCCTGGTGTATTTATGTACAAACCTAATTTCCATTACAGTTGGTCACTTCTAGAGGCACAGCCAAAATGCAGCTGGCACTGCAGAAACGTATGGACTTTAACTATACAGCCAATGCTAATTCAATGAAATCCTGACTTGGCTCCCACTCGAGACTTCAGTAAGCACTGGACTATGTCAAACACTCCCAGTGGATATCATTTGAGGGTGAATGGGTCATCCTTCCCCTCTTCCATAGGATAAATATAGGTAGACTGCTTCAGTCAAAAGTTTTATATAACCTGAAAAACGTCAACTCTTCGCTCCAAGCCACAAACAGCACATTGCTTACCTGCTTCCTTCATTTTTCTTACAAATTATGTCTGCACAGGCCATGTTATAAATTCAGTATAAAATACAGTTACCAATAATGATGTATAAAACTTAATTTTAGAAAATGTATGGCATTATACAATATTTATCTCTATAGAACTAATATTGGGTTTTATTTTGACCTCTAAATAAACCAAATTACAATAACTCATTACTTGATTCAATTTCGTTATGAAAATCTCCTCTGCAAGTCTTAATCAAACCAACCACCACACACATTGCTTAACAGATACCCAACTTCATAGCTGCCAATAACATCTGGCTAATTTTAGTTCACAAATGTTCCCCATATGCCATGTGGAAAAGAAGCAAACGTCAAGCCTGTCTCTGTAACCCAAAAGTAATTTAAACTGAATTCAAACTTCAATTGCCAGTTTTCTGTTATGGTAGAATATCATAAATTGCACTGCTATTACTATACAAAGCAATTCTTTGAAACAGAACACAAACATACGTATACTGCTTTTGACTGAATCAGAAAGATAAACAGTGTTACATGCAAATATCATATTAATTACAAAAGCTTAATATTTCTGAAGATAACTTTATCTTTCATCTCCTATATTTCTCACTGAGGTAATTTGCTGCTGTTGAGAGCTAAGTCCACAGACTGAGTGGATGTTTTTGATGAAACCTTTCTGATTTGGAGGCAAAACCTTAGATCCTTTTCTTCTCTTTGGTCACTACAGCCAAAGGAAGAAAAAATCAGCATCTCACCAAAACAGACCCCATCTAAGAATTGATATAACCTGTTTCCAGATTTGAATCAGAACTCTTCCACAGTTCCCAAGACTTTATCATAATCTAAGATTTGATCAACAACTAAACCCCATGGCAAAACTATAAGGGATAGCTTTGCAGTGCCTGAAAACCATCAGATTTGGGTTTTATCACATTTTTCTTGCTCCACAGTTATACATATTTCAGCTTCAGAACAGTAACACTGAGCATGCCTCATTAGGAAAAAAAATACTGAAGAAAAATAATTTTCTAGGAACCAACAAGTTCCCCAACAAAATTTCCCCAACAAGTTCCCCAACAAAACCATTTTGTGGATTTACTCCCCCCTCAGAGTCTGCAGAATGCCAAGAATTGTATAAAGAATCTCAAAGCAAAGGAAACAGCATATACAACAAATTGATGATGTTGTATCAAATAATACCTTGCACATGAATTTAAATAGGAGCAGACAAATAGATGCCAGCAAGTCACAGTAAGATACTGCGATAGTTTGAGCATTTGAAAAAAGTTAGTTTTAATAATCATACATCATTTAAGGTATCTATAGACCAGCTTTGATTTCTAGAAACGGGGTGAATAGACGTACAAGAGATACATTTTCTTACTCAGTTCCCAAGTATGTTTTAGGAACGTTTGGTGTGTGTTTCCAAAGGTTTGGCGTATTTGTACGGGCAGATTTGCACTGAAGATGTTGAAGTTCATCACTTTGCATTTGCTGACTGCACCAAAAAAATCCATGAGATTTACTGGAACAATTAGCCAAATTCTGAGAAGTTGTTCACATAAATAGAGAGTAACTGTATGACTACACAGGAACTCTGAGATCATACCAGAATGCAGAGGGGGGAAAATGCAGCCTGACCAGCAATTTACACATTTTTCCAATAGAGCACCTGCAGGCCTTATCTGATGAGAAATAGCAAGAGAATAACAAAACAGAGCCTCAAGATACAGAACATTACTCCAATAATGCCAGCAGCAGACAGGGTGTAGTCTATGACAATCATATGAGAGATTAATAATGGATTAAGAATAGTCACTGTGTAATGAAGTCTGAATCCAGATGAGCACTGACCACCCTGCTGCACAGCAATATTCAAAGGTCATGAATAATTCAAGCAGATTGTATACATCTTGCTGGGCAAGCTGAAGACCTTTTATACTATGAACATGCAACAGACCACCGTTTATAGAAATAAAAGACCCAGATACAATATTAAAATATATATTTTAATTATCTTGACTCTGGTAAGTTGATGTGGAAGTAATCCTATCTAAGCTTATAAAGCTAGCTTGCCATACCTTAGCAATCAAATATAATTGAATTTATAATTAAGTTTAATTAGGTCAAATAATGTTTCAGCTATATTGACTATAAAATACATAATAAATTACCACTTTGCACTAAAAGCAATCAAAATTAATGAACTGTGGCTAGTGTAATGCAAATGTAGCTTAAGTCTGGGTACTTTTTTGTTTGTATTTTATACTGGGACAATTTTATTAACTTGCAAGTAGACAGATGAACAGTAAGACATTTCCAGTTCACTCAATAATAAGTGACTATTTGACATAGCTTAATTTTCAATAATGATAACTGTTCTATATAACAAAAACAAATAGCTCTTCTGAAATTTTACCTTCTTTATGAAACTGTTTTACATGTCTAGTTCGTCTGGCATTTGTTGTATGTTCCTTCTCAATATAACAACAGCAACTTCGATGAGTTTACAACAGATTTGCATGCAACCAATTGCAGAGGAGAATTGCACACCACTGCCCTGATTCTTTTCCTGGATAGAATTTTACTCAAGTACAATTTTATTCTGAAAAGTCCAAGTTTTGTATTAGGTTTTACCAGCTTTTTGTTCTGGATATCTCCTGAGTAACTTGTGATTTTAGAGTTCAGACATATGATGCACGTTGCATCATCACCTTTACAAGTTTTCAACTATGCAGTTATTCCTCTTGTAATAGCAATTAAAAATGCATTGCTGTTAAGTACCTTGCTGAGTGCTCTGTGCAATAATCTCCAGATAACAGTGATCCAGATAATCACCACTTTGCTCAGTGTGATGTATTAACTATATTTAATAGCTGTGGAATAAAGATAAGAACCAACTGCCCGTGCCTGAGTAAGAAGCACAACCCTCCAGTGCTCCACCAGGCTCACAAGAAGGTTGCTAACGAAGAAGAACCACATTTCAAAGCTGGGCTATGAGGAAAGAACAAAAGTCACAGCAGCAACAAAGAGCAAAAGCACATACAAATATAATCCAGAAGCTGCTCAGAATTTAACTAAGGAGGGAATATCTGCCACAGGAGGAATACAGAGCAGAGCTCATGGGGATGTTTTAAATACAAAAAAGTACTTTGCCCTCTATGATCTTTAAAACTGTCTCAGTTTACCTGCCCCAATTCCCCAGCCTTTAAAGGGATACCAATAAAATCTGAAGTTTATGTAAGCCAGGTTAATTACATAACATCTGTAAATCATGCATATGCAGATTGAGAAGCTATCACCATTTTAAGAGCACAAGCATGAAACACCACTGGCTGAGTTAACTGGACGGACTGAAGTCCATTGACTGAGTTAAGCCTCCCAGTGGAGGCCAACATGAACAAAGCCAGGGCGGATATTACACACATCTCCCTTGAAATGAACTTCCGGCCGCCGTGGCCTTGTACGTTCATGCACTCAGCCCTCACAGTCTGCTGGCCACATCTGTCACAAGCTATCACAAACCATTTGACATTGAGGAGATTTGCAAATCCACTTCTTTAAGCTGGCAATAAAATGAGCCAAGTCCAACCAGTCAGTTTAATAAGCCAGTTTATCAACTCCTGAAGCATCAACACCAGTCCAGATCACTAAACAAATACAAAGATCATTTAACATGCTTAGGTTACCAGTCCTTGTCCTGAGTCAGCAAAGCTCCAAGCAGTGTTTCCTGTGAAAGGAAATTCTGTCAGTATGACTTATTCCCTTGGAAAAGACAGGTATGTCTGGCAATGGTCAGTCATAGACAAAAATTTTAAATCTATTTTTGTAGAAGGATTGTAGGCACATGATGATGTAATTGGCAGGAGATCCATATGGATGTTGCTTTCCAAGATATGAAGCAATCCAGTCATTAAATAGTTAAAACCCTCTTTCTTTGCCACCCCCACCCTCTCCTGGACAAAGGTGGCCTCCAGATACATTTACACAAACTGGAATAGTTAAGACAGTAAAGACGGCCAGATCTTTCCATTGCCAAGCACAAAAAACAGGCACATCCCCAAGGTGATGCCTGGGAAACCATGCAGAGTGAATGCACCACAAGCTTTTTACCTCAGCAGCTCAGGGAGCTGGAGAACTGACCAGACCAGGAGTCATTCATCTCATGCAATACCGATTTGTTAAATACATACAATTTTAAAATAAAAAATATTTATTAAAAAATAACCAATTTTATTACACAGCTTGAGATATTTATTATCTGTAAAAATTGAATGATCTACCATTATCCCAGTGAAAATCTAAATTCATAGTAGGGAACACATGCATTCAAATTTTCATATTCTTAGGCCTGGAAAATAAATGCATTCATTGAAGATATACATATAAACAATTTGGCACATCTTTTCAAGGGCATAAGAGAGTTACTAGACAAAGGAGTCTGAACATTTAATTATTTACATCATGATATAATCCAAAGGCTCCAATTAAGCATAGAGTCCTCATGAAGTAATTACAAAACTGTCACCGCCTAGAAGAAAAGAAGGTATTGCATTGGGCTAATCAAAGTCTCCTGAGAATGGCCATGACAGGCTAAGGATGGATCTCAGGCCAGCACCATTTCCTCAGCAATGGTGAAAAAAAGTTGTCCAGGGAAGCAGACACCTGGGAAGTTGTCCAGGGAAGCAGACACACAGGGAAGCAGTAAACACCTAGTGACAGACACGTACTTTGCTCTCCCAGACTCAGAAATATGCAGCTTCAAGGGCTTCCTCAGATGGATGGCTTCACTCAGTCTAATAGCTCTTGACGCGTTTTTCTTCCATTGATTTACCCTATTTGTTTTTCCAACGCCTTCAAAAGCCCTGGCATCCACAACACCCTGTGCCAGAATTGCGCCACTGTGTGGTAGGTGAAATGGCATCGCTTTTGCTTTGGTGGGAACCTACAAATGGCTTTATTTTGTGTCCTTAGTCCCAAGAGAAGGAATAACCTTACACAGACCATTTCTCATGGAACTAATCAAGTGCCAATTTTTTCCCAGGATATTTGATTTCAGTTCATATAAGTTCCAGTATATTTGACTGGTTTTTAGACAGAAACAGTTCCAAACTTTTAATTATTCTAGACACTTCTCATCCCTTTCTTCAGCCCCCTCTCCATTTTTGGGAATAAGTTACTGGGTACCTGAGGAGTGGAGAACAACAGAGAAAGGAAACGTGACCTTGCATAACATCACCACAGCTGGTTTCTGTGAGGTATGAATTGATTATTTCTGATATTTTCCTTCTTTTTGGTATGTGCCATCACAAACATGAGAACAAAAGACAGACAACTCTGCCTTGTAAAAGAAATCTTGAACTACCTACCATGTCAGCAACGGTTTTCTTAAAATCAAAACCCAAAATGACACATCTCTACTCAATACATATAGCACCTAAGCACACACAGAGAACAAAATGCTTCTACAGGTAAGTATTCAGCCATGGACTGCTGGATTCCAGCCATCCCTTTTGTGCTACAACATTCCACATTGCAATTAGAAGACCCTCCAATAATCTAATCACACGAGACACTTGGTATTCAGTCTAGTTGCATCCTCAGCACAGTCTTTATCATTAATCATAAGAAAAATATGATGTGAAAGGAAAAACAAAAGTTTATTTGCCATGTCCAGGAGGTTCACAAAGGTAATAGTCCTCCTTTACTTGGGGGGATGATAATCTAATGGGTAGGAACACAAGCCATGAGAAAATGTAAACTCTTCCTGCCCAACTTGTTTTAATGTCAACAGCACCAAGTTTTGATGAGCACACTTGAACAATCACCTGAGGTTAAAAAACCTGAGGGTGTTGTTCTGAATTCACACGCCGCCAGGCTCGTTTCCTTAACCAAAGGCACCTACCCTCTTCAAGTCAGTCATACCATGACAGTTTAAGCCTCCTGTCACAGCCAGAGGCAAATTTGCCTTAACAGCAAGTCCTATCAGTGGTGAGGGCACAGTATCACATGCTGAACAGGAACCTGCAGTATTGCAATGTAGAAGAATTCAGGGCAAAGCAAGTTTCAAAGACACAAGAGACAATATAGTCTGTACAGCATAAATCAAAGAGCACTTCCTGGTAACAGAAAAAAGGGGTGACAGCCTTGAAGTTATCTCAAGCAAAAAAGATAAACCAACTAGTATTTATATAAATTTAAATAAACTGATCATTCTTCAAGATACAATGCATACCCTTTATATCCTCATGGGATATTCCCCACCTTATTGACCTAAGCGATTGTGAAGCACTGTAAGGAAAGATTCAAACTTCTTCACCCATTCATTTCTCACCCCTATTTACTAATACAGACTCCAGCATGCATTTCAATAGTGAAGGTTTGCATTGATAACAGTGGGAATAGTTTTCTTAACAGCCCTTCATACATTTTATTGACAAGAGCCCTCAAAAGTAGGCATTTACAAATCTTTTAATGAAAATCCAAATTCAGTGGTTTTATTAGTCAGTCTTATAGATCAACATTTAGTGAATTACTTTATCCCTTCTCCGATTCATGTTTGTCTTGCCAATAATAATGGTTACATAGAAAAGCAGTACTAAGAAAACAATATTCTATTAATTTTAAGTGGCATGTAATAACTGCAAATGAAGGACGTTGCTGTTATAATTGTTTTATCTATTGCTCATCAGCAAACCACAAACCTCACTTTGCTCAGTGCTCTGTCTATATTTCCATGGGGTAAACTCAGAGGTAAGATCACATTAGATCACCCTCCTCCAGGAGTTCTTCTATTAGCAGAAACTGTCCCCTTAAAGCAGCATTTAATCTTTAGCTATTAGCCAAAGGAGCAGCTATATTCAGCCCAATTATTTCTTCAGCAGTATAACAGATTCTACACAAGGGAATTTTACCTAATTGTCTTAATCATAGAAGAATAAAATACACGCTTTCTCCAGAAACATGAAAAGAGTTAAACCCAGCATTTTCCATCCCAGATCAGAGCTAAGCATCAAAAAAAATCAAATTTTTCCAAAATAATAATAGTCAACAATTTCCAATTTTCTCTGAAGAACTCCTTTAAAACTCCTTTAAAGGAATAACAATTCCTTTGAAGTTGGGCCCAATGTAAGGTCTGAGGGGATTAACTAACATTAAAGTATTAGCTCACAGACAAGGTCAGGCTACTGTGGGATTATGATTTCCAGAATAGTGCTGGATTCTACCCAGCTCACTTGAAGTGCCTGCAAGAGCTTGCGTTTGTCTGCAGCCATCCAGGCAGGTGAGCCCTTAAATGTAATTAATGCTTCAAAGAACAGGTGTACTTCAAACCAAAATGAACATCTGATCATTAAAGAAACCACAGCGCTAGGTTTGACACTTCCTAATAAATAAAACTGTTAAAACAAGCAGTGTTTATTCTCTATTTTTTCCATTACTTTTTCTGTCTGTACTACATGAGAGGTCTAGTGAAAAGAAAAACTGATTCAACAGCTGACTGTAAATAGAACACTGCAAATATTGATTAAAACACTGAACAGAAGGAATGGCAAAATTTCCTACCTCTATTTTAGTTCCATGGATTTGAAACAATAACTTCAGGTGTACCCTTATGTCACAAGTTTACACGAAAAACAACACGCATTGCCGTTTACTGCATAAGTACCCTCATTAATACTTTGATTCAACATCCACCATAATCAACAGAAAGAGTTTGGTTCTTACAGCTTGCATTAACCGCCACTGACAACTGAAATGGAATTTCTCATACACCCACTCAACAGTATAAAAGCTCTGTATTTAAATCCTGCATTCACAAAGCCCTTTTATCATGTTATTTACTAATAAGAGATTCAACGCTTTACAATAAACTGTATTATGACTTCATTTTTCTTTTAAAGGTTTAATACAGAAAATGAGAGCAGTAATATAACAAATATTTTTTTCATAACAAGCAGAACAAGTTATTCATGCTATGTATGAAAGCAACACAGCTGAGAAGATGGAACAGGCTTATTTCAGAGCACTCCTAACAGCCATATTTTAGTTTTAGGGGGTAGAGAGGGAGAGCAAAAAAGAAAATTAAATTACTCACGCTTGTATCCAGGCTGCAGATACTGATTGTATCTTCATCTTGAGTACTCTGTTTCCGTTTTTTCTATAAAGCAAAATGAAAATACTCAGTTTCGATGTACGGTACCAACTGCCATTGGCTTGATCATGACACCAGTATACATCACAATATCATACACATGTATTTATAGTTAATTTACTCCCATCATCATTAGAATCACCATGTATGTGAATATAAACTCTCTTTTCACAAGTTGAAAAGCTACCTATTAGCATGCAGTGAATTAAAGGCTGTTCCTTTTTCTGCTCAGATAGGTTCACTTCAATTAAGAAACTTCATTCCAACTGAAAGCATAAGTAATTATTTCATGTTGGAAACTGTGCTTTGGCACTTAATATGAACTTTTGCAACTAATGAGACTGTCAGGAAGAGAAACTCATATTTTATGCTGTGAGCCTATACTTAAGATTTTTCAAAGGCAATCTTCAGCATTCAAGTCCTACCCTCAGACAGTCAATATAGAAGGTGAGGACAAAAGGTGAAAAGAACTGCAGGGATTACATTAGTCTATGTTAGGGTTTCACTCTCCATGTCAGTGGTTGCACTCTGCTCCATATTCAGGGGTTGGGTTTGCAAACGGCAAGCCCTTCCTCGTGTCATTTCACAGGTTCACCACAAGATTAATCTTCATGCACTTCAAAGAAGTATGAAATGTCATTTAACAGAGCTCTGCATTTTCTACCAGGCCAGGAAGATTCAGGAAACAAGAGAAGTCACAGAATACATGATTCTTATTTACCCAGCTGCGTTGTCTTCTACTGTCAACCAGAAATAAGCAGTCACACATAACTATAGCTAGGGATATACTTTCCAGTCTACACAAGTCAAATACGAGCAATTTAGAGACCAAAAACCCCAGAGAGATGCCATGGAGAGTTCATAGTTCATGGGATGCCCAAAAGTCAGAAGCTACACACAATGCAGGTATTTTTATTTAAAACAAAAAACAAACAAACAAAAAACCAAAACAAAACACCCCCCCCAAAAATCACCAAAACCCCCCAAAAAAAACCAAACCAAAAACCCCACCAAAACCAAACAAACTTACAAAAACTAAAACAAATAAACCACAAAAAAAAAAAAAAAAAAAAAAAAAAAAAAAACCAGAAAAATTGTAGTGTCCACGCTCCCAGCTCTCGTGAAGCCAGTAAAACAACTTCAAATCCACTAGGTCAAGCCTATGGTTTCTGAGAACTGTTTCTTTGATGAAAAAAGATAAGGAATATTTATCACAAAATCCAGAAGTTTTGATTTCATACCGTTTTAAAACTAAACTCTTGGTGTAGAAACCTTTTATGTTTACTCACTGGTTTTCAGCAATCTTTGACTCATTTAAATACAATTTTGGTTTTTTTCAGAAAATAACTTCTGATACATTTTTAAAACAATAATATCAGTCAGCAACAGCTGTGTTCTAACATCATTATTATCCAGAAAATAGACCATGAATTCTGTCACCACATTACACAGTGAGAAGTGTTTTATCAAACCTAATTCTTCAGCCTCAGACTAAACACAATCAAATCCCCTTTACTGTTACAGTATGGGTTTTTAGCAACAAGTTAAAGGACTGACTAGAACACAGAAATTTCTGGACCAGATCACACTGAGCTATGAACAGAAATATCTGAAATAATACTGACTATGTTTGCTTATCCTGTATCAGTCTTTTCTATGGTTTGTTTTTTCCCCACAGGCTAAACTAACCTGAATTACTATTCTAGGGTTAGCAAATGTGAATTCATTGTGAAAAACACAAAACAGGGATGAGATCTGTCAGGTCAGTACTTTGCCCTGAGGGCAACATCGCCTAAGATTCTAGTGAACATGTTGCAGACTGTTCTTCAAACCTAATTAGAATTCTGGTGACCCAAATGCATGCATCCTTTAGTTGTACTCAAAAAACCCCATATATTGATTCTACTTAAGCCTACACCAAGTCTTTACTTCACAAAAAAGAAATTATAAAACTGAAAAGTAGCAGCCCTCCTACTCGGTGGACACAGCTTATCTAAAAATGAAGGACACCTGGAGTTGGAATACAGCTTTCTACAAGAGAAGGATAAATTAAAACAGTGCATGGATCTGGTGTACCTGAGTCTACACTAACTGATGCTTCTTGTGTATGGTTGGACAGGATACAACTGCATTCACAGCTTGGGACGGTGTTGCTTTAAGTCTGCCATCTCAGACTTGATTTCACTGCTAATGGAGTGTGACAAATGACCACACACACAACAAATAGGCAGCTCCTTTGTTAAACAACCAACTATCAGATCCTTACTGCAGTCACATGGCTACAGATTAACACAGAAGGTGGCACTTCCAACATGAGCCAACTCTAATGAACGTGGATCAAGACTATAAATTACATAATATGAAGTACAATTGTACTAGGCAAGGCTACAGGATTGAAGTGAACTTGAATGAGGCAGGACATGGTTTTACTGCAGAGGGAAAGTTACACAACAGCTATGTGTGGGCTTCTAATTGCTACACTCAGAGCAGCTGTCTGGGCCCAAAGCACAGAGGTATCTTGGCCAAAGCAGTGGCCATGAGGACAAACATCCACGGCAAGGCTATTCAGGTAAAACACAGCCCAAAATGGAGTCAGCAGGAATTAAATTACGCATATCTTAATTACAGGCAACCTCTTTGATTATATAACTGAACATCAATACACTCCTGGGGAACAAATCAGTATCAACTGTGATGTACAGACCAAAAGCAATGAAATGAAAACATGGGTAGAGTGTAGGAAAAGCAGTTACACATTGAGTAAGTCTGGGACAGCCTCCACCAAACAGATCTCCTACTGTACCTCATACTTCACTGTGCTAATCAAAAGATCATTCCTCACTTTATTTTAGATCTTCTACTTACTGCAAAGTAATACACACTTAATATAAAAGCTACTGAATAAAATGTTGTCTGGAAGCTTGCAAATTTTATACTCCTTATGTTAGTCTCAGTGGTTATGCAACTCCAGTAATTTTGTATAGAAATTGTTAAATATTAACCACTGCAGGCAACATTAATGATTTAATATTTCTGAGAGTTTCAAGGGCTATTACCATTGTATAAGGGGGAGGCAGAACTCCATGGCAAAAAAAAACAAACAATAATTGAGCTACTAGATCACAGATAAATTTCTTTGCCCATAATAAGTGGATTAGAAGCAAAGATTGCAGTGGATATTGTGCAGGGACCATAAGGTGCTCATTAAATTAATCCCTGTTCTTTGTGAAGATCTTTTCCCCAGCGGGGTTACAAGTCCTGTCTCAGCTGTCATAGCACAATGCAACTGACCCCTGAATCTGCCACGTCGCACAAAATCACCCCTTAATTGTTGCTCTCTATTTTATGTTCTAACTCGCACAGCACATGAAGCAACACAAACCCCTTAGCAAAGCAGCCCAGAAGCTCAGCCTGGTGTAGCAGCCTCTGGCAGAGCTGGGTGAGGAAGCACTGCAGTGTCCCACAGCAAGGCAGGCTCTGTCCTCAGTCCAGCCCTGCTCCCTCACCATCCCCTGCACACACGAGGATGTGCCACTGCAGCATTGTGTGACACGCTGAGCACAGAACACTGAGGTAACTCCACACAGGGCTATGAGCTATGGACAAATGTCATCTCACCACAGAGCATCTCCTCATTAGAATTTATATGGACATGAACCAAACTAAATAGAAAAATGTTATGATGCTCTTTGTCTTGCAGGGAAAACAGGAAAGCTTTAAAAACCCTTTTTATTGCACAGTGTTTAGAGACCTTAAAAATGGGTACACACTTGCATGAAAATAGTAGCAAGTATGTGTTCTGATGAGAAATGTGTCTGTGCTTTCTGACTGACCATACAGGTGCATTACCTGCATCTGAACATGTACCACTAGGCTAAAAAAGCTTTTTGTATTATAATTTTGAATCCTGATGTTTGTGATACTGTTGCCCAAAAGGCTGTGCCTATATCCACAGTTACAGAGACAGGACACTTCCTGGCCTTAACACAGCAGGAAAGAATTGCTTCCCATAATTATCTCACAGGAGATCATAAGGTAAGATATCCAATTATATCTTAATGATTTCATTAAAGGATTTAGAGCAATATGACATTGTTATAAGGAAGGCTGGATTAACATAGTCTCCATCACAGGGTTTTAATTATCAATACCACAGATTTATACTTCACCCCCTGGGAGATGAAATGCAAAGATGCACAAAAATAGCTTGACAAAACCCATCCTGTGATGGGAAATGAGATGCTTTTCAAAAGAGTCACTGACTTTTGTTAAATCACCTCTCCATTCTAAATGCTTAGAAATGTGTCTGCACACAGACTGGTATCAAAATAAACAACAGTTCAAGATAATGTAGTTGCACATCATACCCTTAGACCTTCTTAGTCACAGACAGACTCACTTCAAAATCAAACACTAAACAACTTTTAACCTTTTTTTCATACAGAAATCCATTCTGATGAAATAGACTTTTCCCATGCCCCCAAAACAAAAAGTCCAAAACAAAGAAAAATTAGAAACCATTCAATTAGTCTGTATTTCAGACCACTTTCATATGAAAATATTTTTGAAACAGTCTTTCTAGAACGTACATCTGAACACACTTCAATAGTGCTAATTGGAAGAAAATAACTTTGTAAATAATGGAGTTATGTGATCTAAATAAATGTAATTAAGTAGATGTGCATATATACACATACATATATAAAAATAGATATTTATGCATATAAAAAGTGTATATACATATACCTTTGTAATTTGCAATAATACAGAAAAGGGAATACCATTTAGCTCACAAAGTTGTGTATCATTTTTACGGTTGAGAAAAAGGCAGGAAGAGATTCACTGCTCTGGGCTTTATGCTCCTCCTTATGTAGTCTAGGTACACTTTTATCAGGGACAATATCTGTATCAGACTAAATTAAAAAACAAAACTACCCAAAGAAAAACCATTTGAAGAGATGAGGTAGAGCAAAAATAAAATTGAAAGGGATTAATGTGGAACGCCAGGAGAAAACTGATCAAATACTTAACAAAAAGTCAAACATCACAGGCCAGGTTTAAACCACACTCCAAAGGGTATATCATGTTTGCACAAAAAGCAGCATTATTACATGATTTTTTTTTCTTTTAATTTTAAATAGCAACCAGTATCTCCTGAGCCAGCTGAGAACACCTCTACATCTACAAGGAACCTTCCCACCCAAAGCCTGCTGATGGCCTTATGCCCTAGGAATCACAGCCAGTGTTGAAGCAGCTTGGAATAAGGCAGGAGCACAATGTCATTTCGTTATAGAAAGACATCAAATCACAACAACAATCCAGATTTCCATGTGAATTTCTAGTCATACTTTTTATGCAACTTTTTTTTTAATCCAGTTAGTTTATTAATTCTCTTGATGTGTAAATACTTTTTATCAGCAACATCCACATGTGCATATTCAAATACAGATGTGCCCTTCTAAGCACCCTTCTAATTCTTAAATCTGTAACATGTACAGTAGCTGGTAAGTTCAAAAAAATATTCAGACACTATAATTCTCATTCTTTTTTCTGTGTAATTTGTTCATGCGTCCACACCCATCCAACCAACACATTGGTCTCTCTTTAAAAATCCCTGGAAAGTACCCCTTGCTAACACCGTATTTCTTATTTTAATGACTCCAAAAGTTCTGCTGCTCCTCCTGTGCTGTAAGATCTGTTTCAAGTCTTCACTGTTTCCATTTCAAATTCACATTCAAATGATCTCAAAATTATCAAGCTCTCAGTTAGTTACACCACAGAGTATGGAGGACTCAGTCAGGACAGAGTCCAGTGATGAAGCACAAATAGTTCAAAACAGATGTTAGGAAGGATGCAAAAAGGGAGGTACTACAAAGAAAAAACTACAAACTGGACTGCTTCAAAGTTTCATTTCTGACTAATTTAACATGTTTCCAAAAGTTTAATAGATGACACAGCCAGCAAACAGAAAAGTTAAAACATTTCACTTTAGTCTTCCTAGTACAAGAGGAACATCTAAAAACTTCAACATTTTTCTTACATGGTGTTATTACTCAGTTAATGAAATATGCCTTGGATCTATCTTAATTACTAGGCGAGAGATTAATAACCATCTGCTAAGGTTAGCTGAATGATCACTAATTTATAACATTTCCTGCCCATAGGTGATGGGCTATAATCCCACCAAGCAGAGTTCAGAAGAGAACTAGAAGAGACAGCAGTGTGTTGCATAACCCAGCTTCAAGCCAGAATGATACTGATACTGAATAGAAGAGTAAGCTTCTCACAGGAATTACACACTTTCCATCATATCACACTCCTGCTGCACTGTCATTCAAACATCTAAAATGTAGTAAAGGCAAAGATTAAAAAAAAAAAATAATAAAAATCAAAGAGCTTGAGCCTGGCTGATAAAATGCACAATTCTAGAAAGTCTGTATAGCAGTAGAATGTGACATATCGATCACACAAACAACTCTGTCTGCAGTCCCCAGCAAGAGATATCTGCATTTCCTGTTGAATACAGGGCTTGGTTCTGAGATAGCCAATTACAATTTCACAAAAAAGTGAAAATTAATTCCCTAAAGTTTAAGCCCTTTCAGAAAGACATGGATCTTCCACCACCTTTAAAGGTCAGTCCTCTTTTCCTTTGCCACAGCCTGTCACTCACCTTCATGCCAATACTAGTGAGCCCTGTTCATCTCCCACTTCTGTGGCTGAACCCCTGACAAGAGTTTGAGGGATGGGGAGACAAAAACATCTTAAAACAAGCTTCCCCAGAGCATGATGCTTTTTTTTAGCTGAATAATGGATCATACAAGCTTTTGGAGACCAAAATACCAGAATAGTGAATTCTAACACAATTTTTTTTGGAAGTCCAGAACCTGCTACTCTGCATTTCAGTATCACAGTTCTTTATGTTATATTGACAAAGGAACCTGCAACCAAAAGTTCTTTAGTGTTATAATAAAACTGGTTTCCCTGTATACTTCCACCACCCTCTACTGTTTGGAATGCCAGAGACATTCCAGGTTTCATTTTCTCAAGAGTGACACAAAATCCTTAAAATTATTGCTTTTAAGGAGAAATAGCCGGAGATGACCCCACTGCACAGTCTGCACTGAGCCTGGGACACAGCGTGGACAGTCCAGCTTCCCACCCTGCACACATTCAGCTGGCAGGAGCCCTGGATACTGGTGTTAGGAACAGAACTTGCTTGTTCCTGATATTCCAAAGAAAACAAACAAATGAAAAAACAGACTCTGCTCTGTTACAGCACAGCAAAAACTGCAATGGAGGTGAGGTCATCTCTGCCACTCATGAGTTTCACACTTTTCAAGCACTTCCAGGAGTCATTGCATCTCTGCTGGCCAAAATGGCAGCTCCCTGGCAGGCTCCCCTGGCCACAGCCAGCAGGCTCTGCTTCTGCACTGCTTGTTGTGATGGATTGGAGATTTTCCGGTCGATGTAATGTAAAAGGAACACTGAAGTGAACAATGAAATGAAAGTTATATTCAATGTGTTTAACATTAACAACAGGAAATGGGTGTGCATGTACGGGATGCTGTAAGGACAAGGATTAGCACAGCTTTGTTTGAGGACTGGTATTTACTCTGTATTTAACCTTCTTCCTTCCCCTTTTTGGAAGACAGGGGAGAGGATCAGTAACTGGAATTTAGAACACATAAAAATACACTGAAACCTTTGCAAACTTTACAGTAAAGTCTAAATCAAATTCAGCTAAATAAGTTACATTTATTTCTTTTCCATAGGAGTTTTTTGTTGCATGAGAATCCTTTCTCAGCCAGAATCTGAACACTCCTACATAAATTATGCTTCTAATTAACACAGTCTAATGATTCTAAATGCAGGTAGTATATAAATAAAAAATAAAATGCAATATAAGAGTCCATACGCTACTTAGATTCAGCTTCTGTTCTCCCAAACACTTTTCAGCTGGGATTTTTCAGATCCAGTTCTTTGTCTCCAACTAATAGAACCAGTCAGCATGCAAACAATCCTTGGATTCCTTAGTCTTCAGCAAGCTGAAGTGATGAATTTCCAGCTTCTTGCCTTCTATGTTTGTGCTGAGGGAGTTTAGCATAGGATGGGTTGTAAAAGCAAGAATAATCCAAGTTAGGGTGTTTTAATGCTCTAACTCTATCCTTATAGGTTTTGTGCACCTGCAGGACACACAGGCTCCTGAACATTGAGTCACAGAATCCCTCAGATTAGAAAAACGCTCTAAGATCACCAAGTCCAACCATCAACCCAGCACTGTCAAGCTACCACTAACTCATGTCCCTCAGTGCCACAGCTGCATGATTTTTAAACACCTCCAGGGATGGGGATTCCACCACGGACCTAGGCAGCTCACTCCGCTGCTTGACAGCACTTTTAGTGAAGAAAATTTCCTTAATATCCAATCTAAACATGCCCAGGTGCAACCTGAAGCTCTTTCCTCCTGTCCTCTCACTTGTTACACCTGGGAGAAGAGACTGACCCTCACCTGGCTACACCTTCCTATCAGGTGTCGTAGAGCCATAAGGTTTTCACATCCTTGATTTGCCTCACACTACAGCCCCCCACCTTGATCACATATTTCTAAGAACTTCAAAGTACAGTTTTAATCAACATATATGTAAATATTTTGAAATAACTTGGATTCCTAAATGAGAGGATGCTCTCTAGTTTTCCAAGAAAGGATGCTGTAAACTGGGGCTGGAGCTGCAAAATCTGAGATCACATCTGTCACTGGTGTCTTTAATAGACTACTCTTATTGACATATAAACCACCCAAAATCAAAGCTCAACACAAATCAGGAAGAACAACCAAGTACTAAATGTTAACTACTGCAACACGTAAGATAGGATAGATTTTATACAGCAGTTTAAAATGACAGATTTTAATTCTATACTTTGTTCTACACTTGATGAATATGACCATCAGGAAGCATTTATCCCCAGAATATCTAACCTGAATCTCCCTTGCTATGAAAAAAGCCCATTTATTCCTGTGCTACACTTGGCAAACACAGAGAAAAGTGCCCATCTTGCAATTCACAAACACTAAGAGATAAACCTATACCCACATCTTGTATCATTTTGTTTTTCTGTACACCAGATGGACTAAATCTTTTAAACCTCCCTCAAAGGCTGTATTTTCTACAGCAAGTTATTATCAACCATGCTACTTGTCTTTCCACATCTCTCCAGAGTGCAGTGTCCGTAAGAGCAGCCAGTTTTCCAGGTGATACCACATCCACATGCTGCAGAGCAGAATGATTCTGCAGTGTACACACAGTGTAAGTAGGAAGTGTTACAGGTTTCCCTTTGACAATGGAGACAATAATGCATATTGCTATAAATATTCCCCTTTAAGCCCTAGGATTAGCTAAAATTGACATTTTCAGGCTAGGAGACTGAGGCAGAGATGTTTACATGAGTATGACAGATAAACAGAAGCAAAGACCTAAACCCATCACCCTGCAGCAAGAAATGACCAATACGGAGAGAAAAATAAACTGTCCTCCATCCCATTGGGAGTAGCAGAGTATACCACCTCAACCTTTAGCAGATTTCTTTCCTTACTTAAGGAAACATTCCTGCCAAGCAACATTTTGGTTTAATCAATACCCAATCTTAAATCCTGGCATGCTTGGAAAGAGTGTCTGTGCAATTCCAACTTACAGACAAACAATAAAAAGTTACACAATCCCAATTCACTCTTACCTGATGATGCACAAATAAGCAGCACCACACCATGAGTTATTTTGTATCACACTCAGATTTTAGGAGGTTTCTTAATTTTCAGTGTGACAGTGGAAAGTCTTTGTTACAAAGGAGTCCCTATGTCTGTCCTTCACTTTTCGGCAGGAACTCCTCCCCATGCAGCCACAGTTTGCCCTCGCTTCCTGTCATACAGTACACTGCAAGTGTCAGAAGCCGATCTGTACTGTTGTGTCTGTCTCTGTCGTCGTTCTTCTCTCACACACTGGTTCACAACAATATTTTAAACAGACGAAAATGTTTTACAAACAGCCAATAAGTGAACAGCATCGGTATGGTGAAGGTAAAGATATCACTAACAGGTTTCTAAAATAACAGGTAGGTGTTTGGGAACTTGGAGCCCCAGTAACTGAAACGATCCATCTCCCACCTGTGCAATTCTTAAACAGCAGCAACGGGCTTTAAACTCAAAGGCAGACAACTATGCCCAAATGCAGATGTCTCAGCAAACAAAACAGCTGGTGGATACTGGGCAGAACTTTGAAACATTTATTTTACAGAATCTATTTTTTTTACACTTTGAAAAGTTACAGGATGCATTTAGGAGGAGTTCTTAAATTAACAGAGGCATAATGGTAAAAATGAAGAACAGACTGTTTTAAAATCAGCCCAGAATAAAGGAGCAAAGATATGCATGGCAGAGCACCCCAGTTTTGCATGTAAGGACAAGGGCAGGCTTTGATTTTATCCCCAGTAGTTCATTGCAACTAGAAAGAAAGATTTATACCTCACTCTTGATCTACCCTGTTCAATCTTTTGTGACTTGCTCAGATCTACAAACACAGAGCTGGTTTTGCTATCAGCAGAATTCTGCATTCTTCCAGTGAGCAAGAAGGTGAAGATAAATTTAAATTTGTGTAGCAAGATAACAGCAATTCAAACTTTATCTTTAAAGAAAACAAGTCCTTAGTGAGCTGGTGCAATCTTTCTCCAGAATAAAAAATTTCTGCTGAGCTTGGAGGAAGAAGATAGAAAGTGAAACTGATACCAGTGAGCAACCAGTTCCTTTGAGGAGCCGCAACATCTCTGCAGACAGAAAATACTGACTGAAAGACCTTTTAGAAAACAGACATTTTAAGACAAGTCTTAAAAAATTACTGAAGTGCATCACTCTTGGTGAATGCTACTGGCCTGTCTTCTGTGCCCAAAAGTGAGGTAAAAACCCAACCTAACCACCATCTTTTCAGACCCTTCCAGCAGAATATAGTGTATTTTTCCAAGGAAATACTTATTAATTCTACATATAAGCCTGCAATATTTCTGAAGTATTCCTTAGTCTCTCTTCATTAACTTAGATTAAAGTTATTTCTTAAATAATCTTTTACCCCATACAGGAAACCCCAATTCTCTGCTTTCAGAATTTGGTAACATCTGACCTAGGATCAAATATAGGAGTGCAATTTTTTCAAGCGTTATTATATTCATAGCTCTTTAATTGCACCAAAGATGAAGTTAGGAAGGCAGGCATTTTTCAATCAGATTTCCTGGTAGCACTTGGATTTCCTTATTCCACTTCCTGGAGACCACAACATGTAAAGACTTTAACTTGCTATGCTTCTTTATATTTGAACTTGCACTACTCCTTAGGCCACCTATAACCATCTGCCTCAGCAGCCATCAGAATTTAACAAGTCTAAATGGAGATAACCATGGATCTCAGCTTTATGTCAGGCTTTCTCTCATCAATCAAATAAACAACATTTAAAGCAGTCTGGCCCCCTGCTGTATCAATCAACACAAATTAATGCGATGGCAAAACCTGCTTTCTAAGGTCTAGGGGAAGAAAACATTCTATCTGTGTTTTTTCCCTGCAGTTGCACATGAATCACCTCCAAGGTACACTGCACTTTGTTGACAGCAGCATCAAGGGCATCCACCTGAAAGAAAGTGCAGCCTGAGCTTACTTGTTTTGAAGATGGCCACACAAGTACCAAGGAAAGAAATCTAAGATACCCTACCTAGATTCCAGACAGCAACTTCACGAGAAGAAAGAGGTCCAGAAATCAGAACTGGCAAACTATAAATATGCAAATACATGAAAGCTGCTCCTTTGGTCCCTGTGCAGTTACAGCAGCTCTGCCCAGTCCAACAAAACATGAAATAGAACAGCAAGCACTGCAGCTCTCTCCCATCTCCTCCCAGTATCCTTGCAGTCAGGACATGCAGTTCTTAGGATCCATATACTACAGCCCTCATTTCATAACCTTTGCACAAGGCTACAGCTCTGCTTTGGACTGGAAGGGTCTGGGAGGACACAGGGATTGTTGAAACTTATGACTGCTACTTGTGAGGATATTTAAGGTTGTGAACAACTGATAACAGAGCTTGGAAAAGAATTAAGTTTTGTAAATTCAGTGAGGACCCTGATGGCACAGAGATAGATTGATACTTTTTTCTCATTGTGTGATACGAGTGTTTTAAGAAGGCTAGATTTAACTCTCTCTGAAAAGCTTTACAAGTAACCACAATCCAGAAAGAGATAGACACAACCTGTGTACAATTTTTGCATCAAAAACAATGTAATAACTATTTTAAGTGTACATTTTACATATCCTAAGAACATTACCTCAAATCATGGTAGCATCATATTATATGCACTGAATAGATCGACTGTCTCCATACATATCATATTATATTCATCTTCCATTAGAATGGGATATCCCATTTCAAAACATGTAACAGAACCCTGGAATTACAAAGACCTGTCATCATGAATGAAATTTAAGAGCTTCAACAGATCTGAATTTACTTTAAAAATTTAATTTTAAAATTAAAGAAATGTTACAGTACATTCTTACACATGCTTAGATTGTAAATTCTTTAGAGAAAGAATACTTTATTACTATATTTATGTAATAAACAGCAAAATGGAGACCATATTTTCTGGTTGCTACAAAATTTGTTTCCAGGCTGCAATAAATAGAAGACCATCATATTATTCTTATTAAGCATTTGTGTCAGATTTTAAAAGATGGCCATAATTTTTAACTGCTGTGTACATTCTAACCACAGCATTAGCTTTCAAGAAGAATCTTGCTCTAATGTCTACAAATAAGTAGGATTCATTATTCAACTGAGATGTTTGACCAAATCTGGTTGTGAAAGCACCTTTGTGTTTGGAATGAACGCGAGTCCTCATGCAGAAACCAACAAATCCACTCTAAAAGCTTCTTCCAATCAAGAACTCAAACTTCATTTTCTTTTCCCATCAGCTCCAGGACTGTTTATAAGCTGTTTCAGAAGTTCAGAACTTTTCAGGAGGTTTTTCCTTCTCTCCTGGTCCTTAAAAGGATTTTGTTTAGCTTTCTGTCACAAGTACAATTTGACAAACTTAGATATAACCTGTGGGACTGCAGAGGGACTGGAAATGGAGGGAGATGGTAGAATAAAATCTCCAGTGTGGAGGATTTCCCAACCGTCTTTGGATATACTTGTGAAACCTCTCCCAAATGTGTAGTCCACCTATTTCCTTTTTTTTTTTTTTTTTTAATCCACAGTTTTAAATAATAACACCTAAGCACTACCAAATTGGAAACTTTTACAATCAACTTAGAATGATCAGTAAGTTTTTACAGTATAACCACTAGGAGATCAGACAACAGACCATCACAACAATTTGGGGAAAATGGAAAGTCACATTATTAACGTATCTTTGTAACAGGTTGTGGTAACACCATGTTCTCCTTCAAGCATCACAACTACTAAAACCAAACACAACAGCAGTTCAAGCTCATGTGTGCAACCCTTCATGTGCACTAGACATTTGAAAATAAAATTGCTAATATGAAACAGCATAGCATCAATAAAATACCAATGTATGGTTCAAAATTGTTTCTAAAATGTTTATTTCTCAGACTGAGTGGCATCAAATTCAGCCGGACAAAAGTTAACCATTAGAGGTTTCTGAAATAAAGTCATAGGAAATAATAATTTCACATCACATGTTCTTAAACAGCAGCCACTGGTGGAGTGGGGGGAAACAAAGACAGAAATGGGCAGAGTTTGGTTTGAGTTAAACTGAACAGGGGTCAAGTTCATCTGCTGCCAAACAAAGAAAAGAACAGTAAATGACAGCAGGAGTACAAGGTAACACCCAGTCTATGATTAAAGACAGGAAATATGCTCTATAACAGAACATCCAACTTAGCCTAAGAGAATCACAATTGGACCTATCTGCTTTATCACATGCTGCTTCTAGCTCAGTATTGTTTCCATGTGCAATATAGCTGGCCTGGAGGGTTTATAGCATATACAGAATATTTCTACTATAAATAACAAACCACACCCGGAGCAAAAATAAACTTATTACAAAGCACTTACAAAGACTCATAAAACAAAACCCTACAACAGTAACAGAATGACCATATGAAGTATTTTTTTAAAAAAAATCCTTCCTTTGAAAAGATAAAATGAAATTATACAAAACCCTTCCCAATGAGAGACATTACACTATTTGCATTATCAAAAAAATTCAAGGTATTAATTGAATAACCAAGCTTTAGTAAGCAGAATACCTACCCTTTGCAACAAAAGTAATTGGGGGAAAAGTCTTGCAGATATCAAGGTCTGTGAAGGTCGTTCCAGGATGCCTCAGCCAATTGCTCTATAACAGCCTCAATATTCTTGCCCTAAAACATATAGAATCTAAAGTGTATTTTCTGTAACTGCCATGTAATTAACTTGGAAGCGCCTCTGTAAACTAGGTGGACAGTTTACTGGCTATGTACTTAACTCATAGATGACTTCAGATGTAAAAGCTGTGAAAGTTTAATAAGACAGCTACTGAATTGAGTTAATGAAGTCAGTGCACTCCTAAGCAGTACAGCACTTCCTAGGTAGCACGAGCAGTAATAGCTCAATAAAACATGCACAGGTTTGTCTACCTGAGTCGCCAGCTATTGGAATCTTGGAATGTTGAATTCTAAAGGCCAGCCAGCATCACTCTCCTTTGTAACAAATTTATAAACAACTCACAGCTGTCACTCCAGCACATTTATGATTGTTGCCACACTACTGTATGCAGAGGACCTTGTAACTTACAGTGCCCATTGACCCTCCAAAGAAATATGGCCATTTATCACAGGCCTAAGAACCAACATATCAACAAACCATGTCTGGATGGAATTTCAAACAAAACATTCTAGTGTGACATGGCTAATCTTGCATCACACACTGTGGGTAGAATTTATGGTGATTAAACCATGCTGACTCAGCAGATGGCTTTGGAATAATACATCTTTAATTCTTCAAAACTGTCTAACTGGTCACCCTGAATTAGCTTTTGAATTCAGTGTATACGTTAAGAATACAACAATTCTGATGTGTTTTGAAACTGCAGATGGAATTGACTGCAATCCAGTTACGCAAATGCCACACAATGAATTTCTGATAGCATCTCTATTTGTTTGCCAACATAAACCTTACTGTTCCAAGAGAAATTAGTCTTGTGACTAATCAACAACAGTTCCAATGGTTTGTTCAAAATCAAAACCAATAACAAGCTAAACCATTTAAAACTCCGCCCATACATTAAGCAGGGAGACCTCAAACCCAACTCTTTTACAAACAAAAATCCATGTCCAGGGTGAATACTTGGAACTATTTATAAGCTCCTCTCTTCTGAACCAGAAATTGTGTATCATGGAAAGATATTTGTAATGCTTCTTACATTGCTGCTATCAATGGTGTGAAGTAAAATTTCCCTGCTCCTGCAGAGCTCCCGAGAAAGAACTGCAAGAACATAATTACAGAATTGCTTCTTACTATTTCTGGTGTCAGGTATCAGGGCCATCCTGGCCCAGGAAAGATCAGTGCTAGACAGCAGCACAACAGCTCCTCCACAGGGACAGACCAAAGGCAAGTCTGAGCAGAGCGAGGCATTAAAATAGAAGGGCTGAGACAAACTCTGAAACGGAAGAGCTTGAACCCACGGTAGGAAGACAGAGGAAGAGATCTAAAAGGAGCAAGCAGCACACACAAATTCATCATCTGTTGGAGAGCAGAAAAAGGAATATGGAATTCTTCTGTTCAAAGACTAAGGGGAAGGAGACACGCCAGGGATTAAGCATCCACGCATCTTTAACCTGCTGCAGGTTAGAAGACACGGGACTATCTGCAAAGGCCAAGGGAGGAGAGCAGCCATGGGGAGGAGGGATCCCAGCTGGATTCCAGCGCTCAGAGTCTCCCTATGGCACGGGAAGGAACTGACTCCTGACTGCTATGTCACAACAGGCACAATTATTCCACTCCCAGCTATGCTGTGAGTACACAAAGTAATCACTTATAAAAACATGCTGTCAATGACAAAGTAACCATCCTGCCCTGAGGAAGCTGCTTAAATTGTGCATAGAAATATATTACACTAACAGAAAACCACACCTGTTTTTTAATGCATATGATCCCTTGTGTTTTAAAATCATACTGGACATAGCAAGGGATTATGGTATTTAAACACATTTGATTTAGAGACAGTAGTGCATAACTTTGTTTCAACAAGTATGAAAAAAGGCCTGTGTGATATCACTTCAAGCAAGTTTCTGTTATAGGTAACATCATTGCTTAGGCAAGCAGTTATCAGTGCATACAGAAATTAAGTAAAACCAGGCAGAATCCAGGAGAGGTACAGAGGTGCTTTCTGTGGTAGCAAAAAAGTATCTAATTTATGCAATTAATCATCAATTTAATGCCAGGATAAAACTTCTTTTCTCTCTTTGAAATTTTTGTCCTGTTGAGATTCGTGCACCCTGAATGGGTTATCTGAAGTGTGCCAGTCTGCACAAAAAAATACTCTTTTCCAAATACTGTCTGAAAAGTGTGGAATTCCTCTCATTTGGCATGACAACTTTTCCCCCAGAAACATGTGTGCAGTAAAACTAGGACAGAAACCACTTACGTGGCTAAAATTGACTTTCAGCATATTTAACACTTTTTTATGTCAGGTTTCTCATGAATTAGATCAGCCTTCCTCACAGTTCCTTTAGATGCTTTTGCAAAACTACAAAGGAAACAAGAAAGGAGTTTTAGTAAGCAGAATAGGAAGAAGCCTCATTGCAATAAATTATCTTCAATCTTCAGGCAACTGCGCACTAAACACAGGCCTCAAACTATTTCAAGTACAAAATGTTGGTTTAGATTTCATGATTTGTTTTTAGCACTGAAGATCTTCAGCCAAATTTGTTGTGTGTGGCAGAGAGGAAAAAAAGAAACCATCATAATGGTTCAGATGTTTGCTTACAGCATGCAAGAAATTCTGCTGTCTCAGTGGAAGAGTGGAGAGGCATATCAGAGACAAGTGCAGACAAAACCATCATCTCTTAAGTTCTGCTTACAGCCCAATATTCTTCACTAATCAGGTAACTGCTTTTCTTTTGATTAACTGGAAGCTTCTTCATAGTCACCTCAAATGTCATCACAGCAACACCGTGTACCCCTACTTCTGCAAATGTACCAATCTTTTTTTTTTTTAAAGTAAAATAATAATCTTAATTCTTCCATTTGCATATTTAAGTCTAGAAGTTTATTGTGTTGGCATAAGCAAAGTGGGTGTTTTTAAGGGAGCAGGAAGGGAGATAGATAAAACAGCTGAAATCTCATACTCTCAAGATTCTTATTCTTGAATTCAGAACTTCCTTATTTACAAAACTGACTGCTCTTAGTGTGGTAAAAATAGCATACAAGCATATAACTCAAGACTGTACCATAACTATCAAAAAAACACAGGAGCTTTAATCCTCACATCTTCTAATGGTGTGTGGATGACTGTACAAATGTACTCCTCATTTGATGGAATGCCTTGTGAAATGAAGCTGTTTCCCACTCTACACAGCAACGTAACGTATTATTTCCAGAGACACTCAGAGCAGCATATTGACCTGTTCTCTCTTATAAGCAACAAACAGTGATGCAGAGGAAATCCACTAATCTGCATCAAGGTTTTACGGGAAGGTGGCACTGAGATGAGAAAAACAGTGAGAGTTAATGGTAATCAGAAGATAAAGCAAGAATAGAATTAATACTAATTTCTGTGCCAAGATCTGTGTTGGTGTTTTCTTTATATTCATTATTGACCTGCCTGTGACCTGCCCTATTCCTTCAGATATTTGTGCTGCTTCTTCTTACCGAGGCCCAGCCACAATTTGATCCCCACCCACATCATCTTATCATCTCAGGGTCAGCACTTTCAAAGGCTGAACTGATAAACCTGCAGTGCTCTATAGATTTCTGCCTCCACTTTGTACTTCCATCTCTCTGTGTTTATACTCACTAGCATTCCTCCATTTCTATATTTAATCCATTTCCACTGTCTCTCACAATTCTTTCACAGCTCTTTGCTTTCTCCACCCTGACTATGCCTCTTTCCAAGCTGCAGATTCCTTCTCTTTCCTTCTCCAATCCTATACCCAGGACAGAATTTTGCTTTTATTCCTTTTATATATTCTATGTTTTATATTCTTTTGCTTCATTCCTTTTCTATTTTAAGTACCACATCTAATCCCTAATCTCCTATGTTCTGATCTTTCCTCCATTGTGGGCTGTTCTTATCTCCACAGGTTCTGTGTTTCTTCCTCTGGAATGACAGTGGCCACTATAAATACTTTCCCTTTATAATAGTTTATTTGCTGGACACTTGACTATAAAAATCTCTTCAAAGCCCAAATTAACCTGATACTTTCTGTGGATGCAGGAGGAGCTTACAGCAAAAAGATTTCACTGCTCAGTAACTTTAAGTCTAAACTTAATCTCAACCAGGTTTGATTTATTCAGTTAAAAAAAAGATTGATAAGCTCCTTTCTCCCCACTGATATTTAAACACTACCCAAAATTCTGGAAGTCACTGCTACCACTATCTAAAACCAACAGAAACATGATATCATTCTGACATAAAAATCCCCATTGAGAGAGTTGAACATGATCTCTAACCATGGAGCTCAAAAGAGCTGCTCAAGATGGAAATCAGCTGCTTCTGATAAATTTAAGTAAGGAAAAGAGAAGCACAGAGGAGTTTCCTTGGTAAATGTGTAGCATCCAGGTCTTCCTTATCTTACTCTGAGATTTACGCTGGTGTACGTTCCAGGTTTCTTTAACAGGTCCTTTTATACATGTCCATGATACAGAGACATTTAAACTGAGTGAACTGACTGCAATGCAAGGACAGGGAGATGAACATCATGTTGCAATTCTGTGTTAATTCCTTTAGTCTTTATTATTTTTTGTGACTGTTGAAATGATCCTGTATTATAGTCTGTAATAACAGAAACAGAAGTTTAAAAAAAACCATAGCCATGAATAAGTCAGCTCCAGAGATGTGTTTGTTATACTCAGCTGTGGCTCTGCTCCACTGTAAACAATAACCTAGTTATTTTAGCCAGTAAGGTTTCAGTCCTGTTTGAGAAAAGATATCAAAGCCAACCCATTATCTTTCACCATCTCTATGAAAACCTGTGTGGCTTCAAGTCTGCTCATTGGGCTTTTCATAACACAATTTTTTCCATCTATTGAAATAAAGTAATGCTCACACAATGCAAATATCAACAGACACTTAGCTTTCTTTTCCAGTGCTCAGCTATCTTGGCTCCAACATCCAATCAGATCAAGTGAACAACTCACACAGGTTCTTCCCTTGATGTAGCCATTTATGTCAAACAATTAACAGCAACTGTCTACTATGCACTGTATGAAATATTACAGCTGTAAAACTTGACATCTGTGTTACTATCTCATAAGTTTCCTTAAAAATAAGGTGGCAGCCACCTGTCACAGATTTTCATTTCTGCACATGAAGGAAACAGTTTGAAGATCCATTAACTTGTTGCCTGTTTTCTCTAATACTGCTGTTCCTACCTCGTTTCAGGTTCTTGATTCTGAAGGATTTTACTCCCCAGTTTTCTGTTCTTTGTGTACAGCTCACTCCACCTGCACCACACAGGATCACAGACCTCATGCTGCCACTGTGAAACCAGCCCTATGTCTTTATTTCAGTGAGCTACTGCTCTGAACTTGGGATCATTGCTTCTTCAGCTACAACTCATATCTACAATACTCTTTCCACTATTTTCATGCTCTCCTTCTTCCTCAATTACTTTCCCAGCATAGTTGGGAGAGAACTTGGGGAAACACTAGAGCAAATTTTATTTTTAAATTGGCTCTGAAATGTATAATTAATCTACAGCTTAGAGGTTATTGTTATTTTGCCTACACTCTTGACCATGCCGGTGTGAGGGAACTATTTTCTTGGTGTCACAGACAACTTCACCCCTGACAACTGACAACTTTCCTTCGCAAGAAATAGTGACAATAAAAAGCTCACAATAAACAATAGCAGCTGCCCTATTTAAAACAGCTAATTAGAATGTGAAAGTCAGTAAAAAAATTTGTTTAAATGAAGCTTACCATATTATGAACAACGCAGATCAGTAAATCTGTCAATGCGATTAACTCTTCCAGCAAAGCATTTAAGTAATGTCTGCCTACTTAACTATTTTGTTGAAAGAAGCTCAGAGAAAACAAATTCATATGGTCTCCCAAGTACAAGTCAGTCCACATTACAAGTAATGGTAATTTAGTGTTAATTATACCAAAAGAAGTTTGCAAGGCAGAAAAGCCTTTCCTTTAACCAAAAGATTAGTATGACCTAGATACAACATGCAGTGACTTCTCCTGGACTGTATCCCAGGCTCCAGTACCTACACACATGGCAAACACGCCACTGCCATTGCAACACCACCATCACATAAAGTTTTACAGCAAATGGTGTAGAAGGACTGACAGGCCACATGGGACAGAGAAGAGATAACATGACTGACTCTCTGAACAAATTAACCTACTAAGAAGCTACCTCTGAAACCTGAAGAGGACAAGAATAATAGCTCCTGATACCACCAGCAAATATAAAGATTCTCAGTGTCACTTGCATTGCTTTTTCATGTATCTTTTCAGTAGCTTCTGTGGGAACACACAAGCTTTCATATTTCCTTACTCAGCCAAGCAAATAGAAACAAAACCTATTCCCTTCTCCCTTGTAAGATTCCTACATAATTTTTGTTATGATTTAACTGTACTTCTGCAAACTTTATACATACAAACTAGTAATAACTTTATATATATCTATATCAGAATAAAACAGTATCAGTTCAGTTTCCATAATTTCTTTTCAGATATGAAAACACACCCTATTTTTTTTAAATTTAAAGTAGGTTAATGTACAGTGTGATTATGTCCTGCACCCCTCAGAATAATACAATCAATCGCATTAAAAAAAATAGCGTTGGCACTTTTAGAAAGCATTTTAGGAGTATACAAAATTAAAAGTTCTAGTCTAATTGTTTTGCTATGATTTTAGTCCTAACAGATAATGGTTTTGCTACAAAGTTACACTGCAACAGAATGCAGCAGGAGGGAATGTTATACTCTGAACAAAACAATACGAAACTTACCCCTCTGAAATTCCAGCCCTTGGTGGAAGGAAACAAGGAAAAATTATTCTGTTGCTGCTGTTTTGGCCTGCAAGATGAGACAAAGAAAAGTGTTGACATTTTCAGCTGCCATATTTTCTCTATCAGTAACAGAATGACAACAGAGGGAGAAGAGAAAAACACATGCTTCAAGTACTAAGACACTTAGACTTCCTTGGCTGTACCTCTGACAGGTTTCTGTCTTCAGTGTAGTTAAATGTTTTAATTCAGATTGAGCACTAAGGGACATGGCAGCCTTTCAAGTGTCCAGAGATGCTCTGACTTGATGTCTGACAGCAACTTATTCCTCCCACAGGTTTTCAGCAGAGGCAACTCTGACCCAGTCTGTGAAGCTGCAATTAGACCATGTGATGTAAGATGGTGCAGCTGCACTGGAGTGGGACATTTCAGAGCCTTTGATCCTGACAGTGGAGCTGTAAAAAGCAAGTTAGCCAGCCTCTTGTGTGACGCTAAAAAACTAGAAGCCAACTTCTGTTTTTACTCCTTCCAAAAATCTTCCTCCTACCCTATAATTAACACCGTACAATTATTTCTGAAAAGTAACCATAACATGGCCCACTTCTCTCCTAATGAGTGCTTTTCACCAGTAAGATCTTCAATTAGTTCACAAAGGTAGGCAAACATTGCTGAGATTTTACACATGAAGTCAGATCAAAGCTGGAGTGACCTGCAGAAGCTGACCAGACCAACACAGGGTTTGGCAGCAAGACCCAAGTGCTGCCAAACTCCACACTGCAACTCCAACCATGCAATTTGACACATTACAGAAGCGACCACAAATAGTAACAGGAACACAAAAACTTGATTAAAAATAGCAAATTAAATGGCTGCTTGTCAAATCTCACCATCCAACAGTAACACGACAGTAACACTGAAGTTGAAGCATTGAATTAAGACACAAGTTCTTCCTGCTGCCTATAGTTCCTAAAGGACTCCAACACAACAAACAAAATGTTTTATCTGCCTTGAAGCATGATGATGAGTTAAGTGAACAGTTTATGGCATTTTATATTAACCTCATGCAACTTTTACATCTTCATCTGATCTTCCAGTCTATCTGCACACAGAATCACTGACTACAGGAGTATTTCTAAGATATGAATATCCAAACTGTGCATGTTGAGTTTATAATATTCAGCTGCTACATCCGTTCAAAAATAAAAGTTCATTTTGCAAATCTGAAAGAATACTCAGATAATAAAAGGAAAGCTCAAATCACTTGGATACAAACTGTGCTAAGTAAAAATTCTTTTCAATCTGCTGAAATAAAGGTTGTTACTACAGCTGTAAATATTTTACAAAGATACTGTTAAATAATAAATAATACTGCTCAGATCTTCTTTGTGAGGTCATCTGCTCAACCTATCAAATATGTACACTAAAACACAGGTCACAAAAGCACATTTATTTTAACACAGTGGAATAGTTGTGATACTAAATTCCATGCACAAAAAAAAGGTCAAAGTGGTTTACCTGGTGAAGCCTGAGATGTGCAGGTGCATTTTAGCTTTTAACAGTACTTTTCAATACTGATTTTCTCAGATATTTAAAAAACAGATAATAAAAACGTACCTTCAGTACGGATTTTAAAAGCAGGAAAAAAGCTCATACTTGGACCTACTTAATAAAAAACACTGATGCATCCACTTGTAATCTCAAATACTATTTCTCTTTTATACTAGGCTTGTGCATTTTGGCACTAAACTGATATTGTGGAAAATTCCATTTATTTTCCAGAAGTTTAAAGCAAATCTAACACAATAGAATATGGCTTAGAAAATATTTAAGTTCATATAGAGAGTTTACTTGATGAGTTTTTCTTGCTATACACAAAGTAACTCTAAGACTGGGTGCATGTTTGATTTGCCAGGGCCCCATCCTGCAGACAGGAGCTTGTCACAAATGGGTGACATTATGGGGTGGGGAGGCCACTCAGCTGAGCAAGACTAAACATTTCGTATCCTGAGAGCAACAAAAACACCAAGGAAAAAACAGATGACTGATTTTCAGCTGATGTGCTGACTTCCTGAAAGTGAACATAATGTTTTACTGTCCTACTCTCACGAAGTGGCATAAATGCATTAAGAAAGAAAAACAGCCCCTGTGATGCAGAGACAAAGCAGGTACATGTAGCAGTGAGCTGTCACACACCTACTCTTTTCCCATGCTTTCTGCATGTTTATTTATAGTTTGAATCAATGCACCCTGCCATAAAATATCCCATCACTAACAAAACTCAAAGAAGCTACAAAATGCAATTTTTTCATTTCTGTATTTGGTTCCTTTCCTGCAAAAATTAAAAACATCCTTATGAAAGATGAAAAAAAAAAAAAATCTGAAGGCCAACTGAAGAGCTACTTTTCAATCTAAAACTCAGATAATTCCAAATGATGTAACATTTCACCTTCTGAAGAATAACAAGCTTGATTTAAAGCTTTAAACATAAATTACTTCTTCATTTCTAATTATTGCAGGTTGATGCAATAAATGCCATCAACATGCAGGACTATAAAAGCACCCCCCTTGATATACATGAACTCTGGTCACATCTGAAAGAGAAATCCCTGGCTCTGGCCAAAAGGAGGACCAATTTTTCTGCTGTTTGACCAAGATACAGCTGCATTAATGCTGGGGAGGATGTCAACAGTCCTGTATGATGTTTCTATAAAAAATATCACTGTTTCATGAATATTATAAAAGGCTGAGATGAGAAAGATAATTCACAGCTTTACTTTGACTATGCAGCCTTAAAATACTTCTGCATTATTTCAATTATATTCGGAAGAAAAGACAGCAATAATGCTTGTTAATTTTTAGTCATTACCTTACCCCACTTGTGTATCCCAGAGACACACTGATTTCTTTACAGGGAGAACAGCTGCTCATTCAAAAGAAATGTTGGCTCATTTCCACCCAACAGCCACAGAGGATCCTCTGGTCCACAGGAAAACAAGGTCTGATGGTAAAGCTTAACTGTCCCCATCATCACAGTGAAAAAAAGCCAAGCCTCGGAGCAAAAGCCACACAATACTCATGCTCAAGGAAAGACAACAAGCCTACTATATTTTGTTTTCAAACTAGAACCTAAGACTGGGAAATCCACTTAGGTTAGCAAGACTGGATACTTGCTGGTTAGACAGAAAAAAAAAAAAAAGGTTTGCACACAGAGAAACCAAACAAGGGATTTCTCAGCTGTTCAAAATCCACCCAAACAGCATTTTCATCTCTACCTTAGAGAACCTACCAACACCCTCAAAATCCATTCAGGCGCCATCACATCATGTTCTTGATAAAGGCAATGGGTGTTTTCTGAAACCCTTTTCTGTTTGGATTCATCTCATCTGGCTCTTTCTGAAGGTAAACTTGAGTTCCTGTGGAGCTGTGATTCATTTACAAGCATTCAGAGAGATCAGAAGGACTGAACAAAGCAGGCAACAGTATTTAAAACAAGTAACATCTGGAGGCAAGTCAATCCTATACACGATTTTAAAACTTTTGTACTGCCGGTTCCTTATCCTTCATTGGCAACTTCACATTTTTCTGCATTACAGCTTACATTTCACCTGAAAAGGCAAAAAATGTAGGTTTCTAACTAAAATGTCGGTAGGATCATTATAGTAAATTCAGAGACTTTTCTGTGTTGAAAAGTAAAACACTCTTGCATACCTTTCCAAGAGAGCTGTGTGATACTCTCACACTTTGCTTTCAAGGATATGGCACTAAGCCAGTCAGACAAGGGAAGAAATCTGCTTTTATTAAATGTGATCAGTTATAGAGGATTAACTTTCAGCATAATGTTTCACTGAGCAAGACTGTTCTTGCTTGAAGGGCTTTACACTGAGTGACAAGAACCACTCCTGCAATGTCTATGCAGACAGACCAGAACATCTTGAGATTGTAACAGGCCTGTCACCACCAGGGCTAATAAACTGAACTCTTCCAAGTCAATGCAGCCACACCCATGACTTATCTTCAGCATGCAGTAGCTGCTTCTCTTAAAAAATCAAATTATACCACAATTTTCTGTCTCCATTAGTTCTGTCCTCCAGCACGCCTAAAGGACTGGAGGCTGGCATGTCAAATTCCACTTAGCTAGGTTGTCAGATACAGATCAATAACTTGGACATAAAAATCTCACCAAAGATTAAATCCTGCAGCATCCTGGGGCCCTACTCAGAACAGAAGCAAGTATTTTACGTTGGCATAAGTACAACACGGACAGCAGAAATTCTCCCACACTTTGACCATTGTCAGTTAAATAAAGAACAGAATATTGAGAAGTGAGGGAAAAGTCAGAAACTCAGAGAATAATACAATAATTAAGGCCGCAAAATACGTCCAAGATCATCAAGTCCAACTTTTCACTGATCACCACCATGTCAACCAAAGCACAGCACCAAGTATCACATCCAGTTGTTTCTTTAGAGCACCTGCAGGGATGGTGACTCCACCCCATCCCTGGGCAGCCCGTTCCAATGCCCAACCACCCTTTCAGAGAAAAAATTCTTCCTGATGTCTAATCTGAACCTCCCTTGAGGTAATTCCCTCTTGTGCTGTCATTTCCTCTTGTCCTCATCACATTATCAATAACAAAATCCTTCCTGGGATGTTGCAATATTTATATCAAGCCTGAGGGATAAAGCTTTGACTTTTTCAACCTTTCACCATTTATAGAGATTTTGCTTAGAATTTTTTTGAAAAATGCCAAATCATGATACTTTATCTTCTTCCTCTGAGTGTTGTTTTAAAGACAAGCATCCAACAAAACCCAGGAGAGAATACTTACGATCTATTAATTACCAAGACCAGTAAGTACAATAAACGCAACAAAATATCCAAGAGACTCACAGGAGAAACATCTGTAGTGCATGTGATATCAGTATGTGATATATAGATAAAAGTCATCAAGATCAAACTGTGTAGCTTTTAGATTTACAAAGACATTTTTGCTTGTGAGACCTTCACCTGCATTACTAGCAGATTGTACACCGGGGGGCCCAAATAAATAGTGATTTCACCTCCATTTCATCGCATTTCCATCTGCACAGTAATTCCTATGAAGTTGCATAAATAACTCTACAAGTAACTATCAGCTCCTGGGGCTTAGAAAACTGTTTTCTCCTCATATTTAACAAAGTGCTCTTCATTCATACTCAGCTTTAACATATTTTTGTAGATCTCAAAAATAATTACGAGAGTCCTGTACATATTTACTAGTTTAGTTTCCCCTTTTTTTATATAACTCATTAGAACTTCTCCTTGTGGCCAAAAATCCCGAGTACCATAAGTATTTTTTGTTATTCCATGACAGTGAAGCTACCAAATCAAACCCTGAAATGCTTTCAAGTTTCAAAGTTTATTCATATCATAAACACCAGACTGATTTCCTCTTTGTTCTGAATGAAAGTGAAATAAATATGAACAAGGCAATTGTATGCACAAAGGCCAGTTTACAAGGAGTAAAGGGAAGTACAAGGAGAGCTAGATTTAACAACAAACAGATTCAGGATATTTCATTTAACACTGACAAATTTATTTCTGAAAAAAGCAGAAGACTTTTTGAAGGCATTTTATAAAGAGACACTGAAGTCAACAAATACTGACCTCTACCATGCGACTTGTATGATCCTGACTTTTGTTGCACAGTGAGGTCAGAAGGCTACCAAGACAGTTTTTATTAACAGTATTAGTCGTATGTAAATTATTTACATAATTCTTCAAGATAAAACTAAGTTATAATTTCTGAGCAGATTCTGTACTACAAATTTGGCTTAAGAAGTTTCTTTACAACATAAAACATTTGAAGCTGGTGCCAAACTTTACACCTAATGTTTCTAACACTTTTCATTGGTCTTTGGGATGATACTCCAGCAATACATTGAAAAGGTGTTTCTACTCTGAAACCAAACACACCTGTCAACATGTGTGGGTTTTGATGTAAGAGAATGACTTCCTATTAAGTAAACAAACCCTCCATACTTTCATGGAAGGGACATTTAACCTGAGATGCAAAAGCTAAATATTTTCAGTTAGTTATTATTCACAACTGTTCCCGTGGGAACATTTCCTGCATCACTGTTGCCATAGTAATTGCTACAGAAACCCTGAATGCAACGGAGTCAAACCTGTTGAAACGGTGGTACCATTAAAGCTCCATCCAAAATATCCACTCAGGACAGAAAACATTCACTTATATCTACTTCTGCCAGCAACAAGTTAGGTTTTCTAGTCTCTTCCATATAAATACACTAACTAAATTAATTTCAACCCAACACCATTGTACAAGAGCATACAGGAAACCTTGTTAAAATAATTTTTTTACAAGTACAGAATCCTGTATTTTAAAATAACATTATACCAGTGATGGCTCTTAAATTCTTTATATTGTTTTGACCCAGGTTAAAAAACATTCCTTAAAAAGTGCACTTATCAGTAGGAGATATCTGGAGCTAGTTTTTTGCCAAAATGCATATGTAAGTATATATAAAAAAATAAAATTCATTTCTGTGGATACATACACTCCTATGCTTTTTCCTTTCCTTCTTGATTACAATCCCTGCAAAACCACACATTAACACAAAAAGTGAGGTAGGAAATGGGATTTCACTGTCAAGCAGAACAGTGATGAGCCACCAATGGAAGAAATTAGAACATGCACATCTGCACACACAGTTTTGTTCTTTATTTCCATCACGTTTTTAGTTTTTTTCCAGACACTCTCCACTGTTACATTTCCTCTGAAACTTTCAATGCCATGCCTTAAAATTCGAGCACATTGATCTTTGTCCTCACACTTGCTGATACTAATGTATTTGGGTTTCAGTGAGGTACATTAGAGACACACCCTGCAATATTTCATTATAAAAACTGGAAAGCTCCCGAATCACAAACACAAAAACCAGGCTTTTCCAGTCTCCATACAGAAAGCACTGGAACACAAGGACGATAACCCCAGCCACTACAGCAGCTGAAGAGTCAAACTACAAGGGAAGAATCAAACAGATGTTGCTTGGTCAATGATGATGCAAAAGTATTTAACGTTTCCTTTTGGTCATGGGTAACAGAACTACTGTTCATAGCCTAGGTGAGTGATCCTACTCCTTTTAAATATGTCAAGGATGTGTCTGGAGCCAAGCAGTTGGATTTTTTCCAATCACTTACACTATATCTCTTGATTAATAAAACACTATCTGTGCTTTCAGGACAGCATTTTTTATTTCCAAATATATCAAAAACAGTGTTCTATGAACAACTGATGTGAAAAGAGTTCACTTCAGCTGATACTCCCCCCACCTCCAACTGAAGTGGTTTTCAGGCTGCCAGCAAGATTCGCTGATGATGTTATCTAAGAGCCCTCCAGGCACATCTCCCTACAAAGAAGAGATATGCAGAGATTTGGCAAGTCGGGAGAAGTGGCACAGTAATGAAGAACAAGTTTGCAATTCTTTTGTTCCACTTTGGGCTCTTTGTTCAGAGTAAAGATTGAAGATAAAAGTTGCTTTCTTATTTCGAAGAGACCAAGGTGGCACCAGAATGAGGTGAAGTAGCACTTCCATCCTGTGCATGGCACGGGGTGAGATGTGACCTCATGATCTCAGCCAGAACTAAAGATGAGAAGTTTAGCACTGAGCACACACGGTGACAGCAGAACCCCACCTCCCTGCTGCACACAGACTGTGCTGGGGCAGCTGAGAAAGGTCCTTCCAGTGGCAGCAGCCCCCGAGTTGTGTCCCACACCTCGGCACTCACCACCTCCATGACCCCCTGCCATAAGAGAGCCGTGGTCAGCTCAGGACAACCCCTGTGCCGCTGTTCTTCACCAAGGATGTCAATGGCCACGCTCTTTGGGGCCTCCCTGGCCATGCCAGTACTAACCCAAGTCTCCCACCTCCACCCACACACAGTTATGTTAACATTGGAGCTCATTTGCTCTGGTATTTTTTATATCTTCTAAAAAACAAAACTAGGCAATGAGTTCAAAAGTCGCTGGCAAGACCAATAGCACAGCCACATGTCATTTCCTGAGGAAACCAGGCTCTTGTCAAACCACACAGATGCAGCCTGCTGCAAGTATGACTTGCTGAGATACCTTGAAAAGCAAAGAAAACAGTTTCAGAACTCCGAGCTGCCATGTCCCTTGATTTCCTACTGAGAAAGAAAAGTTTAGGGGGTAACTTGGTTGGATTATTAAACTCAAAATGCATCACAACTTTTATTCTTCAAGTAAATCTATGGAATGGGTGGGAAAAGCTTGTTATTTAAACTGCCATAATGAATCAACCACCCTACTTGGGGAAAAATGAAATTATTTTTTGTCCAAGTTCGTAAAATCAGGTGTTTCATCTCAAGAGAGAAATATTTAAAATCACTACGAAGTGAAAAATATTAAATCTTATCCACAAAGACAAACATTAACACTGTGTCTGATATGCAAACAAAGAGCTTTAAGATGATCACTAAACTCCACTGCAAAAAAAAACCAAAAAAACACGCAGAAAAGAAGCATCACAGTATTTTTAAGCCATCTTCAAATGGAAACCAGATCAAAGCAGTTACATCTTCACGTTAGTGTAATATAAACAGTGGCAGTACACTTGTAATGGAGTTCTACTGTGAGCAAAAGCCTCAGTTAAAAAAAAAAATGCCCTATAGTGCATTTGAGATGTTACTGATTGCTAAAAGGCTAATAAGGCATTAAATTACCATAGCAGACATTTATTGTAAGCATGCTCTGGTATCAGGAGTGTCAATCTTTGCACACCAATTACAAAGCCTAATAGACAATTAACACACAATAAAAAGTGGGTGTAACTTCATTTTTACAACAGCTTCACACAAAAAAATCTTTCTGTTCTTACAGAAATCTCAAAATATCTATGAAGTACTGTGTAAAGAACCTGAAATTTTAGCTATTTCACTTTCAAATAAATGCATCCACTTGAATAACTGAGCTTGTTTTCCTACCCAAGTTAGCATTGTAAACAAGAGAAATTCACGTGCTTTGTTAAAATTTCTTCTTGATTAAGTAACAAAACAAGACAGCCGGCATCCATACTGATCCCAAATCTTGCTCTGCAGCACCACAGTGTTGTTTACCTGAGCAATTTCTAAACTGCTGGGTTAGGCTGAGAAAACGGGTCAGCATTTCCTCAGGGAAATGACAGCTTGTTGCTTCACCAGGCTGCAAACCATCCTCATCTATCCATGTAGCCGACGCAAAATCCTAAATCAACTGTGACCTGATGATGGATTGGACAGTTTTGGGGACTACCAATATCTTGGCAAGAGAGTCACAGATTCCTAACTGGGCAAAAAAATATTATTTTAATCACCAATTAAAACAGTTTGACTTGAAATTGGCAAGGAAATAATGCTCAGGAACTTTGATGTGATTTAACACAAGACCATTTCCTATAAATAAGGACACCAGAGATTCAGAAACCAAAACAAGATTTTGCCAGTTCTAAAGTCTATGTTCAATCTTCCTACCTGCCCCCTTTGTGACAATTATGTGTTTCTGTAGGTAGAAGTCAGTTGCTGAAAGCCCTGAGGCAGGAGCATGGTAAGAGAAAATCATGATCCCATCCTACCTTTATGAGAAAAACAAACAGCTGAACATTCATGGCCTGTGTTCCTCAGGGAGACAGGGACAGCTGCTTCAATTACATGAATTTTCACATTAGTAGAGAAATGTAAGAAATCACTATTCTGTTTATGACTATAAAATTAACATATACAAATTTTCCAAATTAAGTGCACAAAGTCAGAGTGCATTTCACACTCGTCTTCTTGCAAACAGGCTCTTTAGGACCTGCAAAGGAAACCTGCTCAACCTGACAAGAGAAAGCTCTGCAAAGCACACCTACAGACCTGAAGGACACTGCTGGTCAGAAAAGCCCAGCCGTACCCATACAGCACACACACACAATGAGCAAAACCACACACACGTAACCTTCAGAGAGGGAATGAAGAAATGGTTCTGGTGCTAAAGAATTCACCTTTTCAGTACCTTGATACAGATACTAAAAACTACCACGAAACCAAGCGTTGTACTATCAAGTCCTTCTAAACAAACACCAGTAAGTGAGAGAAGTTTGGCTACAGCTCAAAGGGAATTAACCCGTGACACATTTAACACAGGAAACAACGCGGCGCGGGCAGGTCCCGGCGGCGAGGAGCGCCCTCCGCGGGGCGCAGACACCGCGGGCAGCCGCGGTTCGCCAAGCACAGCCGCCTCCGGGCGCCAGCGCACGGAGAGTGAAACCATCACATCATAGCAGAGGGCAAGGCAACAGCTGGAGGAGTTTATCACCATTTTGTTATTTCAGGAATAATAAACCAGCGGATTATCAAATAAATTTCAATGTTTAACGATAAACTAATTTAACCCTCTAAATCCTAATTTCTTCTCCCTGTATTCTTCTTCATTTTTACGGAGATTGCTGGATACTTCCCACAATTTTCTGGTTTGTTATGCAGTGCCCCCATGTCAACACAACACACGGGAAGAAGATGAAAGAGCTCTTTGGGTCAGCTGCTACTTTAGATAAAGGAGGACATCTGGGGGAAGAAAAAAAATCTCCAAATTTACAAAATCTGATGGACGGGACAGAGAAGATGCTATAGATTGTATATTGTTGTGTATTGTTATATTTTATTGTATCAGGGTAGATACAATAAAAGCATCTCATGACTTTCCCTGTCTGCACTTTGGTACACATCCCTTACTGATTCGTAGCTGATTTAGGGTGAGTCCCTCCCTGCGCTGAGTTAGGGAACAGCAGATCTCAGAGGGAGGGAAACGTGCCTAAGCATGCCCGGGTGCAACCTGCCTGATCTAGCTCTGTGTGGCGATAAATAATGGATTATAAAGTGTCAGATGTGAATGTATCTAATGAAATTGCAAAGAGACATCAGTTTTTTAAAAATTGAGTGCAACTGCTCTCCTTTTTTTAATCTATCTAGTCGCATACCACTTGCATTTAATCTGTGGAATAGAAACACATTCTATAGCTTTCAAAATAGTCACATTTATCTTACTGTTGTGTACATAGTGGGGTCGGGGAGACCCCAGGAGAGAAAGACTGAGTGCTCCTCCTTTTTGGTGCAATTTGCAACAATTAATGAGTCTTTGAAACAAAATCTTCTCTACACTCAGAAGCATAGCAGTAATTGAATTCACTTTTTAAAAAACAACTACAGAAACCATTTTTTAAAATGAAGACATAACTCATAAAGCTCATAAAATACAGTCAGCTCCCGGCCTTCACCACCAAGTACAAAGCCTGACAGAAGGTGACAACAAACCACCTCTATTCCCATTAATACATTAGGTTAATTTTTCATTTATGCTTCTTATAATAATTAAGTTCAAAGTTGGGAAAGAAAAACATGAGTTCTTCATACTAACTAACACAAGAGGATATTCTGAAATACTTGCAGGTAGTTTTTAGTCATATATTTTTAGTAAGTTTCTGTTTATAATGGCCTTAATGTTCCTATTCACACTGGGTTTTTCCACATAAAAAGAAACGAGTCTGCTAAGGAATTTTTTTGGGTAGTTTTAAGGCAATGGAATGACAACCTAATACAGAAAAATTATCCTTTGTGTCCCAGAGATTTGCAGGTGACCAAATGTATTCAGCTTGAAAGATACATATTCAAATCATTATCTCTTACAATACTTACCTATTGAAATGTTCAGGGCCCACAGGAATATGCAGTTAATTTAACCAGTTCGCATACCCTCCAGCCTTCCCTCCGCCACGAAGGAAAGATCAAATTACAAAACAGCCTTCTGTTTCTGATCTTCTGTTTCCAAATACTGCAACGTATAAATATTCCCAAAGAAATATCATCTGTGTTCCTTAAAAGCCAGCTCCCTGTACAGCCAGAGAACTGACTAAGCGTACCTAAGAGCTCTTTTTTTGGGTGGGGAGGGAGGGAGAAGAAGTGTCTTCCTACCAATATTAGAGTATTAACTAGAAATTCAATTGTAATACATGCTGAACAAGAGTATAAAATAATAACAAACTGTCTATAAGAACAGATTCTGGAGTCTCAGTGAAAAGGAATCATGACCAAGGACAAGAATCTTTAGAAAGAGAAGTAGGGTAAGCATATAGGAAACAGATGGTTACTAGAGGTAGATCACTGGATTTTGGGGTTTTTTTAATTTAAAAAAAAGTCACATTTGATATAGACACATGCACCCACACAGAGAATCAAGATGTTTCAAAGTGATTAGCAAAAACCCACACTCACTGTCGCCTTCTCTGCCAGCGAAGAGCTGCACAATACTGGGATGGAGATGGTCAGGGCAGCTGGGCTGAGCTGGCCACAGGGATATTCCATAAGCCAGGAGGTGATGCCAAGTATAAGAGGGAACTGGAGGGGGCCAATGGCTGCATGGGGATGCAATCGGTCAATGAGCAACCATACTGTGCATGGCTTGTTTCTCTGTCCCTTCAATTACAATTACTATTATTGCTGGGAAAAGCTTACATTGTAACAAATAGCGTTTAAATCTTGTGAACTCTTTTAGCTCTAACTAAAGCAGGACACTGCTTAGTCCTGTATAAAAGTGTACAAGTGGTTACTGCAGCCTTAAAGACCGTGGGGCCTGAGCAATGTTGATAAGAACCTGCATCTTGGCCAGACCATGCTGCGGTGCACTCAAAGAAAAGAAACTTTATTTTTGAAGGCCTGTGACCAAAACAAGGATAATTTGAGGAATGGAATGTTCCCCATTTGACCACCAGAGACCCTCTAAAGATGCCTACTCTAATGTAAATAAGCTCCAATAAGTGATTTGAATATGCAAAAGAAATCCTGAGAATGTTTAGCATGTATGTATGAGTCTTGGGAAATGTAATGAATATGTATAAGCTATATAGATTTAAACGACTGTGTTAGCAAGTGGGTTAGGCAGAAATATCCTCCTCACATCTGGCACCTAAAATAAAAGTGATGCCTCTTCCTCACACTGAAATTACATTGCCAGAGAGTTTTATTCCCGATTTTGGTGACACTATCATTGTCATTAGTTAGGGGTTAAGCCCTGACAACTATGAAGGAGGGAAGGCAGTGTTTTCCTTTACTTGGCTTGTTAACATGTTTCATATTTTTCAACAAGAAATTTTTACTATTTCTGCAATTTTTGTGTGGTTTCTTCTTTCAGATGAAAATAGAGAAGGAAAAGAAAATACATCAAGATGCTGCATATCTGAATGAGAAAACGAAGCTCTATAGCATGAATAAGAACTAAGAGAGATTACAAATTTCATCCTTGTACTAAAATACATAAACTCATTTACTTGATATTTGCAAGACAGCACTGAAGGAGATGTTTTCATCCTCTATAACCGTAATTTCAATGTACAAATGACCAAAACCTGGGTTAGGGGTGGTGAGGCCTCCTTCCATAGTATATTAGTTATTAACATTGGTGATCCAAGCCTAATCACCTGTGTTATTTATCACCCTGATAGCGTGCACTTCTCTAAATCTGGAGGAGAGGATGAAAGAAAATTTTAAAAATTTAACACACCAAAATGTGAAAGCCTGTCCTTATTTAAAGCTATATAGATTCAGCTTCTCACTACCAGTGATTCCTGTTCCAGCCAAGAGAGTTTCTCACACAGTCCAAAGTCACCTTTTTTATTAAACTTATTTTTTAGATTTCACCAGGATAGCCCATGTGGAAGAACACAAGAAGATACTTTTTAAAAAAATAGATGGACTGATAGATTTTTACATTCCCTTCCTACATGAAAGTAAATAAAAGTTACAGCTTTAAAACATTCCTCAGCTCTTTAATAAAGTAATGTATTTCACTCCCTCTATTAACTCCCTGTGAACACTCAATTTCTTGTCAGAATACAAAAGCCACGTCATCAGCCCGTGCACTAACACACGTTCATAAACAAAATACCATTGAAGGCAGCCTAAGATGTCATTACCTTTTACTTGGATAAAAATTTCTTGACATTCAACTGGAACCAATCAGGTATTTCAGAACTGTTTAACTCCCTTCCTCAGCTAACAACTATAATACAGAGACATAACAGTGAAAAAGCAGGTAGACCCCAATAGTCATAACCAAGTATGCAGCAAATGCTTTAAGAGACACACTATCAACAAAAATTATTTGCAGTATGACCCAGAGAAAATGTAATCACTTGTACAAGATGCAAATTACAGCTTTAGCCAGGAATCCAGTGAGTGATGATCTTTCACCAAAAAAAAAAAAAAAAAAGGAAAGAAAGAAAAAATTAACCCCCTAAAAAAACCCACCAAGCAGCAGCCTTAGCTTATTAAAGTGTTTCTTAAACAAGCAATTAGTAACTCACTTCTGCTGCGGTGTCTTTATGTGACCCCAGAAAAAAAGCCAAGGGCGGGGTGGAAGGGGGAAGGAGAACGACCAGAGAGGAGCAGGCAGAGCCGCTCATCCAAACCAAGGCTGCCACCTCGTGGGCTTGGGCCAGGGGCAGCCCCAGGGCTTCCCAAGGCAGAATCAAGAGGGTTTTGACCCCATCCAGGATGAGGAAATGCAATCCATACTTAGTTTTGTAAGACATGATGATTGAACATATGTTTAAACTTGCATTTGCCTCTGGGGCATATTTTCTTCAGCTACAAAGCGCATTTCATGTGTGCATGAGGCAAAGTCAGCAGTCGGTGAGTGCACTGACTTTAACCATTTCAGCACATTCTCATCTCTCACTGTTTGTGGGTGTGCTACGGAGCCTCATGAGTCACCCTCTCCATGTCCTACGTCAGTCTCCTGGAACTTCATCCACTTCCTTTAAGGGACCGGTCTCAGGCTGCAAGTCCCAATGCAAATAATTCCCTTGTAACAATTATCAACTCTAGTACTCCTTTTATGGGCAGAGAAGTACTTTAAATAAACTAGGTTAGGTAAGATAGAAGTGACTTTATATATATACAGCAAATATTTATCTGCTTTATTCAAAGTAGCTGGTCATAATTGTTATGTTATGCAAACCATCCTGAATATTCTTCATATTTCCAAGAAGAGCATTTTCTCTCTTTGTAATAAGACATTACTAGAAAGCAACTAATTCAAGGCCTATTGCAGATAAGATGAATTTTATCCAGCTATCTGAAATGTTAATCTGTAATTTACGGGGCTTCCTTTTTGCACACACTGTAACCTTGTATTCCCCAAACGTGTATGTGCCTTTTGTAATCAAACATCTGCAGTTAAACTGCACTTGACTAGAGCCAGTTTAATTAAGTTCTTTAGGGTGACTCATTTCTACTGATTAAACAAGGATATAGGAGAAACAGGGAAAGTTGTAAAACTTGTTTCTCTTCTTACTGTAATTCCAGACACATAATTCTTCCTTCATCAGCTAGCAGCTGGCAAAAGCTGCAACAGAGTCATGATGATTTATTGTCACGCAGCCTTACTTCCCACACAAGCTACGAGTCAGCTTGTGCACTTGTCTGTCTCTGAGGTACAGAATGCAGCATTTTAGCTACTCTGTTCTGGTCCTCACTGAGAAAGAAGGTCTGTGTGATTAAAACCACAGGCATTAAAGTAAGAGTTATGTGGTATCTACATTGTTCCTTATTAAGTCAAGATGCAGATTTTCAGCTGCTCACCATTGCTTTCCTATCTTGCTTTTACTCAGTCATGAGGATGTCAGTTCAAGTATTGTTTTAATGTCAGTTGACCCTGTTATTTCTATTTCGTTCTTAAACAGACGAACATATTTTTTTAAAAAAAAATTAAATTTTTTTTTTTAAAAGGCACTTCAGATCCAGGTATCCAGGTTGTTATGCCAGAATAATTACTTTTTCTATACCAAAGAGTTTCCAGACATGTGCACGCTAAGATATGACAGTAAACTGTTCTCTTTCAATGATGAAGCAGGGCTTCAAATTAGTTTTCGCACTATCTAAGTTCAGTATCTAAGCGTGACTTCCTTCTCACTCTGTGGACTGGAGTTTCAATAGCTTCCCTTCCCCACAAAGTCACCAGTCTCAGATTAGAAAGGAAAGATGAAACAATCTGTTACAGCATAAAACAAAAATTAAAAAGAAATTGTTTTTAAGTTTCTGTCCTCAGACTCAGTTTAAGCCAAGTCATAAGTACAGAGTCAGAATGCACTGGAGTCCACATATAAAAGTGTTTGTTTGTTTAGTTTTAAGATTTATAGATTAATTTATTCCTAATATGGACAGGTTTCAGAGAGATTTGGTCTAAAAGTGATGAAAACTTTGTCATAGAAATAGCAGAACACTGCATACTTCATAATGAACGTGGCAGATTATTTGGAGACAGAAACAGAAAGCCAAGGCACCAAAAATTCTGTCATGAGACATCCAGAATTCAAATTTCAATTATTAGTTTTAAAAGGATTAAATACTTCCCGACTTAATCCTAAGTAACACAATGAAGGAGTGACTAGCAAGATTTCATCCAGCCAGTACATTATAAAATCCACACACAATAACAACACCTGGAAAATTTCCAATTCTCCTGCACATTTGTATTGAAAAACAATGTGCCAGCCAGCTCCTCTCACAGAAAGCGTGGATGGATTGACACAGTTCCCACTTGCTGCCTTGTCTTTAGATCCTTTCTTGCAATTTCCAACATTGTGAAACTGGGAATCTGCCAAATCAGGAGCTTCTATAATTTCAAGGCTCTTAAGCCTTGATTGCTCAACACACTTCCACACCAGCTCAGAAAGCTGATATTGTTGATGTTATGACCATCCACCAAGTTCCTCCACCTTCCTGCTTAGCAAGAGCAGCTTAATTTGGTTCACATGTGAACTCTGCCACCATACCCTGCAGTTATCAGACATCCACAGCAGTCACACTTCTGCTACTACCAACACTCCGCTGCTGCTGTAATCTTCTTTATGTATCTTGGGAGGGAAAAAAGCAACAAAAGGAAGTGAATCATTGCAAGTTTGAGAACTCAATTATACTTTCATAGGGTAGATGCACCAAGCTATGCAGATGAAAAACACTGATGAACCAGAATGGCAGACTTGGCAAATGGCTGTACAAGGTAACTGGGGTTCAGTCAATTATTTACTCTCCTCTCTGTTTCTAGGGGGCCTTATGCAACATCAAAGCCTTTTACATGCATCATAAATGATATTTAAATGCTAGATAAGGTCTTGCTCAGGGCTTTTCTCTGTGGACACTTTTGACTTAATTGAATATATTACCCTATCATTGTATACTTTTAACAATAGACATTTCTAATCTTCCTATGACTAACACCAGTCCTTACCAATACTCACATTTTCATGAAAATAAACCCAGAACCATCCGAATGTAAAATAAGTTCCAAGAATCAGACAATGAATAAACAGCAATAAATGAACAATGCAGTAAGGCAATGCACCATTGCACTTTATTAGGCTGAGGAAAACAATGTTCATTCAGCTGGAGTATTCACAGAACCCCAGAATAAAATCAGTATTTTAGAAACCTAAGCAGACATGCATCCCACTGCTATTGATAAAGTCCTCCCTGGGCCTACTTTTCTCCAGATTAAACAATCTCAATTCCCTCAGCTGCTCCTCATCAGACTCGTGCTCCAGTCCCTTCCCCAGCTCCGTTGCCCTTCTCTGGACACACTCCAGCACCTCAATGTCTTTTGTGTAGTGAGGGGCCCAACACTGAACCCAGGATTTGAGCTGCGGCCTCAACAGTGCCCAGTACAGGGGGACAATCCCTGCCCTGGTCCTGCTGGCCACACTATTGCTGACACAGCCAGCATGCCACTGGCCTTCTTGGCCACCCGGGCACACCTGGGCTCATGTTCAGCTGCTGTCAACCAACATCCCCAGATCTTTTCCTGGCAGCAGCTTTCCAGCCACTCTGCCCCCAGCCTGGAGATGCAGGGGTTGTGACCCAAAGGCAGGATCTACCTTTACCTTGTTGAACCTCAAACCACAGGCCTTGGCCCATTGATCCAGCCTGTCCAGATCCCTCTGCAGAGCCCTCCTACCCTGCAAGCAGATCAACACTCCCATCTAACTTGGAGTCATCTGCAAATTTACTGCAAATTGACGTTGCCCTCCATCACCTCACCATGTTCATTGATACAGATATTAAACAGAACTGTCCCCAGATCAACACCACAACCAGGAGATAAAAAACAGCAAAAGACATCAAACAAAAATTGTTTGTGTCAATTTCCCACCTCTCAGTAGATTTGTGAGTCAAGAGGGAAGCCCACAGTTCTTCCTCATCCTGCCCTTTCATCCAAAGATTTTGTTGAGAAACGTTTCAGAAGAAATGTTTAAAAGAAACTGCTTTCAGGTGCTATGATGCTGTTAATTTAATATTACATAAAAACCAAAGCAAAAAAAGGATTTTATTTGATTTCCTGACAAGCATGAAACAGGAAACAGAACATTCATTGGCTAATATTTCTTTAGTTCTTTAGCTTTTCAAGAGGATTTCTCAGGCAACAAAAACAATGTGAGGTAGGTTTTTGTCCATATGGGTGTCATGCTTCCTGTCATGAATTTACTGCTTTGTTTGCCACACGGTAAATAAATTATGTAAAAAAACCCTAGCAAACAACAGCAAGTAAAAACCAGCAGGCTCCCAATAAAAAAGGCTCTCATTAACCCAAGTGGAATAGTCTCAAAGCCTTCTCAACACCATGCTCCCTTCATGCAAACACAAACTAGGTGCTAAAAACTGCATGATCTGTGGCAATTTTCACCAAAAAAATTGTAACGAAGTGCAAGCATTTGTCTACATCTACCATTTAACATTGCAATTGCTTTTTTCCTCTAGCACAGAGTAAATTTTTTTCTATAACAAAGTAGACACTATTGACTTTGTAATGTCTCCCAGGGCAGGAATTTCAGGAGCCTCACAACACTGAAGGTACCAGCATGGCCCAGCATCACAGCAGCACTGGGAGATTAAAACATTTGCCATATGTGAAAGATTCCGTGAGCACAACTGCTGCACTGCTGAAGTGAACAAGAGTTTTTCCACAGCCCATCCCCCATGACACCCTGTACCACATTAACTGCTAAAAACTCAAAACCAAAATAAAAAAATTCTCTTTTTCCTTCTCTGATGTTAAATAATGCAGACTTAATGCATCAGTTATAACAAATAATTATTTAACTTAATTTTCAAACTCCCAGTATTGCAGTCTACTAACCTCTTAGAAGATTAGAAGTAAAGCTTACCAAATTTTTTCTTGTTCCATTCCTCCTCTGGCACACTGGTTTATTACAGCAGGGCTGCTCATGGTAAGGGCTGAGTTTTCAGAATTCATTTTTTTTCTACAAAAGAACAACATTAAAAAAAAATGCTATTTAAGTAAAGATTGTGGTTGCTAATTAAGTAGAAAATGGAAACTTTTAGACAAGAACTTTTAAAAACCAAATACAGTACGTTTTACTCATTTAAGTAAATGTCCTACATCAATGTGATTAATTGGATGAATACACTGAGAAGGATTTGGCAGTTTTATGGACTTGCTAGTTATGCCAAACCCAACACTGATTGTCTTCTGTTTACTTTTCTGAACACATGCCAAGAGAGTTGATGTCAGCAAGCCTGTATCCAGGGCTGTGCATCATGGCAGTTCTGTTAATTCAGAGCAGCAGTCACAGCCAGCACTGCTGTGGAATGATCCACACACACAACATGGGGGAGAAAATGTCGATTTCTAACATGTAAAGATTTACAGAAGCTTTTTAGCATATTTTAATAACTTAGGATCATACTTTGCCGATTGCAGAAAATAACAATGCATTCATGGCTGAAGTCCCTCTCTAAAACAGCACAGACATATTGCAATAGCAATTCCCAAGTTACACCGCTTACAAGAAGTCTGTAAGATCAAGTAAGTTTCCAGTAAAAGACTTGCATGGCAAGAACAAATGAAGACTTAACATAATACAAGTTAATTCCACCATGAAACAGTAATAATTTCTTAGTAACAAGATCCACTGTTAACCCGAAACTTCTGAATCCTATAGCTTCCCTACCCACTCCCTTTTAAGGGGGGGTGGGGGACAGAGGATATTTTTAGCTATCACTCATCTTATTTGACTTGATTTGACACCTGGTTTGTATTATGATCAGCACAAGACCTAATGGATTAACAGAAATCAGGCTCAACTGAATATTACTTAACACCTACTAGTATATATCCAGAAAATAGCCTGTGCTTGTCAAGATAGTAATCCCTTACTTTTTTCAAGTGGGTACAAAGAACCATTCAAAAGCTGGTTTAACTTGTGTGAAACCTCAGTCAAAATCTGACTTGACAGATTTCAGGGAGAGCATGAAAAGCTATTCATGACTACAGTGCACACATCCCACCACTGGCAGGTAGATAAGACCAACTTGCACAGACTAAATGCTCTGAAGAGAATGCCCATCTTGGTTTCAAAAATCTGCCCATGCAAGAGTGAATAAACAGCCCTGGCAAAGCCCTGTTTATCAGACAGATGTCCCAGTACCAACAACCAAACTTGAGTCCTTACTGACATTAATGTCTTGGTTTTGCCTGCCTCTTGCTGTGAACCGAGCCTGTGGCACTGACCCTTCAGAGCAAACAGTATGGATTTGCAAGAATAGGTCCTTAGTCTTGCATTTTTTAAACATCCCTCATAATAGAGACGGATAAAAGTCTATTTCTGGACAATCTTGTTTCTTGAAATATTTTCTAAATGATCCAACAAACTATTCCTAATGGGAAAACAACAAAAGCCTCACCTCTGTGAAGGCAGGAACAGAGACTCAGCCATCTGACCTCTTTTTGGATCAGTGCCTGACCTCAAATTTACTCCTGATTCTCAAGTGGATCATTTTGAAAGAAATGAAAAGTAAGAAAAAAACAAACAAAAATGCCACAAAGGAAAAAACAAACAAACAAAGAAAGAAAACCACAAAAAAAAAAAAAAAAAAAAAAAACTCAAACCAAATCAACAACACGATACCCCCACCAAACAAATCCACACAAAAAAACTTAATTCTAAGAGTGGCTCAGCAGCAACACACGTTATCAACTAAACTATTACTTGCCTCTCTAGTCTATAAAAGCACAGGAAGAAAACAGTTTTTCTTAAATACATTTTAAAGCAATATTGCAAGAGTCCATACTTAACATCTTCTGCAGAGTTCCCCTTTTTGAGGAAGCAATTTCTTAACCTGAGGAAAGCCCAGATTCTTCAATGATGACAAAAGTTATGGCAACAAGAGTTTTACCTCCTCTTACAGTCACCTGTACCACTAAGATCAAAGGTCCATGGCAAGGTTTGAAGCATTAACTCTCAAAGTTGGAAGGTCAAAGATTCAGATTACAAAACCACAAGGTTGCCATTCCAGCAGAAAAGGTGCAACTTCCACTGCCTTCTTGTGAGCTGGTACTAGAGCAGTGCAACTGTTCAATGTATGAATGAAAAAAACCCAACCTGTTTTCAGAACTCTCCTCCCCACCCTTGGAAATATCCAAGCCAGCACTCCATACACATCTCTGCACTGAGACTTCCACACTCAAACTAGAGCAAAAGCAGAGGTCAGAAGTGATAGAAGTTGCTGTGTTATTCTTTTCTATGAACAACTGATGAAAAAGGTTGACAGAGATCTAACAAAATACATGAAATACGGCATTAACCTAATTTATGTTCTGAGATGCTCTGCAAAAGAAAACCACATAAAGTAATGCAGAGAGGAATACATCTTGTCAAACTGCTCAACTCCCTCACATTCCCAGCCTGATATCTGAGAACAACAGCCGCACGCTGTGCACCTCGAGTGACTTTTGCCTGTATCAGCTGTCCACATCAGCTTCTTTCCAACCACACTCCGTGGTTACTGTCTGGGGGGACAGAGGGCTCTGTTAGAATTCGGAGGCCACATCAGGATTGCCCTCCAGCCACACTGGAGGTTGGACAGCCGTGAGTCAGATGAGCTTTGGGGACCCACTTTTGTCACACTGTTCCTTCTCAACAGGTCTACACAGGTTCTTGTTCACTCTCTACCAGGGGCATCAAGTAGAGAAACAGCTGATTCCCACAACACTGAAAAGTTTCATGGCCTTGTCAAAATACCAAAGGTTTTTTAGTTTCTAAATGGCAAACAGAAAATCGGTATCTGTCAACACTTTACAAAGCCAGGGATACCAAGCACCACTACTTTTCTTCTTGAAGGTAATTGCAGAGAAAAATTCTCAGCCTGTAGATTCTCTCCTTCCTCATGCACCATAGAGTTCCCTTAAGACCCTTTCTTGAGAATAAATATTTTTTAGTTAAAAAAAAAATCATTTAAATATATACAAGGGGAATATATTTTTTCAAGCATTAAGAATATTTTATGGACATATTTCCAGTGAACATACACCGCTTCAGTAGGTCTAAAATCAAACTGGTTTTTTTTTTGGTGGAAAGAAAGTTGTAAGGCTTATACTCTCTAAAAAATATTGTTCATATTCAAAGTGAGCCACACAAAATGAAAGCTAAAACTAGCAAAGGAAAATTTTGTATATGTTTAAAAATATATATATGCACACAATCAGAATACTACAACTATCCTCAGAAATTAGCCTCCAGCAACAACAACATCTTAGAAAATGAAAAGCAACTCGAGAAGCAAAAAAACAATGTTCAGAAAAAAAATATGCTGTTCACAGGTGCCTCTTTCTGTATCAGCATCCAACTCTTGTTTGGACTTGAACTTCATGGCATAGTCAAGGTTCATGATGAAACTTGAAGGAGGAAAACACATCTATCAACTTCCCTCTTAAAAACCTGAAGCCAGATGCCAAGACAAGTCACTGAATACTAATTTAAGAGATTGCTCAGACGCACTCTGTTCCCCAGCCTGTGCACACTGAACCTTGCCTGTTCCAGATAAGGGACACGATCTTGAACTAGGTGCTGTCCTGGAGATCATGCTGTGCTGTAACAGCAGGAAACGGGCAAAACACAACTGCAGAACAAAAACATAGGAAAACAATGCCAGAGAGTTTATTTATAACAACTAAGTTTATCACTACTCTCTCTGTCTTACTGAGGAAACTTGAAGAAATATCCTTGCCAGTTTTGATGAGACATCTGAAATTCAGAATACTTCATCTTCTATGGCCAAGTATAGGTTGCTTAACACTAGAGTCCCCAGAGGGAAACGTGAACCCTAAAATTCTCTTAAGTTATCTCTTCTATGCTTCCATTAAATGGAAGCTTCTATGCTTCTCTTTATCTGAAGCCTTATCAGTCCATCTGCCTTACAGCAGAATCTTACACCACATAATGGCAGAGAAAAGCCTAGCAGTGGTAAGTCACTAGCTCAAATACTGACAAGTGTGTTATATTTAAGTATATTTTATTCATTTGTATTTAATTTGGAGAGTTCTGCAATTGCCCTTAAGTGGACAAAAACAAAGCCTGGGGAAAGCCTCTAGTACAGCACAGCACTAAAGCCCCTGAACACCTGCACAGAACAGCACTGCAGGATCGCTAGAACAGAAAAACATGAGAAGATTCAAGGAAAGGATTGAAATCACAACACCCCACAGGCACAAACCTGACTTATATCTGGAAGAATGGGGTATCAGCCAATCTTGTTAAAACTGATTCCCTACACAAAGCCCATTTTCTCCTCCACCTTTTTTTTCCCCTCCCCTCATGTTATTAAATGTAGATACACTTTGATCCTCAGGCTAAAAATATTTTTTGCCTTTCCTTCAACACCCTATTTCTATCTCCAGACAAGATATTCACAGTAGCCGTAGTTAAAAAGATAACATATCATTCAACAGCTGTTCACTACAGTTAAAGCAAAAATAATTAATATCTTCTGATGAAACATGTTCCCACAGTTCCTCACCCTCACTAAAATGCTTTGCATTGTTGAAATAGTATCTCGTTATACTTAGCTGATAGGAAAACTGTGAGGAGAAAAAGTCTTTTCTGAACTCTAAGAACCCTCAATGCAGAAACTATTATTCTTTTTAATGAAAAAGAAGGTAATAGCATCACTATGTAATGGGCAATAATGTGCATCTACTACAAGGAAAAAGGTGTGCTGCCCACCATCGTTCTCTGAAGCAAATGTCTTTATGCTCACAAAGCCTGAAGAGCGGATTACCAGTTAGCAGGTGTAGTGTAACATCTCTAAAGAGGCCATTCCCATTTCCTCCCTAACTGCCTAAAATCTGCTGTTTCTAGTGAATGAACATATTTACTCTTGCAGTGCTTTCTGAAAAGCAACGTTTCCACACCCAAAGTCAGCAAACACAAGTATCTCCCATCTCGATAGCATGCAGCTCCCAACCAGCTGCCGCCTTAGGCAAACAGTTTGTTAAAGCAAACCAAACTTTAAACCAAACTTCACTATTTAACTTCATAACAAAAAAAATTCTAAAAACAATCTTTTCTTCAAATTGTTTTTCTAAGACTCTCAGATATGGCCGTTGCAAAACATTTTTATGCCACTGCAGCACACTTCAGTGAAACGAGGTGAAAAGTCAAGAAGCTCTTGAAGAATATTTCAAAGTAGTGCTGAGAATTCCACTTTGTATGACTGCTTCAATCCAAGTCATCCATGCAGCATACCATAAACTTGGTTTCACACACACCATAGTTATTTTTTGACCTCAAAGAACACATGTGGTATATTATTACTTACCCTTTTGGGTCTAAAAATGCACCTTATGTTCTAAAGAATGATGTTTTGGAGAACCTTTTCAAATACCTATTTTCGAGAGTTTTTATTCCTGTTCTGAAGGCATCCTATTAAAAATATATGCCTTCCACTCTCTTCAGAAGTGCAGTTAAATTTTATTTAGGTACTTTACAGAAGCATATATACAAAGATATTTGGAGGCAGCAGTTCAGAGAACCACAGGTGCTGCACATTTTGGTGAATCTGTCAGAACTCTTCAAGGTGACAGAGAAGCAGCTTTAAAGTAATGGAATGACCCTGTTTCACACCAAGTGTTCAGTTTGGCTACCTCTCCCACAGACACACAGTTGCTGTAGACAGTGAGACAGTCCATCCAGCATATGGAAAAGACAATATTTAATTCTGAGATAGCATGAATGTTGTACTTATTCTCAGCACAAAGTGCATTAAAAGGTAAAAGACAACTATTCAATAAATAAATAGATAAAAAGTTCATTCCAGGCTGAAGCCAGAGCACTGACATGAAAGAGTGCTCCATGCTGGAGAAATACAGCCCAGTATGAGATGACACTGTCAATAGAACCAGTCCTTGGGTCAACTGAACCTTAGCACTTTTCCCTAAAAAATACCAAAAGAAATGGAAGCCAACCAATTACATTGTAATCCATCCAACATTACTGTCAATGAAAGCCCCTAGAGAACTTGCCCAGCATCAAAGAGAGGACAGGGTTACATCTCAGACAGCTTTCAGAACCATTCAAATACATTTGTATGGTAAGACAGCAACATCAGGGACACCACCAGCAGGCACATGCACACGTTCTACTGCCAAAATATAAACACTGATTTTCCTAAACAATTTAGCAGGTTATTGTTCAGGAAAGAACAAGAAAGAATTGAGAATGCTGGTTCAGTCTGTCTTGCACACCAGAATATTATATAATACCGCCCATTGCTGCCATGAATAGAGGAGCAGGGACTCATCCACGCTCTCCAATCTGCAGTTATCAGGAGCTGCCAGTGGTTTCAAGTGAAACTTGAGCAGTGCAGGGCACAATAGGGAATGTTTGTGAGCTTTGTTGTCACTTTTGGCATGGTAGTTGATTGCTACATCAATAAAATAAAATAAAAAATTAAGGCTTCAGTAATCTTGTATCTTAAAATGTGCAACCAAACCTCTCATCTGATTAGAACAAAATTTAACATTATGAAACACCTGCAAAGACTTCAACAAAGCATTTAAAAGAGAAGGTTTAAAATGCAGAAGATACACACAAAAAAATGAAATATAGTTTAAGCAGAATACAGAGAACACTAAGTACTATACTCTATTCAACACACGCAGATATCAAGAAATTTTTCTGTCATTGATGTTGAAATTACATATGTTATCCTGAGACAAATCTGTTTCTCTCTGGACTAAAAGACCCAGATGTTCCTATTTCAAATCTCTGGCTTCAGCACCAGACAGCAAACAAAACCTATCCCTTCTATCAGGGAGATTTCTCCAGCACTGCCCATTTCTCTACCCTTTACCCCTCTCCAAGCTTTTATTTCTTTTCAGCAAAGCAAGTAAACAAAACACATCAGTATAAAAGTGCAGCTTCCACTGGAGATTTAATGCTAGCCTTTGGTCAGTTTAACACACGAAAGGTTATCTGACTTCTATCATAAACTATGATTTCAAATGCAAATAAAATTACTTTTAAGCTAAACATATTGTATTGTGTTTTTCAGTTGACACTATGCAGGAAAACAATGTTGAGACGTCCTTTCCAAAGAATATGAGTATTTATGTTCCCAATTTAGTGACTCATACAACCTGCAATTTGAGATCTATTTAACTCTATCCTCCTCAAACTTCTGTATTTGAAAGCAAGCACTAAGTTTCTATTCAAAAGTTGTAACAATAAAACACAAAGACTTTTTTTCTATTTTTTTTAATCTAGATTTTATCTAGAGGAAAACTACTTCCAGAAGTATCTTTTTGCTGCTTCTGTAAAGAATATTAAAAGGGCTATACAAAGCTAAGTCATTTTAAGGAACAACTTACTAAACAAAAAAGATGTATTTTCTGAAACTAGCACTGAAATTAAACCTTTTTCATCGTAAAGGCAGACTCAGAACAAAAAAGAAAAATGAGATACAGCATGCATGCTCAGTATAAAATTAATGCAACCACTGTCCCTTTTCTTCATATTATTCTCATCCTTTCAGCATATTCCTGCTTCCCTCAAAATAAAGAGGTTTATCCTAAACAAAAATACATTAGGAACAAACGAAAACCAAAAGAAATACCCCATCAATTGAGACAAATACAACACATTTTTCCCCTTATCAGAATCATCACTGCCAGGAAATGGCAGCACGTGAAAATTTTATCTGCCTGGAAGGGAGTCATATTTTCTGCCTAAAATTAAAAAGATGATGCTTTCAGCCTACTGTCTTAATGATCACGATTATTTCATTCAGGATTATTGCACAGTTTAATACACTTAATTGAAGTTTGTCAAGTTTGCCTCACATTTACATTCTTAGGTATTTAATACATGGAAAGGCAGACAGAGCTGTATTGCCCTAGAACTGAGGCTTTATAGCTTTTCACCTGCAACTGCTAAGCACAGTCAGAATCCAAACCTACAAGGGAAAGTTTCCAAGACCACCCCTCCACACAACAATCAACTCACTTCAGCAAGTTTGTTTTTTTCTTGGTTATTAATTACTTCTCTGTGGAGCATCAACAAATGTTAATTTTGACAGCACCTACTTCTGTAGGCAAAACATTTTAGGGCTCGTCCTCACCCAAGAACCTCACTGTCCACAGGGGAATGCCAGGTCTGGGATATCCTCATCACTGCATATGTCCATACAAACGTGCTGGTGCTGCAATTCCAGCCTGCCTTTAACCTCCCCCAGGTAAAGGCCATACATAAGCACAAGGAGTCAGTCACCCCCAAAATACACCCTATGCAAACGGCTGGTTGTAATCTTCAGGAAATAGGTGATAGTCCACAAAATCGTCTGAAGGAACACTACATGGGCACACAGTAGTGTTTTAAATAAAACCAGTAGGATTCCTGATACAGTACACACAGACATACTCTTCTCCTAGTTATAATACTGAAAATTAATTTAGGAGAAACGGTGAAGTGTTTAAAATAAACTAAAAAAAGCTGCACTTCTCTTTAACAACTAAAATGTCTGAGAGATGATACCAGCAGAGCAGCTGTTCTTGTTCTACAGAAACCACACAAGTCCAGATAATTCTTGCCAACTTTCCAAGTTTATGCAAGCTTCAGTGGTGTAAAAGCCAATAAACTTTTTTGAATGCAAGTTGTACCACACATTGATCACACCTGCAGAGCTATGAGGGCAACTAGAGGACTGTGAGGATAATTAACTGTACAGAAAAGGAAAAAGTAAAAAAAAAAACAAACCAGAATGGAGCACCTTTCTAGTTACACTTCTGATTGCATATATAATAATTTAACACAAAAGGCCAAAACCCTCTTTCAAGAGCATAAAGCTTCTGCTTCTTGACCAGTTTAAACAAAATTTTGGAGGAAATTGCTACATTTTACTATTGGCCATACCTTCAAGCACTGCCCTCAGAAGTGGTCTGGGCAAGACCCATGTCACTGCAAATGACCTCCTCCAGCCACGGCAGCAGCCTCCCCTCGGGCTATTCATCAGCCCGTCATTAGGAAGTGAATAAATGTACACACACCCTTGTGTTTAGGTATTAACAGCCTGATCCTTTCGCCAGGAACACTTTCAGCTGATCCCGGGCTGTGCCGAGCACCTGCGAGTTAATGATTGCCCACGTGTGGGTACTTGACAGCACATCCCTGCACGTTCTACCCCGGCTGGCACTAGAGGGGAGCGCAGCCCGTGTGTGTTTGCACAGCCCGTGTTACATTTGCGGGTGGAGACCACGACAGCCACATGTTAAACAACCGCTTATTTCAGAATAGTTACTTTATAGCTGCTATAGTTAAAAGCAAAGCAGGAGGTGCTCATTAATCACACATTACTGGAGAGTATTTACCAAGTCCTTTATTTTCAAATTTTTTTTAGCAACTACACTGCAGTAATCTCACACGCTCCTAAAGACTTATGCAAGGCTTCAGCCGTTTGTTAATTCCAGATTTCAGATGACCCGAACAACTGGAATCCACAACACACCCCCACAAGCTGAGAGGCACACTTTGGTGACAAAGCAAAGACACTTAGAGGCTAGTTGAATTAAACAAAATAGTCTTCCTCAAACATATCATTTGCCAGTTTCCCTTCATATTTCACAGGAAGAAAATGGCAACAAATTATTTCTCCAAACACAGCTCTCACTCATACACTGAGTACGAGTTGTCTTCAATTAAATACAGCACCTACACAAAGCACTCCAAAAGGATTCCAAATGAGTTCATTGCAGCATTGGCAGCAGCACGGAGATGCTCCCACAGAAAAACCAGAAAAAGCCTTTCATCAAAGGAGAGTGTTCAAAAAGCTAAAGCACTGAAAACTTACAAATAAAACTCAAGGATAAACAAAATTTAAGAGGTCGGGTTAATTTTCTTTAACACTTCAGGCAAAAGATTTAAGATAGGAAGAAGGAAACACTCAGGAACTTTTTATCACAGGAAAAAGTTCCTGGGTAAATTTGAAGGTATTACACATAAACTCCCAGAAGCAGGTATCACTCACTTCAATTCATGAGCAGCAAAACAAAACAGTTTTGTTTAAGGCCATGTGGTCTCACTGGCGGCTTGCTGGAAGCAACTCCACATAATACACCTCCAAATTATGTGCACATACAACTCCCACAGCTTGGAATCGGGCCAGAACAACTGTCTACACAGAAACAGTCCTGAGAAGAAGTGAGCTATTCAAAACAGAGCGGAGGTCTGCGAGAATGTGCAGGGAATGATACTGAGTGTTACAGTGTCTTCACGGGTCACGAGGCCTTGTGACACTGCTAACCCATACACACCGCTCCGACGGGAAAGTCAGTGACTTCTCTGTGCAAAACAACACATTTACTGAAACTGGCTCACAAACATTTACTGAGAACAGGAATCATGTCATACAAAAATTGAAATAGGAGGACTAGAAGAAGAATCCACTAAATGACAAGCCAGAGATATGCCCGTGCTTTCCCTTACTTCATCTGCACCAAGGGCAGCTCTGTTTCACACACTCTAATACCTATATTCTGCAAAAAATCCTTAGCTCCGTTTGTTTCCAAATCCCATGGGTTCTCCTATTCTGAACTCAAATTCTGTAGATACAACACCTCTCTCGTAACTTGTTGCACTCGGCAGACCTCCATACCTGCTACAGAACCAAGTATTCAACCAAAGTAATTCCATAGCAAGTGTTTGAGGATGAGGGAATTTCCTTTGCCCTTTAACTGTGAAAATGTACTAAAGGATTTAGTTGAATTTCTGGCACGAACGTAAATGGTTCCGTAGTAAATCACAGCTCCCGGCCGCTGCCCAGCAGAGCACTGAGATGAGCGGCAGCGCACGGACCCCGCAGCCGGCACGAAGCCGCGAGTCCGCGCACCAGCGCAGCCTCCCCACCACAGTCACTGCGGGCTGCGGAGCCTCGCTCCACAAGTGTAACTCATTACGCTCCCTGTTTGTTTTTTTCCACTTTCCTTTCGGCCCGAGCCTCCCCCACCTCCTTTCCCCAGGCGGGGGCCGTGCGGGCGGAGGGAAGGGCCGAGAGCCGGCTCCGGGCCCCGCCAAGGCAAACAGCAGCGGGGGCACAGCCGCTCCGTGACAACCACCACGGGGCTCGAAGGAGGCGACCGGCCCCGCGCACCGTGGCCCTTCCCTCGAAACCGACGCTCGTGTAACATCTGCCCCTAAACACACGCTGAAACTTCTTCAAAAGCACAAATCAGTAAAGGCACCCGAGCGGGAGCGGGTCGAGGGCCCGCCGGCCCCGGAGCCGCCCCGTCAGGGCCCCTCACGGGCACGAGCAGCGCCCGCGCGTCCCGCACCGACCCGGGCAGCGCGGAGCTGCGGCCTCCCCCGCACGGGGCATCGCGGAGCGGGCCGAGGAGCCGGAGCAGGACCAGCCCCGATCCACCCAGCAGGAGCTGCCGGGAGTCCCCCCCCGACCCGCCGTGGCACCGCCGCTACCGCTCCGTGCGCTGAGTCCCGTAAGGCGCGGCGGGTCCCCCCGGAGCGACCTCCGCCTCAGCTCCGCCGCCTCCGGCTGCCCCAGGAGAGCCGAGCCCGTCCAGCGCCGACGGGCAGCGCCCACCTGCGCAGCCCCGCCGGAGCCCAGCCCCAGGGGACGGCACTCACCTTGCCCCGTCCTGCTCCTGCTCTCTCCGGGCATGCGGCTGGCGGAGCGGCCACCCCGGCCCGGCGGCAGCGAGAAAGGGCTGCGGAGGGTGGGCGCGGGGAGCCGGCGGCAACGGGCGGGACGCGGTCCCGGGGCTCCGGGCGACTGTCACGGCCGGCAGAGAGAGGGGATGCGTCTCTGTGTGTGTATTCGCCTCGCCCCGCCGCCCGCCCCTCGCCGCCGGCCCCGCCCGGCTCCCCGCCCTTCCCGCTCCGGCTGCTTTCCCGGCTCCAGTCTGCTCCTCGGTTGTGTCTCCTGTCCTTCTCTTCCGCTCTGGGTCCCCTCTGCACGGCTCATCCCGGTGAGGGGCGGCCGCTCGGGCCCACAGCAGCTGCCTCCGCAGCCCCGAGCCGCTGCCGGGCTCCGCCGCCCCGGCCGCCCCCATCCCTCGCCTCCCGGCCGGGAAAGGTGAACGAAGCCAGGTTGGGCTTAGGAACAGCTAAGGAGGCAGACCGACCATAGACGGGCAAAGGACATCGCGCCACGCTAAGTCTCAAACGAGACTAACAGCAAGCGACCAGGAGTAGGTCCCACTAGGTTAAAAACTTGGGGAAAACAGCAACAAATAGGGTAACAGGCGTGTGTGTTTTGGACAAAACCGTACTATAGAAATACACTCCAAAGTCCTGTTGACCTGGGAAAATGTAGGGATGTGAAGATGGAGGTAGGTGATGAGCACCTTAGATGAGAGACTCGTTCTAGGTTGTGTTTGTACTGTGCCTGGTAAAGATCATCTTATTTTCTGCGACCGAAGTCAGTATAATAATAATAAATACTAACAATTACATCACTTAAAATCAAATTCAAATGAAATGTAGGTGGTAGGTCTCTCACAGTAGCAGCATTGCCAATATAAAACAGCCAATGGAAAAACAATAACAAAGAAACTCATCACATTTTGTAGTCCTGACACCAGAAACATTTTACAGCAGAATAACTAGCAGTTAAGTATGGTTTGGCCTTACTTTCTAAACCAACATCTTGCAAGGAGATTTCACCTCTCAGTTGTTTCTAATTGCTGAGGATAGGAATGTGGTTTCAAAGAAACATATAGACATCAGACCTTGCTTTAAGTAAAGGTCTCTAATTCCATGTCATTTCTTCAGGTTGGAATACTAAAGTAATCTCTTAACTCCACACATTCTGGAATTAAAATATATTTCAAGAAACTGGTTCTTAAGGTGAATTATTTTTAAAGTAGGGACAGTTCAACTGGATAATAGCCAACAAGATGCCATAGTAGTTTACAGCTGCAGGTTTTTTCTGCTCCTAAAGTAGCAATTCACATAAATTACACAGGTGTGTGGAGACTTGGCACTTCTCGCCCTATGGCAGTCAGGGATTTATGTTTTAAGCAACACCAGGTTATGGGTAAAACTTGGGCTCTCAGCAGCATTTATGTAATTAGCAGAATGGAGAAATCTGTGAGGTTGCTGAATCTGATAATTTCTGATGAGTTCCTGAAACACTGAGCCTTTGTCATAGCTGTAGGCAAGGTAAGTGGAAAACAGACATCCCACCCACCCCCCCGCTTTGGCAGTGCCTGTTACAAAGGCAGAGATGCACAGGCTGTGTGTGTCCATTCTTTATCCAGGACTTACCATGTCTGTCATGGAAAATGGCAGTTCCATGTTTTAAAGCTTAATTTCATATTAATTATCAGGAAATGGGAAGATGCGCTCTGTTTAGAGATCTTTAACTTTTAGAGTATTTTATGTGTCCTCAAAATTTCCACTTATGCACACAAGGAATGACCAAGTAGTTGATGTAACATGTATAATTATATATCAAAGTGGAATCTGCTCAAACACATCAACTAAAAGCATTCTCCAGGGAGACTGAACACTTTTCAGTAATTACTAATTTGTATTTCCTGGGTTTGAAGATGATATATTGTATAATATAATGTAATTTGTAATTGTTGTTTGTTCAGCTTTTTAAAATGATAACAAACATGGAATTTTCTTTAGTATGCAAAATACAAAATTCAACTGTTAAATGTACTATTACTTCAGTCCAAACCATTATCTTAAAAACACAGTGATACCTGACTGTTATACTTTAAAAAAATGTTTAGCAAGCCAATTCAAGGATAAAAACATGAATGTTCAAATAAACGTAGTGGTATTTCTCAGGTTTGGAGTCAGTCTAAGCAGAGGGGAAAGTTCAGAAACAGATCCTGCCCTGTTTTCCTGATTCACTGTCACTGGTATTCCCACTCCACCCTCAGTAGCTGAGCATTGTCCAACTCTTCAGCAAAGAGATGGTGACTTCCTTCCTAACACCTAAACACACCTTGGCATGTTTGCAAAAGCTATGATAGAGAGCAGTTTCCTTTCTGTTGATGACTCACGGCTTTTACGGGTACATCCCCTCTATTAGACATTGCTAAAGACAAGTAGGTCTAATTCTATTCTCACTTTTAATTATTTTGAAATAAGTATGATGTAACTGACAGCAATTAAATAACTTCAGATTTTCATCAAAATTATTAAGGTGTCATTCTTGCAACCCAGGTTCTCATCAAGCAGTGCACTTCCAGAGGAATAGTACCAAGGATTGCTATGGGGCTGAAACAGGCCCCTGCAGAGTCTGCCCTGAGGTACCTCACACTTCAGAGGTCTCTGTGGGGTGTTGTAAAGCAAATGAAACATTGCTTAACACCTGCCGCAAATCTACCTCTTCCTTCTCCTGCAGTTCTTGCTGTGTCACTCTGTTTCCCACCATGCTCCATCAGTAGATGACTTGCTGCAGTGGTGCCAGAGAACTCTGGGGCATGAACCAGTGCCCACCACCAGCGTGGCTCCATCGCACAAGTTATTGCTGAACGCCAAAGCTGCAACAATAATCTCTAACCAAATGCATTGTCTGGTCACACACTGCTCAAAGAATCACCATTATAGCTCAAGACCAAGACATGAAACTCTGTGTTCTGCCTTCAGCTGACACCAGCCCACCTCTGCTCCCAAGTGATCCACGTCCTATACCTTATCTAGCTCCTACCCAGTTCTCATGTAATATGAGGACAGTAACACTTGCTCATGGCCTGTATGTGACCAGTTGTGCTCCTATAAAGAAAAATCTGTCTGATCTGTGTCCCACTTCCATCACTAGTATCTGATTTCACAACCAGACCCACTGAGATTGGTTGAATCACCTGAGAAATAAAGCATTACTAAAAAGGGTGTGGCCACTGCCTTCTGGAAAGGCCGAAAGAATGTTGTCAAAAAGCACTTTTATATAGTGATTACAGTTCTACAACTTGCACCAGAAATTATTTTCACCAGACAGCTTGCTGCCCTGAAAGCATTCCTGGCACTGGTTTTCTCAATGTAAAATCCTTCTGGGAACTTTTTTCCTTTAAAACACAGTTTAGCTTGGCAACTATGTGAAAAATAAATAAGCCCATTCTCCAAGTGTTTAATTTTCCTTTTCGCTATGCAAGGCATCCAATTTGACAAGTTTGATCCTCTGTAATGGGGTTAGAAATATTTTTTTTTAACCACGAAGGTGACTTCTGTTTTTAGGTTTGATCTGTATTTTTACTGTAGTGTCAAAGGTAATGAAGAACTCCTGGTTTGCATTTATTGGAAGTAGTCAATATTCCAATGAAAGACAGCCTTAAAAGGTTAATTAATTTAAAGCAGAAAAAACACTGTATCAGTTTCCCAAGCCCTTGGTATAATCCAGGGTTCTGCAGCTATTAAGAAATGTAATATTGAAGAAATGGAAGAAATGTTGTGTTCCTAGAAAAATGCATTATGATTATCAATAGCAAAGTATTTTAGGTTGAGTTAAATATCATCATAAACCTCGCTGGCTATTACAAAAATTCAGAGCAAGTTTTGTGAGCAATTTGATGTTGATTTACAATTAAAGGGTTAATACAGAATTTTCACAGGGAGCGGATGTGTTAAAGAGTTTAGGATTATGTAAAACCACAGACATACACACTTCCCCTGTGAAGAAAAAATGCAAAATTGATGGACTGCCACGACACAAACTTACCTGACTCATATAATCCACAAGACTGCTTCTCTTCAAGCAGATCTTTTTGCACACCAGTAGCAACTAAGTAGTTAGAGTTCCAACTAAATCAGACGCCCAACAGGACAGCATTCCATACACTCACTCATGCTAGCTTAATCTGCCATCTATTGCCAAGGCCTGTGACCCTACCAGGAGAGTCTGGAGAAAGTTTGATTTTTGTAAATCGGCCTCACTGTTACAGCTTTCAGTCTTTTTATTACCTGATGAAGAAAATTCTTCAGTTGATTTCTTCTTGCATGGATTCTTACTATTATAACCATTAAGTCTAATATATCATAAATTATTTTATCTAACATTATATATCTAGGTTTCCTCCATTTACCTGACCAACATACGGAACCAGAGTGGTTTCAAGGCTTACCCCTAAAATTACAGGTTGCAGGGTTCACTGACTGGAACAGTGCTTTGAAATCAGCTGGATGAAAAAAAACCCCACATATAAATCCCAAGTAATTATCACATCCTCTTTGACAAAATGAAACCAGTGCAGGTAATTACAGTTTTGTGGATGTGGATAGGTTTCACTCGGCATGCAGAACAACCATGTACTGCTAGGAGACCTTCAGGGAGGATATAGGGAGAAAATTACATAAAATGATATTAATGCAATTTTATTAAAAAAAAAAATCAAATCTGACCCAGTCCATCCTGTACAGAAGTTTTAGAAGTTAAAATTTCTTAGAGTTGTTTGACTACAATAAAGACCCATCAAAACAGCCGCTTCCCTCCCAGCTGTAGGGCATGAACAGCAGTTAGCAGGTCTGGCTGCTTGTGTTGTGTGGAACCACACTCAAAGTGTGCAGGATAAAACCACTGCACTTTTAAGCCATTTATTTTTAACAGCATAAGAAAAGCTCAGTGAATGAAATAGGAAAAAAATATTTTATTTTAGTATTTAACTTCTAAATTAAAGTATGACAAAACATTATTTCTGTAAATGTCAGGTGCATTCTATTTTCAACAGTCGATGTGTCCATGGACAGGTACAAATTATGGCAACCACTATACTCCTCATTCAAAATGCTGAACACACTGTGACATCTTGAGCTTTCAGCTTTCCAATGCTTTTTCACTCTCCCAGAAAATACACTATAAAATATCTGATGTCCACGCACTTGAGTGCAGCAGAAATTAAAGGGATCCTTTCACCAGTAACATGATGTTTAGAATTTACTAATGCTTGAAAACAGTAGTAAGCTAACCTCTAGTATGTGTGTTAACATATCTTAAAAAAAAAATAAAAATTACAAGGATTTTGCTGCTATTCCCAGCATAAAGAACTCTTGCCAGTTCAGTACTATGTCCTTCCAGCATCACAATATACACAGTATCTAATGGTTTTAAGAACTGTGCCTTTGTAAAAAAGCTATACTAAGTTAGATTACTTCTTTTACTTATATAAACTTTAGGTGTGGGCCATCCTAATCTATATTTTCATTTAATTATATTGTCTTTCTTCTGACTACATACAATATGTGCTTCCACTGTAAGCTAAGAAGGAATAAAGGAATTTTTCTTCCCTCCCACCCCTAGATTTGACTGTTATCTGCATAGACTTCTCATAATTAACAAATAAATTTTGCAAGATTGTACAGCAAATTTTGAACAAATTAAAAAAAACATTAATGACAAGCAATTCTTTGTAAAACTGCCTTCATCCCTTTTCAACACTCAGCTTTCTTAGAGCTCAAAATGAAAACTTAATTTCATTTCATAATACCAGTTCTGCCATGGAATTTAATGGAACACAGAAATCTTCCCAATCTTTAGCTCAGCATTAAATAACAGTAAACAAACTGGGACTTCCCATGGATGAAAGCAGCATTACCTTCACTAGTTCACTGCTAAGAAATTGCCTCCCCCTCCTCCTTCTCATGTTGTGCAGCTTTGGCATTTCTATGCCCAGCAGATCTTCAGCACACAGCTTGTGTCACCTTTCTGCCTGGTCCTACTCAATCCGAACCCTTTCTCCAGTAAAATAACAAGAATTGCACCAAATCAATATCCCTCACAGCTGGATTTAGTGGAGAAGTATTTACCTCTAAATGTTTCTGCCTAGTCTGACTTTCAAGCAATGGGAAAACATGGAGAATTTTGCCTTCAATAAGGCCCCAAGGCACACCTTAAAAAATCATCAAAGGCACAGAAGATTCACTATATGTGTAAAATTACCTGCTTACTTAGAAATTGCAAGTTTTGAAGATTTCCAGGTAGCGTTCTTTGAAATTCAGAAAGCAGAGAGAATAAGGAATGTTTCATTAATGGACAAGACCCTCCAGACCCAACACATGCTGATCCAAATGATCACAGAATTCCATATTACAATTGCAAAGCGTGTCAGAGTTCTGCCACTACCAGTTATACACAAATAACTGTTACAGCACTTTCTTATTCCGCCTGTGATAACAATTTCAAAAGTCCTTTGCTTGGAAATTCCAATGATTAAATATCAACTGACACAAAGAAACCCAAAACAAAACAAACAACCCAAGAAAACAACCCATGAGCTTTACAGCTACTCAGTTAGCCAAAATCATCACTTAATAGTTCTATCTCATGCTATTAAAATGGATAATAAAATGTAACAGTTAACAATGTCTAATTCTCATCTATTAAAACCAAGAGAATATTTGAGGTATCTGAGTTCTCCCTTAATTCTCTTTAAAGTAACCTGCTAGTAGAATGTGAATACAGGTTAAATGAGACAGAATTTGACTCTGTGACCAGAATGAGCAAAGGCACATTGCAAAGGTGTCCTTCAGTATTTCCTGTTCCCATGCTTACTGTAATAGCACCTGGAATTGCAGTTACACAGATGCATTTAACTTCAGAAAAGTTGCTCCTTGGAAACAGGAGGAACCTTTTGGATGAAGATTTATCCACCTGGTCAGTGCAGGAAACAGGACAGGTGTGCTCTGTGTCAGCAAATGAAATGGCCAGTGATAGTTTTTGCATTTTTCCTTAATATTACACTAGTTACAGTACACCATCTTAAACACTAAGTGATGATAAGCAGTGTAAACTCCAAAATAACTCAGTGTCTTCTGTTTGCTTGGCTCGAGACAAAGTATCCCTGCCTGTTAACTACTTGGCTTGGCTTGTTTTACCCCAGGTGGTTTTGTAGCACCATGTCCTGGAATGATAATGTGAACCCCCCATAAAGTGTACTCCTCTCATGGCTAAACAAACCTAGAACATCTTCAATATAAAATATGGTCTTCCTCCTTCCATCTCTTTTTTCTTTACATTAGCCCTTCAGGAAGAAAATAGGAAATTTTGTTTCCATGGTATCACTCAGGATATGGAGGAGCTGTACTGTTGTCAGTTTTAAGAATGATCCTCCAGTCTCAGTGTGGTGCTGTTTGTGAGTCACCACAGCCAGACTGCGGAGGAGAGACGGGAGATTAACGCAGGAGAGGAAGACATGCACTGAAATGAAATACTGAGACACATTAACATCTGGGAAAAGGAGACTGAGGAAGAGAGCTCAAACATTTTGAAAAGAAAGTTATTTCTTCTGATGGAGAATTTCTTGATCTCACCTTTGGCATTTTATCTTGCATATGAAAAAAATCCTGTTCTCATTCACTACAACACTACTGCCGTCAAGTACATCAGCACTTAAAACTAGAGGCTGGACTACAAAATTTACTGAGGTTTTATGTTCCAAGCTATTTTATGCCCAGTTGCAAAGTAATTCCTAGCAAAAAATAGTAAATGTCGATTATGGCATGTGTAAACGGTGTAATATCATGACATTTAAATTGTAACAGGAAAAATTTTAAATGTATGCTCTTCTATTTTTCCATGCTACATTTTTCAAATCATGAAAGAGTTTTTATAAAAAGATGAACAGATTCTAGTTTACTGGCCACAAAAAATCGAATAACAGATCTTCTTCAGGGGCTGTTTGTTCCTTCAAGTAGATTTGGTGCTGAGACAGTGTGGTAGTTAAAGCACAAACAGAGGCTGTTGATAAAGTGGCAATGCACAACAACGTTGTAATATATTATAAAGGAGCAATTGCCTGCAGTTCATCAGTGTGGATGTGGCAATGAAGTTCTGGTTTACATCTTCCAGGCACTAAAAACTTTGTAGTAGTCATTACAGGAGGTTCTTCTTCCCCTACAAAAAGGAAAAAAAAAAAAAAAGAAAAAAAAAAAAAGTGAAGTTCATTAATTGTTACAGTAACAATGCACAGAAAACTAGGAAAAGCCTCTGCATCATCTTGTCATACACTCCTGAGGCTGAATTATGCTCAGCAAAATGTTATCTACACAATAACGATCTTCCTCCCAGGCAGGACTTCTTAGAGAAGACCTAATTAGTGAATGGACACAGTAAAGGTTTGGTTGTTGGTATATCTTCAAAATTAAACTGGTTTGAATGCCAGTTGAAGATGCCAAATATGATGATCTCTTTGAGAATCTTTACTTTGCAGACCAGTAGTCTGCTCGGGAACTACACTGAAAGACAGAAAGGATTATGAATTATGTGATTTAGGGTTTTTATTCAAAAGATTATATCAAACTGTCCTTTAAGGAAGAAAGGAACGATCTTCTTTTGAGATGCTAACTGTCAGAGTTGTTCACATCTGTTCTGACCAAGTAACAGGTAAAATAAGTAAAAAACTGAAATGTAGGGTGAATTCTGAGCAGTAATTTGGGTGTGTCTACCTCTCAGAACAAGAATAAAAGCTAAAAAATTCTATTTACTTCTCTCATTAGCACACATATAAACACTAGGGCTATAAATGTTTTGTATGTCTGAGACACTAAAGAAATTTAATCAGTTGCATTCTAAAAGGCAGATGATGCTTAGTTGTCTCATTGTACCCCGTACCTCGTCAGGACTGTGGTTTGGGGAAGTGTCAGTCAGGGTGGTGATTTTGGATGAGGACAGTAAACGGGAAAATGGCAGAAATTATTGTGGTTTCTTAAGATGTTGGAACATCAGTGTTAAGATCCAACTCTATCAGCACGAGCTCTAATTTTTAACCTCTACAGCTGAAGCATGTTAACAAGGGGGTATGTGACTTGAGAATTAATTACAGGAAAGACTGCCTCTTTCTTCCAGTGCCTCCTTGCAGCTGGGACACCCAGCTGACAGCTCAGTAACTGAATCAGGAGGAGGACACTGGGAAAGCATTCTTACAGGGAGGCCATACATTTTAAACTAGCATCCTACTTTCACTAGAACCTTTACAGAGATCATCTGTAATTTTTCCCACAAATGTGAGAAAAGGCTAAGTTAGAAGATGGTAGGAAACTAAAACTTAGAGTTTTTATTTTGAAAACTGAGTAATTGCGGCTTAATTAATTAAACCAGTAAATCTGTATTTTTTTCCACCTTAAGTTTTTTTTCAGATTTTAACTATTTAGTGATATAGACTACCTAGCTAATAAATATAGGTGCTATATCTGTAAATCAGCATTTGTATTCTCTTCCTCCAAGGCAATTCTGGCATCAAACATTATGAATTATTATGAATTATCTTAATAAGAATAAAAAATTCATTTACCCAAGAGTGAAGTCTACTTAACGCACTGTCAACACTCATTCCAGAAAGCAGGACAGCACACAACCATTAAAATGCAATATTCACCTGTTGTAGCTGCTTAAGGAAAATCTCAGCAAAGAGCAGTTTTATCACAGCAATACATTTGCTGGAACATTCCACACTGAAGTCAGTTCAAAATCCCGTAACTAGTGAGGATATATCATTTTCTTTATACAGCCTGACACAAAATTTACACCTCCTAAATGGAGGCATCTGAGCTGGGTATCTGTTCTGAAGAGTGTCTTCCAAGCATTTAAATTCCTCCACTGAAACCCATTTGTTCATTCCCCAGCCCTGTATCTTGTGAGAAGCCTGATGTCACTCTGAAACTTGAGTTAACCACAGTACAGACGATATCCCTAAAGGATCCAGTATGTGCTGGAGCAAAACAGGATGTCAGGTTTAGATTTATGGCTGTCTGTGAGAATGCTTCACCATATCACCCTCTTGATAACACCACACAGCTGTCAGCTGAAATCCCAGCTGCCAAGGAGTGCCTGGAAGGAAGAAGCTATCTCTCCTAGAATAGGTCAATTAATGAGCAGTAACTTATTAATAGAATTTTAGTGAAATCTTACCTAGCTAAGGTTTCCTCCACACACTTTAAGTTAATAAGATTCATTTTTCCAAAGTTACTCTACCTGTTTTACCAGTATCTTAACACAGTGTTAACCTTTCTCTGCAGCCTTCTATATGGCTCCTCACATATTATCTTTGCTATTTGGAGATGGCAGAAATACTCACAGTAAATCAATACAAGTTTTGAAACACTGCTGTATCTTACCTAAACCTGATGATGAAGAAACACTTCCTGTAATGGAAGACGTTTCCATTTGGTCTGTCAATAGTCCTTCCATTAAAGGTAAAGATAATTCAGATGAAGGAACAGATGAATCATAGATTCCAGAATCTCGAGGCATGTCTTTCAGATTTGAAGTTTTAACAGCATGTAACAACGGCTGAAGGACAGAGCTGCCACCACCTTGAATGTCCTGAGTTTCTAGATCTTCTCCAAGGTTTAAGTGCTGAATTATACAGTGAGAGTCTGAATTCCCCACTGAAATGTTTATATCTGTTTTCAGGTAAAAATCACCATCCATCACCTGTTTACTCACCAAGTCATTTAAAACCAAGCCTGAATCAAATTTTTCCATGACAGGCTCCGAATAGTGTAAAGAAGGTGGAGGGAAGGGAATAAATTGTTTCTCAAACCAATCCGGTTCCTGATCAATGAACTGATGCATATTGCAAATAGCAACATAAAGGGACCTCCCAGATTTGCTCCTGAAGTAATTCCTTTTACTAATGTTAACAGGAAACACCTCTGAATCCTGTACACTAAGATCTCTGGAGTGTAAGTGTGAATAGAGCTGGGGGAGATTGTCCATTAGTTTGTATTTTGTGCTTAGATCCAGAATAGCAGGGATGTCTCCCTCACAGGAGTAATCAAAGTAGACTGCAATGAACTTGCAGAGGTCAGCTGAATTCTGCTTCGCCTGACGAAGCCTCTCTGCAACAGTCAACACAGCAAAGAGAAAGAGTTCTCCTTTTCCTGCATCTTTGGTTACTCCTCTGTGCTTCCAGTTCTTTTTTTCAACAAAGTATTTCATTCCTTTGGAGCACACGATGATGATAAACTGGGACTCATTTATTTTTTTAATAAGCCACTCCTTCTGATCTTCTTTACAGTTTTTCAGATCTTCCCACAAATCTAAAGCCACCTAGAAAAGGGAAAAAAAATTTGTTTGATATTAAGTTTTATGTATATAAACCCAAGTGGTTCCTTAAAAAAAAAAGCACTATGATTTGATACACAGCAATATTTCTTGGGGAATAAAAAGAACATAGAAAATGTGGCTGGATCATGTAAATTACAATTAACTTATAATCAAATGTGGTATCATCAATCCACAATAAACAACTGTGTTTGCCTCAAACAATTTACCATTGTATGTCGGGGTCCATAATGTGCTGCATGTAGCAGAAGTAACAGAATCACAGAATTGTTTAGACAGAAAAAGACCTTTAAGGTCAAGTCCAACCATGCACCCAGGCCTGCCAAGTCTACCACTAAACCATGCCCCTAAGTGCCATATTCACTCATCATCCTTGCATACTAACGAAGCATGCTGCCAAGAATTTTCACATCTAGACAGAAACATAATTAGTGCATATAATATCAAGACCTTCCAGTTAGGATGCAAAACAACAGCAGTTTTTTCTGTTGAGGAAGGTCTGAAGATTTTAACCTAGGAGTTATTTTATTTCGTACTTTGTCAAGCTTTCTGACCATTCTACACAATCTGAAATGCTTGTGTATAGCAAGATGAGGGACATGATGCTTCATCTCACAGGAGGAATGAGTAGTAGGATAAGAGAAAAAAATCAGGTGTAAAAAACCCACATATAGACACATAACAAAACCACTTCAAAGCATTTTTCCAGAGAACAATTTTTTTCTCTGCTGTGTCACCCCTGCCAGAGTAGAAGACAGAGTAGGTGGGTACCCAGAACACAAAGACTCCTGAAAACTGCAGCCACACAGTCGGCTACAGGAAGGAAGTGATGCTGCCTGAAGTGCCTGGTCAGCTGGACTGGATGATCATTGTCAGTTCCTTGCAAACAAACAACTCTAGCCTATGCATGGGGAAGACAGGTCATTTTACTGCTGCTTGGGAGATGCAGGTAGCTTTGTGTCTGGTTTTGTTTCTGTTCTTCAAAATCTTGTGTGACCTGCTGTCTGTGAGAAAGGATTTTTATTATGGACAAATTATTATTTTAAATGGCTGTTAAATGCCACTGGTTTTATCCTCTACGAGAAACCATTCCAATTCCATACCAAAAATACTTGTGCAACTCTTCTGTTGTGCACTGAGCATCATTTTTTATATTAAACTCCACAGCTTTAATAACAACATGTATTATTTCTGTACATAAGTGCTATCAATACTTTGTTATATAAATTTTCTATGATGCCTGAGACCATATATGCCATGGCAAAGCAGTAAGAGCTCATCTCAACACTATTCCAAAGAGGAGCAGTGCAGCAGGGCAAAAATACGTCTCTAAAAGCGGTTTCAAGTAAGTTATTAAATAGTTTATCCTGAACTGTTTAAAACAGATGAAAAAGTTGTGACCACCCCTACCGAACACGAGGCCTCAGCTGTGTTTCTGTGTTTGGTCAGCAGAGAGCAGAGTTGCTGTAACAAAACCCAGCTCCAGCTCATCCCGTTCATATCCGGGGTGGGAAGAAAAACGCAGCACAAAGAGACCAACAATTGTCCTGCCTTTTTCCAGCTGAAAAGTGAAAAACTGGCCACATATTGATTCCATTTTAGACAGCAACATGAGATTCTAAGCCTGTTCATTCAAAGTAGCAATTCGAATGTCTCTCTCATCTCTCTCGAACAAAAACAAGAAAAAGAGTTGCTGATTTTACAGTATTAATGGAACAGAAGGGAAGGGAAGCAAAAAAAATAAAAATCAATTAGTAAGTACACGCTGTCAACAAGTAATCCTAATAATGCAGTTTTTGCTCTATGAGTAGAAGTCTTGATACATTCAACTTCTTTTAAATTACAATACAAAACACAGTTTAGGAATAGCAAAGTATATCAGGTAGACAATAATACCTCTTTGTGGCTGCTGACTATAAAGATGTAAAAGCACTTAATTCAAAGGAAGCTAAACATGGCTGAATGAAAGTCTTGAAATCACGATCTTCTGTTGGTTTGGGTTGTTTTGGTTTTTCTTTTACACTGGGTAAGATCTCTTCATTTCCCCAAGTAAAGAAAATTCATACAGCCAATATTTAGAAAAATAACAAAAGTTATCTCTGAGGAAAGGAGTGACTGAAATATCTACTTTTCCAGCACAGAATTTTGGGAGTGCTGTTTCAATCAAGGAAAAGTTGTTTACATATGAAATGTTGAGTTTACCTCACAGCCACAAAAGTCCTGAAGAAAATAAGCAAAGCACTGGATGACATTAATGTGTTTCTGGCAATCTTTACTGGAATAGCAGATGAACACTTTTGGCCGGGGACGAAGTCTTTCCACATGGAGACCTGCAGCATATGCTGAAGATTCTGAGCTCTCCTCATCTAGATGGGAATATATATTTTCTAAAGTGCAAGAGAAAAGAGAATTCACACTATAAAGCTTGATTTTGTTTTGGGTTTTTGTTACTTTTGTAGGCTCTTTACTCATGCATACAGTAATATTGGTTTTTTCCTAAAGGTTTTCCTCTCCTTTACATCCTGAAAAAGAAAATTGCACACACTTTATTTATCCAGCTTAAGAGTTGCTGCATGTGGAATACACTTTCAAAGTTAAATGTGAAGTTATTTCTGTCCAACTCAGAAAACACAAGGAAAGTTTATTTTATAGATGGAATGAGGTTGTTTCACCTTTATTCAGCTTTAACAGTCTTCAAATCTCTGTTCAAATACTATAAGCCTAAAAGATGTATCATCTTCGAGAGCCTCCTGTCTAACAAAGTCTCTTGTTAAAAAACCCCAAACTGCAACATAAGCCAGGTAAGAATATTGAACTCCAGGTCCACAGACCCTTTCAGGATATCATACAAGATTTCTCCAGTGTATATATACACACCCATGTTTTGACATTAATTTGACATTAATCTGAATTAAGACATGATTAATTTAAATCTAAATAGCTATTAGTGTTTCTATCCTTGCATAGATGCTTTTTTATGCTGGAACATAAAAATCTGGCCTTACGCCAGACTAATTCAATCTAGTTCTACAGCTGATTAAGCTAATTTGGAACAACGTATGAGTAATCCAAAATACAAATATCCATCAAGGGATTCAATTCGGAACAATTCATCAGGAATAACTATTCTGGAACAACTCTCACTGTAGACAAATCCTCAGTGATTTGTCTGCATGTTTTGTTGGAACTGTGCTAGCTGTGAGGTAAGGCATAACTACAGAAGACCAGAAGGTAAAAGGATTTAACCCAGCTGGCAAATAGCACTTGCAATATATCTCAGTGCCAAAATTCAGGTGGATAACTCAGATATGTGAGATTTGGAGAAGTAATCTCTTTTTCCATTATTCATGAAACCACACGAAGCTAAATATCTAAATTCAATATAAAAAGCCACTGTATTTTAAAGATTTAAATGTATCAAGTGTTGCTTGCCAGCTCCTGGATACAGAGGAGAAGTCAGCAAGGAGGGATGGAATTTAAAAACATCTGCAAGCAGGGCTTAAGAGTAAATTTAGGAAGATGGCTTAGAGTGAAAGGTAAAGACAACTTCCAGGAAAGTGAGCAAATCTGGAATAGCAGCTGTAGATAGTATTCCAGACAGCATTGTGAATTGTACTGGCATCACATGGCTTTACTTTCCTTCTGATTTAAAATAAATATGAATTAGATATTTCTGAGTAAAAGAAGGGAATGTTTAAAACACATCCATTTACAAATCTGTTTCTAATCTACACAGTCACGTAGTACTTTCTCAAAGAAAAAAGAAACATGAAATAAAAAGTATTTTCCAATATTGCTTTTGTTCTCTCCTTTCTACAGTGAAGCCTTGATCTGTGACACAATACTGTCTAGGCAACCAATTGCCATCAAGCGCTGATTAAGAATTTGCTCCAAGTTTCCACACACAAAAAGCTGAGGGGAGGAAGGACAGCGACAGAAAAGAAAGCTTTTCAGATAAAGGTGTTTCTGGAGTTAACCTATCAGTGAAGACTGTTTTGGTTGCAAATGTGTATCTTTAAATGGAACTTTGTACCAAACAAACCCTCGCACCTTGCTGTTTCTTGCGGCACATCACCGTGAAAAGCGTGGCAAATGCAGAGATGACAACCAAAGGGACTGTGATGGCAATGGCTCTGATCGGGCCAGCCCACGGGGAGTGCACTTGGAAAAAGAAAACACAATAAGCCATATGCAAACAAGCTGTATTACAATTATCTAAACAAATGTTCACTCTGGGAATGCAAAACTGCTGTAGTTGTCGAAGACACAGTAGGCTCAAAAATCATGTTCTGCTCCATTTTAAATCAGGTTTTATGCTGTTTGCCCCACTTCCACAGCATCAGAGTGACTCTCAGAAGTAACAAGAGCTGCAACTCACACCAGCCCCAGGAGAACAATCCTGCCAGCAAATAGTTTTGATGAGATATGCAGTGGTCATTTGGAACTGACATGCTTTGGTTCCAGGTTGCTGAACCTGCCACTTAGAACTGCCTTCCTGCAGAGGTCACCCCTAGCAATGTGCATTAGGATTCAGAGTGTTTCATCCACTGCCCCCATCTGTGGCTGCTTTGAGGCTGCAGTTACACTCTGAAACCCCTGTTTATCTTCTCAAAAACAGATCTGATCCATAAGCATGTGAAACATTCACCTGACAGGTTCTCCAGACAGCTCAGTTTGGTAACGGGGCTGAAGGATACAGGAGATGTGTTCAGGCTGCTCCCCCAGTATCATTACAGTATTTCCACACTATTGCACTCCCAGTAGTATGCAGTAAGGGTTATCATTCCTCATATCCACATATACAACAAAAGCCACTTTCCCACAAAGATTTCCAGTGCTGGATTGATCAAAACTCCACTAAATATAAATGAACAGAGATGCACATGTGTATGCCCAAGTGTGCATCTCTACTCTTTTTTCATCAGGTCAAAAAAGCACAGCACAATTATCTCTATAGTCTAGATTGGCAAACAGACAAAGGTCAAATAGACACTTATTTCCAACATATTTAAAACTGAATCTAAATTAAGACAGTGAATATAGTATATTGTTTAAAAAACAGAATTCATACCTGGTTTTAGCGCATAGTGCATTGTTTTCCTTGTTGTATTAGTGTCATCAACCAGCTTGGAAAAGTAAAAGAATAATTTTATTTTCTGCAATATGAAAATAACTAACAGCTTTTACGACCAAATGAGAAGAAAGTTACCGTTTAAATAGTTAAAACTAAAGAGCAGCACAAGCTAGTATAATAAAAATTGACCAAGAAAGAGAATTCCAATTACAAAAATAAAAATCAAAATCCAGGAATTATGCAGGCCTGCAACTTCAGTTTAAGGCACAGATCAAAGTTCTGTGCACTCAGGGAAGCAAAGCTATGGGAAGGTCAAGAACATTCTGATGTCCTAAGATTTTAGTCCCGAAAAGTACAAACAAAGTGAATTGCAGGGGCGAGCAAACCGGGGGAATACAACTTCATTACCTGAAGCTCTAACTGGAGGATTAACCCCTGATACGTAAATGCCCCAAATTTATATATTTCTGAAAAAAACTCAGGACCATCATCCATTTTGGGTGTAGCCCCTTGGGGAGGCTTCATCTGTCCTTAATATACCAGAAGGCCAATCATTAAATATATCTGCTTTTATTCTTCTAACTTTGTCTGGCCTCTGTTTCTAGGTAAGCCCGAAAAAGGTGTAATTCTAGAAAATTTACTTGCCCAAGTTACTTCAGTAGGGATACCTGAAGTTCAATTCTACCAGCATGATTTGAAATAATTTTAATTTTACTCCATTTCCCCATTAACATATTCATTTAGGTGTTGTACAAAATTCTGTTTAGAAATATTACCTCAATGATATAATCCCCTGGAGATACATTCTGAAGAACACAACTTGTAGTGTCTGTGTTCTGCTCCTGCATCAAAGAAAGAATTACTTTGCAAGCAATTCACATACTTTTAAAACCTAATAAAGAATTTACATTTATTTGATTTAGTAATAGGCAGTGCACTCTTGTATTAACACACCTTAAACGAGCAAAACTGAGTCAGCCCATTCACTTATACAATGGCCTGCCTGCAGAACTAACTTGTGTTATCCAGGTCCAATGGAGTCCTCAAGCCTGATTTTGACTGACGTGCGCTATCACAGCACAACTGTCATTTGCACAAATAGTTCCCAATAACTACAATTTTAGAACCGATCCTATTTTATATTAAGTTTTTAAAGTTTCTCTAAGACCTTAGAACATCTCATGTTGACAGGTTTTTGACAGGTCGCTTTTAAGAGATGCAAAACTCAGCCACGTACCGGTCTGCAGGTCTTCTGCTTAAACGGCCCTTCATGCTTCAGTTTGTAGTGAAGAAAGTAGTATCTAAACCCAAAGTTGTGAGGTGCATGATCAAAGGACACTTGCATGTTAAAACCTTGCTGGGTAACATTCACATTCCTTGGCTTCCAGTCTGTCAGAGGAGATATTCATGAATCACAAAATGACTCTTCAAGTACAGTAACTTTTTTAAAGATTAATATATAGAAATATTACATTTTACTCACAAGGTTTGCAGACAAGGTTTTCTGGCTGTAGCAACAATTCACATGCTATAAATACACAGAAAAATTATTAATTATACAGTATCAAACTGCTATGCTATTTAAACAGAAAAAGAACAACGGCAAAAGTAGGAAGTTCATAATTTTGAATACCCTCACTTCTTTCCCAGACTCTAATATGCCTGGACTAAAAGCATTTTGCAAATTTAACTCCCTTGTTATGATTTCAAGTCCCTTCTCACCTTTCTATGAGAAACAGAGATCTATTAATTTGAATATCACATTTCTTAGTGAGACAAAAGGGATAACACCAGGCACAGCACACCAGGAGAAGTTAAAATTAGTCTTAAATATATTTACTCAGAATAAGCAAGTATGCTTAGCACTACTACCAAAGGTACAGTGGTCTGTTTTAACAGACAGACTTGAAAATACCTTAATCAAGTTTTATAGGGGAAAAAAACCCTTAGCAGGACAAATATCAACAGTTCACCTCAAAAGGTACTTCCCTGTTTCTCACCATACTGTGTGAGCACTTTCAAATTTCTTCTCTCTGCCTCCAATGGGAATTGCTAAGTAATTGTGAGAAATTCAACTTGATCTGCTGCTATCTAATTTTAGATGTCCTCCTCTACATCTGTCTTTTGCCAGCTGTTTTTAAATTATAATCTCAAAAGCAAAAAACAACCTTCCCTTCTTCACAATGTCCAGAGAGGAGCAAACCATCTTCAAGAGTTGACTGAGAACCACAGGAACAACCCTGCTCTAGGCAAACCTGGGATGATCCAAGGCCCACCTGAGACTGTTCTCCTGGTTGCTGCCTAACACCTATGATCACACATCACAGACTTATCTATGGCATGCAAATTCTTTCTGCTTAACACCCAGATCTTCCTTCCATGACAACGCCAATAACTACTTAACCCACATTCATCCAACATCATCATCCACTACATTCCTTTGTTGGGAAAACCAAAACATTGAGGGGAGGCCCACTGAAGAAATGATATGCAGTACTGTATAAAATGCAACTATATTATATGCAATACTCACATCTGGTTCTGAAGAAAAATGGGTGATAATTACTTTCATTTTTAATGGAAGGAAAAGGAACAATCTTTACAAAGTAATCTGTTTCAAACTTCAAGTTTACAAAGGGCTGGGACTCCATTCCCTACAAAAAAGACAAGTTTGCAACATATTTTAAATTCAACTATCAGAGCTGAAAGTATTTTTCAAAACAAGCCCACAATTTTGCAATCAAAGGCTGAAATTAACACATAAGAATCCTTCCTCTATCCCCCTGTTCCAAACCGACATGAGGAATCTCAATACACAGTTGGATGTAGACTATTAAAGATGTGCATCTATGTTCCAGTCACCAAAAAGACAGTTCCCAACTTCAGGAAAGTTTCTGTCAAAAGGAACAAGACCTGTCTCTAAAGCAACAACTATAATTAATTTCACCAATAATACTTTTGAGAACTAATGAACCTTTTCACAAGGGCACAGAGCAATAGGACAAGGGGGAATGGCTTCAAACTGGAAGAGGATAAGGTTAAATTAGATACTGGGAAAAAATTCTTCAGTGTGAAGGAAGTGAGACCCTGGCACAGGCTGCCCAGAGAAGCTGGGAATGCCCCACCCCTCCAAGTGTCCCAGGCCAGGCTGGGTGGGGCTTAGAGCAATCTGGGATAGTGGGAGGTGTCCCTGCCCATGGCAAGGGGTTGAACTGGATGACCTTTAATGACCCAAACCATTGTAGGATGATAAACACTTTTAAGACTACTCACACAGTCAAACAACACAAACTTTTCTTGAAACAAAGCACTTACTGTTCGTTTAAAACTGGGGCTGAGCTGCTTTGGATCTTTTAAAACCATCTGCTGGCATTGTCTTCCCTCTGATTTTAACTCCTCAAGTATTACTCGAAATCCCTTCAGGTATTCAATCCCTATGAACAGCAGGACATTTAAACAGAAGATTAGTATTTCAAAATGCATAACGTGATATATTATGTAATTTGAGTATATCTCATTTGTCTTTAAAAATAAAACTTATCAGTCATTTGAAATATGTTTGCATTTAATACCTGATGCTGTATGTCAGTTCTGCATATTCCATCTTGCCTGTCTAGAATTCAGTTTTTGGCAAAGGTTACAATCACTACATACTTGTGTAACACTTGGAACAGAGGGGCCCACGTCTCATCTGGGGCTTCCAAATTACCGCTGCAATGTAAGTTATCAGTGCCTTCTTCACCTTCAGAAATATTTTATAGTAACTTCACATTTCCATTTTAAAAATTCAATATAACATTTTGCTGGCAAATTGTAGAAATATTCCTTTAGAAATTTTACTATCATCTCTGAGACTACTAGATTAAAATGGTAACAATTGTTACAACTTCTTTAGATCTAGTACAGTAAGGGCTAACAGAAAACTTGACTTAAATGGAATGGAATTTATTCCAGTGCATGTATACTTCCAGTTATTCATGACTGCTGCCAAAACTACACCCATTTTGTTCAAGTTACTCTACTACAACTTAGCACAGTATCTTTACAATGTTCTCATCACAGAATTACTTCATGATATGACTAAACTGAGTCACAGTGACAATATCCCAGGAAAATGACAGTGCTACCCTGCGACGGTTTTGTGGCTCAGGTATCAAAGGCACTGCACAGCTCTTTAACTCTCACTACTCTATTTAATTGCATCTCTTCAACAGCATTACACATATTTATCAATGACACAGACACCGTTTTCGTAAGCTAAATGCTATATAAATCAAAACAGCCTCATTTCAGTTTATGCTATGCTTGTCAACCCAAAAAATAAAATCCCAAATGTATAATTTCCACATTTTCCACCACCTCCTCCGGTTCACTAGTTTTCGAGGGTGTGTTTTGATTAATGTTTTATAATTTTGTAGAAGATAAAGTGTTCCCAAACACGTTCTTAGCATTCTATTGAACAATAGCACTATTTGTCCTTACATAAAGGCCCTGAAAGAGAAAGCATCCAATTCCCACATCACCTGAAATGTCTGAACAGCAGTTCTGTCCTCAAACTGCCCCAAGGATTAACCTCTGGTGATTACAAGGAAGAACACCAGGCTTTGTTTCTCATGGATGTTTGATTCATCCAATCTGCAACTGAAGATTACCAAATGCCTGCAACTGCACAGTTCTGCAGAGTTCAGTGGAATTTTCACATATTCTTTTAAAGCCCAGAATAAGTTTCTCAGTGGAAATGGATTTCTGAGAAATCAGTTTTGGACATCCTCAGTTTTGGACACTACTGCTCTAGTGGGCAACAAGGTACTTCCAGTGACATTGAAGTAATTGAGGAATACTCTTTAATCACCAGACCTGGCAAGGAAACACATTTAAGTTTGTACAGCTGTGATTAGATAACGTTTTCCACCTGTAGGACAATCTGCATCTTAAAGAACCTTTAAGTGTATCAGGAACTAAACTCAATCAATGCCACTGAAATGCACCAAAGCCTTAGGACAGAAAATGCAGCCAGGGACAGTTGCACAGTTCTGAAGAGCAAGAATTCAGTAAACTGGGATAGTAAAAAGCAGTGTATGGCTGCAGAGAACATTCTAGTTTTAAGGGTGTTTTTGAGGCAAGCCAGAAAAAATAGGAGCTTTGCAAAGGTGTCAAGAATATTGCTTTCTTCTTAGGCAGTTTGCATCAATGATTCCAAGCATAATTTAATTATGTGACTTACTACCTATGAGCAGAAAGTTATTACCAAACCCATGATCAATGAGTCTGTTTCCCTCTAGAACTTACCAATGGCATTTGCAGTCCAAAGGATCATCACAGCCACCTGTTCCTGACATGCAAACTGACTGATAGTGATGTTCTGCACATCTCCAATCACGTGTCTTCCCATTGAACTCAGGTAAGGAGTGCAGTCTGAAAATATGGACAAGTAAACACTTTAAGAAAAACATTTTTGCTGACATAAATTCCCTAACATGTCTTCAAGACTGAGCACAGTAGAAGTACCAGTGCATTATTTTCTATAAGTATGACACAGCAAATCTAGATGGAGTTTTTGTCTCAAGACCCAAAACCCCACAAAACTTCACAAATCATTGAGCACAACCACTCTCAGTGGTTGCCAACCCACAGTTCACAGGAGTCCCAAGGTTATTACCAGTTTATACCACCAGCGTAATCTGTGCCACATCACATGTATTGGGACTCCCAAGAGAGATCAACTTTTCCTTGTAGTTGTTCAAAATAATATGAAGCCTGACATTAATTTTTTTCATGTACACTGCTCAAAGCAAGAGAAGGTTGGTCAATGATCAGGCACATATGAGAACAATAAATCACGTGAAGCTTGAGAACTGCTCAAGAAGTGCTTTTAACCACGATACTGCTTGATCCTGACCACAAAGAACCTACTGCTTAAATCCATCTCTTCTCTTGCCTTCCATTCTGCAGCCACATCCCTACAGATCACTTAACTGCCACTGGATTGTCTCAGGACTGGTTTTGTCTTGCTATCCTCACAAAATACAGTGCATTCCCTAAAATTACAGTGCCACAGCTTTAGCTTTAATTAAGAAAACAAAATATAAACAAAAGATTCCTGAGTTTGTTGTTGAACTTCACCATGTCTTTTTGTTTTCAAAAGAAGAAAACGACCCCAAATTTAATTACCTTTAAAGCTTTACAATATTTAGGCTCATATTTTGTGGGAGGAAGAGAAGTAGCAGGCAGGGAATTCACTAATTCTGGAGCACTGTATACATGAAGAAGGGTGTGCAAAAGCAAACATTCTGTTTCTGAACTACTGAAACCAACAAAATCCAGAAGAAATTGATCAGTAGACTGTATACTACTGACTGATGATTAATTCAAAAATCTGAGATCATTTATATGTTATATATTCATCTATACAGAGCTTGTAGAAAAGAAACATGAAAAATCAAGTGCTATGATACGTCAGTACAGGAAATTTCAATTTAATTCAGAGGTCTTAAAGGCAAGGAAAGAAAAATTATTAACTGAAAAGGAGATTTAGAAAATGGCTTTTTACAATGAATAACCATGGCAAGGCATCTTCTCTTTAACTGTCACAGACATAAGAATAGAACAGTACAACACTGCCTTTTACAAAAGCCGGGCAGTTGGGACTGACTCTGCTGTTTGTAGAACTCAGTTGCTATGAGTGAACTCAGCGACAGCATGAACTTCCTCTTTGGAGTATAGAGGATGTCTTTCAATGGAAAGTTTGAAGTAACTGGTTTTTGCTAGGTCTGGATCTAATTAATAGCAAGCCCAAGAGTTTGGATCCTGGTTACTAGAGTTTTATGGTCAAATGACAATTGCCAAAATGGAATATAGCACAAACGCCTGAAGTTTGACTGCAAGTCACTGATTCACAGTTATAAAGAACAACAGTTTTAGCAAGAAAATAGCTTGGAAAAATCACACTTTTTAGGAAACCACTTCTTTTACTTGAATACAAATGACATACTAAAAAATATAGACATTTCTTTTTCACCTGAAAAAATAATCTAACTAACAAATTTAGCATCATAAAACACAGTTTCCTAGAGTTGCTCTGTGGCAAAGTAAGAGCCTTTAAACCACAGCCAGCAAGCCAAATTCCCTTTTGTGCTGGCTTGCTAAAGGTACATATATATTTCCATACCATTTCCATACTTTAGTCTTCATATCAGCAAACTCTTTTCCTAGTCCTGCAGAACTCAAATAACTCCTTTGTCCAGGAAGCACACAGTGCCAGCAGAATTGGGAATTAATACTTCTCATTGGTTAAACACAGTTTCTAGTGCCAGAATTAATGGAAAAAAACATGACACATGCTGGGATTTAAACAGACTCATGTTAACTAAATGTGGGGATCTCTGTTCTGACTGGTACCATTTCCTACTTTTCTTTATGTAGATATAAAAAAGAATTCATACTTCTTTTGTAGTGATCACCTACATCTTGGACAATCTGACACACCTAAAGTTTGCTCATTTTAAGACCAAATTAGATTAAAAGAAATCACAGTGAAGGATTGCAAATTCAGAAATTAAGATAAAAATAGAGGAGCAAAAGGATGATCAGAATGAAACAAATCCCTATTGCTAGGACTCCTGATGCATGCTCTCAGTGATGAACCTTTACCTACATCCTGCATCTGAGGTAATTTCTTTGGGTAGGCAGAAAAAAACTCCTACTACTTGCACTGGCATTAAAACAAACATTGTTTTAATATAAATTAGGACTTTGTCTTGACTGTACATTGAGTTTATATTGATGATGGCCACTAGCTGCCCACATAAGAATAAACTCTTAACGTAGTTAGCAGTCCTACTTTGACAACTTGACAGGAAAGATGACAAAACACCTAAAATAACCCCCAACAATACAATAACAGCCATTTAGCAGATGTTTGAAGAGGTCTGAAGTATTACTGCTGCAACCTGTTTATCACTGTTACTATGCCAGACACTACTTTGTTCTCAGTTTAGCTGCAAACACCACACCTGCTACACCTCTGAAAACATCTGTCTGCACTGCAAATGTAGACAGCAGTTTTCCACTGGCCTGGGCCTTGAAGAGCAAATGAAAAGTTCCCACTGATTCAACTACATGAAGAGATGTTATTCAATGTTCATATTCAAAATTAATCCTTGCAAAGACGAGGTTTTTTTTAATATATTGTCTGTACATAGATACAAACTACACATTTTTTACCTCGAGACACACATTATGCCATTTTCACTCAAAATTACACATCAGAGAAAAGCTGCATAAAGCTCAAAATAATCTTTTCCGATGTCTTCTGTCTTTTTTTGTACTGAACCTTTCAGTGACTATATTTTTCACAGAATAAAATAATTTTCTATAATGTTCCAGTCGAATTATATAGACCAAGCTGAAAGAGAAACTGCAACAAATTGTTAGATAGTTTTATTATCAGTGAGACACAGAAGGAGAAGATCTACCAGATCCAGCAGACACAAATTTTCCAGATTTTAAAGTTCTGTCAATATTGAAGAGCTTATGCTATTCTTAGAGCCCTTTTAAGAGACATGTTACAATATATTGACAACTATGATGGAGTCCTTGATTTCTGTGAATATAGTGCAGATTTTCAACTTACTGTCATATTTAAAGGTGATGTTGAGTAGCCCATTGTTCTTTGTGACTGATGACAGCCCCTGTAGAGAAAAAACAAAGAGAAAGGAAAGTCTGTAGTATTTGCATGAAGACATGAAATTGTGGTTGAAATAGTATGATCTGCCCAGTAGATGGGAATCATAGAAGCTTGTTTTCGGAAGAAAATTATGTGATATTCTCAACTTCCACCGTCTAGGTGAATTGTGTATGTACAAAACCCATACCTTTAATCAATGTTTAATGACAAATCAAATTGGGTTCTCCAGGGAAAACAGGGTGCAAGAGAAGAGATGAGAACGTCAGCCAAAGAGGTGTTTTCTACTCCACAGCCACGAAAAAGAGTATCAGAAGTTCCAAGAGAGCAACATTGCAGAAACCCACTATGCTACCTCAGACACCCTTTTCTTTTACCAAATACTATTAAAGCACATACTGCAAACTGAAGATGAACCAGAGAACTGCTCTGCCAGGGAGAAATCCAGGTTGATGAGTCTGCTGTCTCTTCTCTACTTATAGAAAAGAACTTTGGCCCCCAGACACGCAATACCTTCCCCTTCAGAAAGCACTGAAGGGGTTTTGAAACGCAAAATGTAGCATCACCCTCACAAGACACAAAGCTGGAAACTGGAATACTGATTCTTATGACACAATATCGTTCCCTGAAAGGCAAAATACATCATATTTACCATTAGCTTTAAAAAAGTACCACCCATTTACACAGAATTGTATCCAGGTTCACTGCTACAATGCAAACAGCAAAAGTCATCAGTATAAAAGGCCTGCAGCAGTAATCAGATGTTGCCAGGATCATGCCCGAGCATTCACCGTGTGTCTCTTCAGTCACAGGAGAAAAAAGGTTGGAGTTGTCAAGTTAAAAAAAAACAACTAAAAACTAAAACACTTCCTAAAGGACGAAAGCAATTCAGACTTTGATAACACTGTTACAAGTTAAATTTGTAATCTGTAATCTCACTTTCTTCTTAGGTGGTTTTTAATTGTTTAAGTTTGATTTAGTTTGGCATTGAACCAGCTGTTATACAAAAAAGCTTCCTGAAACAGGAAGAAGTCTCTCTTTTCAGTTGTAACTTTTCTATTAATACCTGTTCTACTCTGACTCACTTTTTGTTTCTCTAATCTTTATTAAATGTCATTTAACTTACAGCAAAATAAAGACATGATTTATTTGATTTTAAAAATCACAAAAAAGTAACTACTGACATTTTATAAAAGGAGATTAGCCATCAAATCAATTGATACTTGTCCTCCTTTTGTCCTAGAGCTGAAGTTTTGAAAGACGTAAGTTTTACCAAACTCCACGGAAAATTAGCACATGCATTTTAATTCATTAGATAGGATTTTTATATGCTATATTAAAATAGAAAGGCAACACTTCTCCTTCAATAGCATTTCTACTGGGATTATGGTGACATAAAATATGTAACAGTATAAGCATAAATAAATATACCACAAGCATTGATAATTTAGATGCAAAGACATCACAAGGTAAAGTCTGCTGAACCTAGCAGCACATAAGACTTAATAGAGGCAAAAGTTTGCTCCCAAGAGTAGAAAAGGTACAAAAAGGCTGCAGTAATTAGTGAGGGAATTAGGGTCAGCCCACAGTAATGAATTAAATAATTGTTATATTAGTAGTAAATTCAAACATGAAAGCTACTCAGATAATTTCATCATGCTCAACTGTAGTATTCATCCCTCAAGTACTGTGAGTTTCAAAATACATTCTTACAGGCAGCATTCCCTTGGTTTTGAATTAAAGTAATTGTGCTATTTATGTGGCTTACAGCTAGGAGAACTTGTTTAGAGCACCTTACTTTAAAACTATAAATACTAATGTTATGGCCTGGGGGCTCTGAATTCTTAGCTAATTGTCCCTGCCATGGCAGGGGGGTTGGAAGTAGATAATCCTGAAGGCTCCTTCCAACCCAAACCATTCTGTGATTCTATCATTAATTAACCACAAACATTTGTTGAATTTACATTTGTTGAATATTATTTATTCTGAACTTTATTAGAAAGCAAGTCTTTGTGTCCTGGAGCTTTACCTACAAAATCCCTGTGGTCTACATACTTCTATACATGTGGACTGAGAAGAAACACATAGGAAAGAAAACAGCCAAAACATTTTTTCTGAAGAACTCTAAACCACTGATCTTTGAACAGATAATCGAAGTTGAAATGCACACATACTCAATTACAAAAAACCTTAATTGTCAAAAAGCTGGGGGAGCAGAAGAGGCATTAGACACACTAAATCTCACATTATGTGAGCTCAAAGCACAGAACTCCACAGAAAACATGGTAAGCTAAAATCCAAACCCTGTATCTATATTGGGCAACATATATCACATACCTCAAACCACGAGATCACTGTTGGATCTCTTCCTCAATGCATATAAACAGACTGAATAATTAAGGTTAAGATCTCTAGATATCCTAAGTCAGCACAGATCTAAGACCAATACGCATCATCTCCTGAAGAATGAATAGCTCACTTGGATGTTCAAGGCATGTACAGGCATTTTATTTTATTTAAACATCCACCTTTCAACATGAAAGAGCACATGTATTAATAAAATACAAAGATTATCATATGAAGTTAACCTCTATTCTTGTTTGTTTATATTTTTCTAATACCCAACCCCCCCTTTATAGAAATAGCTCAGTAATGAAATGCACTTATGACAACTCTTTCACCCATTACTAGGCCAGAGAGGAACAAAGTTAGGATAACATAATCAGAAATAAAACTAAAATGAAATTTGTAACCACAGGAACTAACTGTGCCTCCAAGAGAAGTTAAATTTCACCAATATCTGCTGCCAGAGGCATATATTAAATACAATTGAATGAAATGAAAACTCTGTTTGATTTTATTGAACTTTTCCCTCTTCCTTTTAACCTAGAACATACAGTGTTTCATATTTGAAAGAAACACCTATTTTTTATATCTGGCAATTCCTGCCAGAGATAGCATTGGTGATAGAAATGGACGGGTGATTACAGAATAGTTCTATAACTAATCTTTATTACAAACAATATTGAAACGTACTCCAACATTTTTCTGTTGAGCAAACACTCTTTCATTTAAGAAAGCAAATTTACATGTGTGACTAGGTAATGTCAGGCAGCAACTTGAACATAAATACTGGGAAACAGAGAGCGATGCTAGCACTAATTACAGCAATCTGGTAAAGGAGGTAGGAAATCACTACCCCTCAAGCACTGCCTAGTGCAGCAGACCAAAACAGCAATCATGATTCATCTTTCATATGTTGTTCATCAACACACACGTGGTCCTAATTTCACACTCCCATGAGGCAAACTGAAGGGACAATTGTTTTTGAACTTTAGCATCAAGATGAATGATCTATGTTTATCAGATTCATTGCTCAGTAAAACAAGGGTTTTACATTTGACATCTGCTCTTCTTGTTTTAAGGCTTTACTGATGCTTTCAACCAAGTAAAAATATTTTCTATTTCTAGAGTCATCAGTAAAATGATGAATTATCTGTATGATTTAGATGCCTGCATTTTGAATTGCTTTCAAGAGAATATAACAAAATGCATAATTCATGCATATAAGTTGTGTGTATAAGCCCTGGGTGAACGGGTTTGTACTGTAATTACTTATTAACTTTGTGAAACTGACAACTGCAACCACAAATTTTGTTCAGATTTACCTCTTTTTATATCTATATTCCTGCATTGCATGCACAAATTATGGGAATAACGTTTTAAAAAACGTCTCAGTGACACTGAAGAAATAAGTTTTAATTTAAGTGAACTAAAGTGAATTAATGGAGCAAAAGACTTCTTGGTGCCTGTTTTGTATTTTAAAGAGGAACATAGACTCTTCTAAATAGGTTGAACTTCTTTTACTATGTCGGCATCTTTTGTGTTTGCTCTTAAGTAAGCAACATAATTTACGAGAAGGTCACAGATTTTGGTTGGTTCTTTGTTGGTGGCTATTTAGTGTTTCACTGCTTCTTCTCTGGAGCCACTGCAGGCAAGTTCAGCTGCAGAGGAGCTGAATGTGTCTTCAGAGCACCTCAAATTTGACTTGAGACATGAAAGACAAAGCACTGCTTTTACTTCAAAGTAAATTATATATTGGCTGGGAAAGAAAACCATCACTTTTGAGCATGAAGGAACATCTTAGAATAACAGGAACATTTAGGTTGGAAAATCCTTTTAGATCGTTGAGTCCAACCACCAACCCAGCACTGCCAAGCTACCATTAACCTGTGTCACCCAGTGCCACAACTACACATCTTTCAAATGCCTCCAGGGATGGTGGCTCCACCACTGACCTGGGCCAGTGACTGACAACTCTTTTGGTTTAGAAGTTTTCCCTAATACCCAAACAAAACCTTCCCTGGCATAACTTGAGGCTGTTTCCTCTGGGCCTGTCATTTGTTATCTTGGAGAAGAGACTGACCCCCACCTGGCTACAATCTCCTTTCAGGTGCTGTAGAGCCATAAGGTCCCCCAAGCCTCCTTTTTTGAACGTTTAACATCCCCAGCTCCCTCAGCTTCTCCTCATCAGACTTGTGCTCCAGCCCCTCCACCAGCTTCCTTGTCCATCTCTGGATGCACTTCAGCACCTTTTCTTGTAGAGAGGGCCCCAAAATCCCTGATTATCCTGCTACAGGAGCTGGTTAGCTGGCTCCTCCCTAACACATCCCTGTCAACAACAGCCTGTCATGTACAAAGATTCCAGTTTTCCCTCCACATTGCTTGTGAAAATTCAGTGGTTGATCTCCTGGTCCTAGAACATTCCTTGTACACAACTGCCTGGTGGATCAACCAGGCCCTTCCTTTGATCTGGAAGAACCCTTGCACGACGTGAACATTCTTTAACTTTGATTTTCTCAGCACAGCTCAGCCTTCCAGGGAGTAGATGCCTGGTGACCGGAGGCAGCCACAATACACATCCCTTTTTTTTCAAACTGTCAGGCAAGTTCACATTTCACATATTCCTTCTCCATCTCCAGAACACAGCTTTTTACCCCAGTTTGAGCCCCATGACTTGGAAACACATTATGAAGCATCCATACTAGCCTTTTTTAAAAATGTGTTAACCAATTTAGTCAACAGTCAAAACCTTCTAAAAAGTAAGAGATTCAAAACCAGGACTGTATAGAAGCCCCAGAATGAGGGGCTCTATATATATATATATATATAAAAATATATATGATTTTATATAATATCATCTTGCAAAGTGAGTTATAATCCAGGTATAACAAAAATAAGCCATATTAAGTAACCATCTGTGAGATAAAACTTACTTGGAAGAATATGTAATACTTATTTTCTTAAACCAAACACAAGGAATTCATACTCCCCTTGAATTGCCCTGACCTTTTGTGATCAATAAATCTCAATTACATTATCCATGGTTTTATGGTTGACTTCCTGCATTTTGTAATCACATTTTGCCTGAATAATCCTGTAATTTCAACTACAGATGATCTTCTCAACGTCCTCCTATCAAGAAAAAATACCGAACTGAACAGCTGCTGGCTTAAAACTCACCAGGGAAGAAGGTAGTCCTGAAAGATATTCATGGATACTCATTCCATGGGGTCCTTGGGGATTTTTGAGGTGAAACACACTGGCTGAAGAGCATGAGCCACAACATATCTCATCTGAACAAAACAAAACAGGAAACCTACCAAACCAGTAAAAATGCCTTTTCATTATGCCCCATTCCTGCCTGGTGCAGTTTCTATTTTAAAAAGGCAGCGTGGAAGGTTATCTTACATGAGTCTGTCTGACAGAGAGGTGAAAAACCATTGTAAGGAGTAACACTACCAGAAGTATTTACAGCACCACTCTTCAGATGCAACACGGCTCCATGCAGCTGTTCACTGAAATTACATGAACTGGTTTCTTTAATGAACAGGCAGTTATTAGGGGCACAACAACAAAGGGAGCAAATTTAATTTATACTGCTCACCACCTACCGTGAAAATCTTAAATCTCTGAGTCAAACTCAGGAATCTAATGCAGCAAAGAATGGGCAGTATCAGCTCTGATTTCTCTCGTGTAATCTGAAAGTTTGCCTAAGAAGTTTTCTATTGCTTGCACTGACACTGTTTATTTTTTCCAAAATTCTTGTGCAACAAAAAAACCCAACAAAAAGCCCCCAGAAGTTAACAGAATAAATATTTTCAAATACAGCCCATTTCCCACAAACAATACCAAAATGTGCTGGGCTAAAGAGATTTGGACAAAAGCCAAAACTCTGTAGCCAAAGCAGTGTTCTCTTAACTGTGGGTCATGACCCCTGGCAGGAGGATTCTGAGAACAGACAAGGTGTTTGGGAAAGGGGAGAAAAGCTATGCCAAGACAGGTGCAGGAGCAGTGGTCATGACTGGGAAGGAAGGGGGCTACAAACGGTAAAGTTGCTTTTAGAGGGACCCAAGACAAATTAGTTTGAGAAACACTGACTTGTGCTCCAAACAACAAACAGAATAACACATCTGAAAAAATGGAGAAGAAATTAATGAAACCTGTAGTAGATGTTTACTGCTTAACACACTGCACAGCACACTGTCAAATCAAAAATCTGACTATTCGTCTCAAAGAGGATCTTCCTTCTCACAGGAGCCCACAGAAGCCCCTAGGGTTCCTCACACTTACTGGAATGATGGCATGAGCACTGAATTTTAGCTGATGCCCAAGCACTTCTAAACTAACCCACCCATGAAACAATTAAACCATCTATTTTCATTCATTTTATTGACTGTGCACTTCCTGCGCACAGAGAGCCACAAGCTGAGAGGCACAGTCTTGGTCTCATAGAGATGTTCAAACACAGTCAGAAGACAAACAAGAAAAGGTTTCAAGAAGTGACTGAAGCATGGTAGATCAATGGATATATGTTATTTATATTAACATGTATATCATACATATGGATATGTTCATTCATTCACTTTGCTTACCACATTAAAAAATTATGTAACTTTCAGAGGACAGAACATCAGGGGGGAAAAAAAGCAAAGAAAATTACTTCAGATCTACAAACTGTATCGTTCAAGATTTTATGCACATAAAAGTTTGCTGCTTCTCCTAAAAGAGTATCTCCGAGTGACACAGATCCAGAAAGAAAGTCTTTGCCTTTAAAGCTGGACAAATGCAATGGCACCTGGAAAACAACTAAAGAAGCTTATTTCCAAAATCATAAATGGTTCCCTAACAATGTTCTGCTGCCAGATTCCTACCTTTCAATCTGGAAACTCCTAGCACAAGCTCATTTGATTTCAGGTTTCATCCAAACGAACAGAAAATCTGTAAAAGTAACTGGCACCAACTTCATAGCTTCACTTTTAAGCTTCAGCCAGAACACAATTCACAATTATTACTAATTCAAGGTGGGTTTTCACTCATTATTTCTCAATATAATGCCAAAGTGCACACACAACACAAAAAAAAATCCCTCAGGAAAATGTCATCAAATGTGGTTTAACTACTTTATTCATAACATCTTGACCTACAGAAAATTCTAATCTGAAATTTACTGCAATGTTGGGCATTTTCACTGCAAACAACCTCAGAGCAAGCAGACTACAAATACTCCATTTGCAGTACACGGGGAGTTTATCCAATTTGTATCTTCTGAAAATGATAAGAACAGGTGCTTGCAAGGAAATCTTTAAAGCAGAAGATCACATAAAGGCCGGAATGTGAAAAATCTTACATAGCACATCTATTTTGTTTTGGTGTATTGAGACTGCTTCCTCCCAGATACTTCTCCTGTATTATTTGAAAGTGACTGAAATTCTTTGAGAGTTTGCCATCAGAAAATATGAAATGTGTGTTCTTAGAAAGTTCACTTCAGTTCTTACTTACGTGAATGAAACATACAGGCAGAAGTACAGAAAGTATTACATATTCACAGGAGACCATGACTGCAAAGAATATTAATGTACACTGCTTTTGTAGGACCAACATATAAATAGACCAAAGCCTTGGCTCAGGAGGATATGGTGGCTAGGCAATTTAGCAATAACTGAACTGATTAAAGTGCCACAGAACTCATAAAACTTTTAAAGTAGATAGGATTTGGGATTCTTCCATCTTAATCCCTCCCTTGAAATAACACAATTATTTTGGACATAAAAACCTATTCTAAGGGATTTAGAAGCACACAATTGTTGAGAAACACACCCTCACCCATGAGATTTTAAAACTGAATTCATAAGCAGTATGGTTCTGGTCCAGGAATAACCAATTATTTACTTGACAAACCCCCATGTTCTAGTTTTAAAGAATCATTTTACCATTCCACCAACAGTGTTTTTAATACTTCACATGAAACTTGTTTCTACAGGAGATGAAGCAAAAAACCAACTTCCCTTAAAATAACGAAGCATCTCCTCCCAAAGTTCCCATAGTTGTGAGCTACAGAACTTAAAAAGCCTTGGGCAATGAGAAGCCAGGAGCTGAAATGTGACAGGCATCTATCTGAGCAATGAAAAGGTGCCTTTGGCACTGAGTTCACTATCAGGAGGGACACAAGAAGTGCTACACTCATTCCATACACAGCCATGTTGTACAGCCTGCTCATCAGAAGTGAGGGGCAGATTGCTGCAGTTTCACAACACATCAGCATGATGACTGTTCCAGACATCAATGTGGATGAGCAGAAAGGAACAAGCCAGAATAATGGAGCGGCCATCATGTTAAACACAATGACTAAAAATACTTTTGGGTTAGAAGTAAGTGTTTTTGTACCGCAACTGTGCTAGTAAAACTAATTACCTTTCCCTACAAATCCTAGGAAGAAATCAAGTACTCCTCCCTTTCTTCCCTGCCCTCAGTCAATGGACAAGCCGCAGAAGCTGCTGCCTGCAGGCAGACTCAAGCCTCAGTTGTGCTGCTTTCCTCCAGCTGTGTTACAGAGACAGGCTTTGGTTCCTTTGCTGCTACACTTTGTTACTCCCACCTCCCCAAAATCTCTGCCAAGAGAGATTCTTCCTGCTGAACTACGCACTTCTAGGAAACAATTCCTTCCCAAAGCCTCTGTCTAGTCCAGGTCCACAGAGAAGATGAAAATTACTCCACAGATTAAGCAGTTACACATTCAACAGAGAGGATGAGAAGGTCCAGTGATTGCTCTGCGCTGATGAACCACATGGCTGAACTTCAGAGACACAGGCAGATATATCTGGTGTCTGCAGTTTTCAACCTTTGGCTGCCTGGGAATTTATACACCCCAGGTTACCCTCTACGGAGTACAGCCATTATATCTGCAACCAAAAAAACTCCATTTGGAAGTGTCAGAAACATACACAAAGCTGCACAAACACTTCTTGCTCACCTGAAGGATATTTGGAAGAAACAGTAGCAAAATATTCCAACTCTACCAGCCCATCTCTGCAGGGAAACTGGAGCTCCCCCACTTATAGACAAGTAGGAAAAGCTCCACCAAAAAATCAACACCAGGAATCTGAACATAATAAAATGAAACCACCCAAAACACAGTTTTCTGAGGAAACAATCACGAGAACGTTTCTGAGAACTGACAACCTTGAATAAAGCTCACCTTGTGACTCAACCACTCCTTCGCACTGAACAGTTTCTGCCATCAGGATTGTTGAGGCTTTTCACAATGAAAAAAAGGATGAAGAGAAGACAGAATGCATTCCAATTTTCCTGTGTGCTCATCTATCTTCAGTACTTGAACTCAAAAGGCACTAAGTATTGCTAAATCTTACTGTTGGGAAAAAAAATCAGGGAAATAAGTGTGTTTTAAGTATATCTGTACTGGCAAACACTTCAGGCATTCCGTGCCATCAAGTCCCATGCAGTGTTTAACTGCTATAAAAGTGAATTTAGACACAATATCTAAAAGAGAGTTTTAAGGTGTGAAATGGTACTGAAACTCCAGTCTGACTGCATCCAGTTTCCACTACTAAAAATCACACCCTGTGGATAACCCACTTTATAACAGACTTGATCAAGTCAAACATTTTAAGAGATCCATTTTTCCTAAGTATTTCATGTTAAGTGCTTTTGAAAGTTGGCCAAAGCAAAGGTTACACATCCTATCTGTGTGGTACATGGCCAGTTCATAACTGCCCTTTTCATACTAATTAATACAGCACTTGACATGAAATGTGATAGCTGCTAAAACACTGACACAACCTGTGCCACAACCTGCTTGGGCTTTAAATTACTTCACTGGTGCCATTTGGTTAACTACTATTTAAGCTCTTGCAAGATTTTAATTCTGAATTTTTCTAGAACTTTGGAATACTTTTTGTTCTCCTATTATTGTCAAAAATGAATTATCTGACTAAAAACAAAAGAAAACAAACCACAAACCCATGGCAAAGAAAATCTATATCTTGACAACATTTAAGTTTTCAGCCAAATCAAATTTTCTGAAATTATAAATTTCAATACTCACTAATAAATAATAATAATAGGAAATCATACTGTGGGGAAAATTACACAAACCCTAAAATCAAATGTCTGAGGTACAAATGCAGGCTTGGCATATGGGTCTGTTCTGCCATGGCCTACTCTGACAAGATGCAGGAAAGGTACAAAGTCAATTTAGCCTCAGGAAAAATTCCCCTGCTGTGCTGCACTAAAGAAATACCTCTGGTTTCCACACAAGCAGCACCAATAAGATCCAGACTCATTCCACACTGTCCTTACAAGTCACAGAAACCTGAAAGGAGGGTTTTCTAAACCCATCTCACTAAAATTATAAAAATATAGAAAGAAATCCTTTTAGAATCCTGCATCAAGCACATGATGTAGGATTACTGCTCAAGTGAGCACAGCACACCAGTGGTAGGTTTCAGTTCATGTCCTTCAATGATACTCACAGTAACTAACAGGTTTCACAAACGAATCCTTAAGCTTCTCTTGTCTTCAAAATGTAGAAGTGCTTTGTTTTTACATACAGATTAAATTAATTACGTTTTATCCTACACCTCAGATAATAAAACTTTTCCAAACTGCCCAAATTAAGTAATAAATCTTCACCCTATCAAGGCTTGTTTCCTATTTTGTGTTCCTGCAAAGTTGAAAAAAATTCCACACCCCTAAATAACTTACTTGGGGTAGAGCTGAGTATTTCAGGATGGTAATACATGACAAAGATAAAAATGTAAATCTTTTTTTTCTGCTGGTTTTCATGTTCCCTGGACAAAGATGTCCATTTAAAATGTAGTTATTTGAAATGCTTTAAATACTTCAAAATATTGAGCTGTTTAAGTACTACTTAACACATGAAAAACACACCAAAATTTCAACCTGGCTGCTTGAAGTCCCCATTAATAAGTTACAGTCCATAGATCTCACACCTTGTAATACATTTGAAGAGGAGGCAACCTGAAGAAATGCATTGAGCTGGAAGAACACAGAGTAATTCACACTCTTAAATACCCAACCAATTACAAACACAAAGCTCTGAGACTTTGAAGCAGTTTGGCCACTGCACAGCAGCTCATCAAGTTGCTGCTTACTTGGCACGCAGAGGTACCTGAACACACGTTTCTACTATTCCTTCTGCCTTGAAAAGGTTATGGGATCAAGACTGAAATAAAGAAAATACGTGACATTAATAAGCAGTATCTGCCCATAAAATACCACAAAGAAAGAAAACATATTTGAAAGAGCTTATGCTCTTCTTAAATGTTTCTATTACATGGATATTCACAGTGATTTTCCTGAAATCAGACACTTTCATCCTAGACCATAGACTGAAATGATTTGAAATGGAAATATTTCCTGTCCACTCACTGCCAGTTTCTGTTCCCAGAGTGATATAACAGATGACATCCAGTACAATATATTCTTTTATTAACCATAAATTTGAGCCTGCTTTAGGGATTTGAAGTGTTCAGTTTCATGCTGAAAAAATGTAATGTTATCCACAGACCATCAGCATGTGTAACAAAACCAGAGCCACAGGTTATGTGACTTTGATCAAATTATGACAAAATCTCATCTGAACTTAGAAATGCTTGGAAAAGCATTTACACTAATTGTTTAACCTTTTATTCTTTAAGAACCATGCACACTAACTGATCTTTTTCTGCAGGAAGTAGTCACTTCTAAGAAATGAAGTCTCCACAGAATGACAATGAACAAGTTGTCTTCTGGCATTCATCTTACTTAAGAAGCCAGAATGCAATGTAAGTTTTAAGATAGCATTTAAATACACAGATTAAAAAGTTAAATTGAACCTGTGTTTCTTACAAACTTTCACTTGACTCCTTCCTATCAACATTAAACTGAACATAAACACAGCTAATCCTAAAACACTGAACAGGAAGATATAAAATACAATCACATTATTGTAGTAAATTGAGAAGCAGATCCAAAGATCATCAAGTTTCACTTCCAGTAGAAATGATAGCTTATAACAGGAATACTACTTGGATATAACTGTAAAATATCAACATGGAAACAAATTTTTTTGTTGTTGCAGTAAAACCTAACCACAATGGGAGGAGAGGGAGGAATCACACCTAGAAATCCAAGTCAGCTTGCCACAGACAAGCACATAGATAAACTACTGGAGTTTGCATGCTGGAGCTTCAATGGTTGAATGGAACATAATAAACAATCACTAAAAGATATAAATCAAATGCAACGTGGCTACACTGAGCAATCATCATCCACAGCTACCAGCATTGTTAGACGATATTGGATGTTATTCTATCACTTATTTGGGGCTTTGATTCCTACATTTACTGTTTAGAAGGTAATAAAAAGAAACTCCTGTCATTGCAGCTCACTCTTTGGTGAGCTGAATGTCCCATTTTCAAACCTCTGCATGACATTTCACGGCCAGTGGTCCTTAATGAAAAAGAACCCCAAAAGTGAATGGCATGATTAGTGAATTACTCTTACAAATGCAACTATAAGGAGAAACCTAAGCTATCCCAACTTGCATTATTCCTAGCTAATGAATAAAAGATAAAGGTTTTGTTTCCTTTGATGTTCTGAAGAAGCATGAAAAAATATCTTTTCACCTGTTAAGGGTCTGGCTGAGTTAGGTGTTTGGTTTTTTTCTTTTTGTTTCTTATTTTAACTCTTTTTGCACTTAACCTATTCCTCCTGTCAGAAGGTAAACTTAGCTAGTCAGTAAACACCACCAACATAATTTGCTCAAAACAGAGAATTAAACAGTAAAGCAAAGTTGTAACTATGCAACAGATCATTTTACTGGTTCTTTGAAATTATCTTAGCTAAACTTTTTGTAGTAAACAAGAGAAAAAGCAAAACCCTAGATATTCTTTCATAACTAAAGCATCAGGCTATACATCTGGCCCTTTCTCCTTTTGAGGCTGTTAACACTTGCTTTGTGAAGCAGTATCCGGGGACATCAGATAAAATTTTGACAGAGGAAACAAAATAAAAGCTCCTTATAATGGGGAATAATCCTTAACTGTACTCCCTAAGTAAACCAATTTGCTCATAGACACTGTATTAATGAGAGATGCTGTCTTCAGAGCAAGAAAAGAAACAGAGAGTTAATAAGACCCACTGGGTCATTCTGTAATTTTAGTGGTAAGCTGACCAAATTCCATTTACTAACTATAGGCTGGATGGTGAAGTGCCCCCCTTGGGTTACAAATGAATACACTACTCTTCATTTCCTGGCAGGAAGGGTTGTATAGCGTTACCGTGAGCTCTGCACTCCACCACGCAGTTGGCTGCATTTCAACAGATGCTGAAGTGATTTCTGAAACATTATAATCTTCCTGCTTGTGAAAAACTCACTGGTAAAAAACGGTCATATGAAAAATGTTGAATAATTTATATGCTCCTTATACTAACCTCAAACTCTATTGATGAGATGCCTTTAAAAGAGTATCTAAATTAACACAGCTTAAGGGTGGGAATGTCAAAAGCATCTGAATAGCTACATGGAACACTGGGCCTAATCACAAAATTAGCCTGGGGATTTCCTGACTCCCCTGTCCAGTTCCTCCACCTCCAGTTCATCAATTCTGAACATATATGTAACATAAATGCATGGGGACCTCATTTTATCCATGTCATTGAAATTACTGCTGTTGTGAAAAGGGGAAAAACAAACAAAAAAGTAGGAATATTTTCCATTCAAACTGCTTTAAAAATGTGATTTACATTGCAGCTCACAAATAGGCTCATTAAAGCAGGTGAGGAGGGAAGGGTAAACACCAATATCAAAGTGGGAGGAAACAGATGGGAATGAGAATTTCACTCACCAGCTTCACTGCTGAGCCAATAAAAAACATATCTACACCCCTGAGCCACAAAAGAGAACAAATACCATTGAAAGTTAATAGGAGTTAGGGCACTCCATTCTTTTTCAGAATCCCACTCCAAGCTTTTAAGGATCTGCTCACAGTTAGAGGGTGAAGCTTAAACCACCCATTTACACCCCGTATCTCCCAAACTTCAAGGCCAAGCCCAGCACTCGCTTGAAAACTTTGCCAAAAAGGTTTGTCATTCAGCAACGCCCCGTCCTTCCCAAACCGTATTTAAAGTTCAACCCAACAGAGCACCCTTTATGCTCAGCAAAAATTGCACAATTTGCCAGTTTCAACTTCCATCCTCATTTTGTTACTACTGCCTACAACTGGGGGCAAGCCCAGACAGGAAGATAAAACTGATTCCCATAGAAACTGGAGGAATAGGAAGCAGTGCAGGCAGGATTTACAAGGGCTGTGAGACAAGATACAGACCGGCACCTTAATAGCTCAGACAGAGGAAAAGAATGGAATTCTTCAATGGCTGGGCAGCTGTAACCAAGTTACTCTGGTACATTTGGGGGGGGGGGAAGAATCACAGAGTCATTAGAGCTGGAATCAAGGAAGTTATTCCTGCAGGACAAAGACACAACTTCACAGCGCGCTCCCCACTCTAGAAGAACACACTCCATGGGTTATTCCAGGATACACCAATTAATGAGTGAGTGATGGAAGACTCAAGACTCAAGACTTACCAACAAAGCCTAAGCAGCAGGTACCGCCCTGGCAGTCACCGCCCAGCTGTGGGCCAGCTGTGCCCCCCAGCCCTGCTCCTGCTGTTCAGCCCACATTAGGGTGGCCCTGTGCAGCACTGCCCCCGCTGAGGACATCACCCAGACCCTCCCCGCACTGGGGCAGGGATGTGCACTGGGAATTGTGACCCCCCACAGCAGCAGCCCCACAGACACAAAGCAGCAACCAGAGGAGAGGCTGGCACTGCCCAGCTCATGCCCAGCAGCTCAGGCCCAGGCAATCTCACAGCATCAACCCATTTGATGTATGAAGGAAAACCCCATCAAAACAGAAGTCAAAGTGCTGCCACTGACTTTAATAGGCAGGGTTTTAGCTCATTAAACAAAACAGCCCAATAAAACCCGAAAGGAATTCCTCAGTTTTCTATGTTTGAAAGGAAAACAGACCGGGGTGTTGTTTCTACAAGCAGATGACAGAGGCCTGCTTGGAGTTTGTTTAAATCACTGCATAATATAAAAGATCACGTGGCTATTGTAAATTTCTAAAGCTGTATTTTTTAATGCTTTCTGATTCCAGGCCAGTCACACCTGGAATTAAATATGTTTAACTGAGCAGCTGATAACTTAGAATTTTAACAATTTAGAAGATTAACTGTTTGGACCTAAACATTCTCATTTTATGCTTTTCTATGAGCTACACTAACTTCACACATAATTTTAACCTCCATTATTTGAAAAAAAAAATTCTCTATTAGCCTGTAAATTAAGGTTCTAAAGAGGGGACTTTCACAAATCAGATTACTCTTCAGTATTTTACATACAAATAGCTGAAACTCCAGTACAGGTAAGCAAACACAGAACAAATTTTCCTTTCATGAATATCAGAATCCAACCCAGCAGCCTGCTCCTCTTGGAGTTGCATAACTTTTAAAGGAAAATACTAGAAAACATATGGAAATGTTGTTATGTTGTAATTACAAAATTCAGGAAAATAAATTTTATAAAGGTACGGTGAACTTTAAGCAACAATGGGAGTTTGGGATTCCCATGGAAAACTAAAATCCTCCATTTGAAAATACAAAGCAAAGTTAATTAGAAAACACAGTTTGAGCAAAGAGGGCTCTTGCAAAGAGTTCTTAGGAAGGATCACCTTGAATGTGTTTGATGCTGAGGCAACACCATAACTTTTCTTCACACAAAGGCAGTCATCTACAGAGCACAACCAGATGTTAAGTTTTCTTTTCTTAGTTTCTGTAAACCTCTGTGACCTCTCTCAAATTAAAAAAGGGAATAGCATTTTTAAAGCCACAGGAGCTATCATTAGTGAAGCATTCTAAAGATTTTCATTAATTCATAGCCAGCCAACCAGGAATTTTCCCACAGCCGTATACAAAAAAAGTCAGGGAAGTCACTGATTGCTTGGTTGGATTTGAATGTAGTCAGAAGTAAGATTAGAAATACCTAGTCACTCCCACTGATAGAAGAGTGAAGAACATAGGCAAGGTCAGAAATTAAAATCCAGGTCTGCCCACCAACCATGAGGAAAATCCAGCAGGGCCATTTAAAAAGGGGGTATAGAAATGGTTATTACACACAATTTTGTGCGATAAACGATCATATGGACAGATCATTACAAATCAACATTTGGAAAACTAAAGCGCAGATCAGCTCCAAGCAGCTCCGCAGGCCCATCATGTCCTTCAGGCGGCAGCCTCAAGATCTGATTGATGCCCGGTTATTGTAACAGCCACAGCAACTCACGGTGGTGCACACGTTTAGCTGGAGCCCTTTGAACTGCACAGGCTCTTGAGCAGCCCCTCGTTGTTCCTGCGAACCCAGGGCTGGGCACAGAAGTGCTCCAGTGCGAGATCCTCTGAACACAAAGGCTGGAGGAAACAGCAGAAGAGACTGCAGCAGCACTCTGTCCAAGAGCCTGCAGTGCCCTGGGCACAGCCCAGGGAAAGGAGAAAGCTGGGAGACACCAGCTCTGGTTCTCCTGAATCACCCAGAACACACGCCTCAGAGCTCATGCTTTCAGGGATGACACCTGATGCAGCATGGAATCTCCGAGGACAAAGCCACCCCTCACGTTTATTTGGACTCACTGGAGTATGACTGATGTGCCCCAAAAGCATATTTACTGTCTTGCTGAATAGCAGCCCAAGGAGGAATAATAAAAATAGAATGCCTAGAACAATTCTTCAAAGCCAATAGTGACATAATATTGTAACAGCCTTCGAGTGAGAGAATTTCAGAGAATGCATTATGTCCTGGAACATGTGCTGATGACTGATAAAACTCTAATCCAAGCTTTAGTTATTTTTAATAATCTAATCAAATCAAACTTTGGGAGTACAAATCCCAACCTGCACACTTGATTTTCCTCACACTATTGGAATCTACCGTACAGAGACGAGACGTGACAGGAGGAGAATAATGTACCTTTAAAATCCACAAATGGTGTCTTAGACATGACACTGAAAGTACAATTTACTAAGAGAAACAAGTTGAAGCATGTTAAAATACATATTTACAACCCTGGCAGAATTTTGGTTGGTTTGGTTATACCCTTGGCTGGCTGGTTTGGCTGGCAGAATTTTGGCTAACCAGAGTGATAATACCTGCCTTTCTGTTGGATGAATATTGCAATGAGCCTATCCATTACTGGCATATGCCTGTATTCACTACTTTACTAAGGATATATCTGGTCAAAGCTTTTATGATAAAATCACATAGAAATATTGGGTATCAGAATGTGCCACTCCTTTTGAGGAGAGCTGGGGAGGACAAATAGGACAGTGAAACAACGATAAAATACTATATGCAGAAAAGGATAAACTGCTTTTTCAAGTCTGCACTTAAATTTTGACCCTTAAATAAAGTCTCACATTACCATAACCTCAAATTAAGTACTTCAGATGTAGTGACCTAACATTATCTTAGGTTACTGTAACTTACACTTTCATTCAATCCCTTTTTATAATTCTTATAGAGATAAGGATATAAAAAATAAGCATTCATGTAACTCACATTATTTTATGTGTTTTTTACCTAGGTGTGATGTATTAATGCATAATATTAATTTTTAAATATAAAAACAACAATGTAAAAACTGCTATAGGGATATCAGCACTAACCTACACTTTCAGAAAAAATGTATTTCAAATAGACCTCATAATACTGGTAGCAGTATATATACAATCAAAGCAATATACTTGAAAAATTTTTTACTTTTAAAAACTAGAAACGGCATTCAAACTTAACAGTTCTGCAGTAATACTTCACACTCCTCTTGTTTGCTTCTAAAAACACATGCTAAATTTCAGCCTCTGAGCATAATTAAGCAGGCAAGTTCACATCAAAGCTTTATTTCATCATCTTTAGACTGATCTGTTGGAAAACACAGCCGGTCCTTATTAAACTCCCTTTAAATGTTGCAGTTTTAAGTAAGTAGCATCCATGTTATATTAACATTAACAAATAATTAACTAAAGAAAATCTAGCATCATCTAATCATGACAGCTTAACATTCTTTCACCAGTGGACTATACTGAGAGTTAGTTTCAATTACATAAACATATGTTTCCATACTTTTTCCTCTTGGTCGTGTATTTGAATGCCCATTCTGAAAAGACAGCATTAAACTGTACAGCCTCACAGCTCCTGAGGAAACAGTCATCTGCTACTTTAAACATGAACATATTCATTCATTTTTAAATTCATTTAAATAGGCAGACTGTCATCAACACTTTTTGACACTAGAGTAGGAATGGGGTCTCATTCTCTGGTACATTACTCAATAAATGAAATTCAAAAGAAAACCCCAAAACAAACCCTGGAGGGACCCTGAAGCCAAACTCTAAGCTAAACAAAAGCGATACATATGCCTACCTGCATGACTGACCATGCTTGTAAAGCCTTGCACTCCACATTTTGCATTGTATCTAGTCACAGAACACAGGAAGCTTTAAGTGACACATCTCATCAGTTCTGAAACGCTATCACACATTGTTCTGGATGCCAGGGAGAGAAATCTATTGATTCTATAAATTCCCAAAAAAATGGCAGATAGGGAACTGCTGGCATCTGGTCTGCAGAGCTTTAAAGCAGCTCTGGAACTGTCTGTAGATTAAAGAACTCCCTCATGGCAAACATTAACACCTTCCACCACGCTCCATCTTAGGTCTGTCTTCTGCCTAATACCTTTTAAAAATTTTAAATACTCTACAAAGAAAATCTGAGTTTTTTAACTGTTGGAAAATAATATGAAATAGAAGGGAGAAATTTAAACTTCAGTTATTTCTTACCATTTTACAGGGTGTTTTTCCTCCAAAATAAAGCTCCCAAAACATGTCCTCAGCTGGGAAAAAAGTATTTCCGTATGACCTAGCTGTGTGCCTGGTAGATTCCTAACTGTGGAGAAGTGTAAGTCTGCTTTGGTATGTCTGAGGAGATAAATCTAGGGACACAGCAGCATGAGCCTAAAGAATAATGAGGCAGGCAGAGCTCCCAACAGTGGAACAGTAGGAAATCTTCAGTGTCTCTGCTCTGAAATTAGAAAGAAACAAAGTTCCTTACATAAAGAGCACAGAAGGGGAGACAGGGAGTTTCAGGGAGAATGCACGGGAACAGAGCCCTCCAGCCTGTCTGAGCAGCTTTGCCTGGCAGAGCAAAGGAAGGTACAACTCTCTGCTGACAAGGAGGGGAAGGTTGGTAAAATGCTGGATTATTTATTCTTCCTCATCATACAGTCACATTAAATTTAAGCTTTACACTGAACACAGTTCAGTGCCAGGAACTTCAGAAGAATTAAGCGTGTGAAAAAAATTACTCATGTGTGTAGTCCCATTAGAATCTACAAAATGACTTGAGAGTAACACTGCTCATGTGTTTAATACCAAATAAATGAATCTGAGATATATTTAAATCATCCTCAGATCATGCATCTGTCTTCTCTGTGCACCTCGTGGCTTGTTTATAGCATAAGAAAAATTCAGGGACTACTTTTCCAGAATAGCTCCCCATGTGGACACATTTTCTCTAGATTAAAATAGGCCCTTCTCTGAACTACTTTTTTTCTGGATAAAGGTATGCATATGAGGTCCTAAGATCATCCATATGGAAAACTACTTTGCAGTACAATTCTACTTCAAGCAAATGTCTACCCTAACGTGAAATAATATTAAGTGTAGGAATACATCAAAATTTCTATTAAACATCAATGAAAGGAATCGTACACCAAGCAAAGCCAATCCAAATTCTACAATCCTGAACACACTGAAATCTGGTAATTCTTAGCCACAGTAATGGTAAGTTACTTGTCCTGGTATTAATTGCTTTCCTGCTGGACACAATGTAGAGTCTGCAAGACAAATGCCAGTCTATTACCAGAGAAGATGAATAATTCAGGTTATAAATATATTCTGTGATGGAAGCTGTAAAACAAACAAAAAATCACATCTAGAATGTGACTTAGTTTTTAGTTTTTAAAACATCAGGTATTAATAATTTCAGGAGCTATGAACAAAGCCAACAAATACTTCCTCATCAAATTCTTTTAATGATAGTCCAGTAATATGCTCTCATTAAGTCAGTTTTTTACTGCTACAAAATATTGAGGATACTTAAAACTGTAAAACTGTATTTTGTACAGTAAAAGAAACTTCTGCATTACTTGTGCATGTATGTATATTACCTCTGTTTTATGGAGAAAAATGGAACACAGATTCTCAAAAACAACACTCAAAACGGTGAAAAAAAGATTCACCATGGGGAACTGCAACCCATATTTACAATTTTAGCAGAGGGAAAAACCCAATGTGCATGTAGCTAAATGCACATACAAACCCAGCTAGCTACATTTTATTTCTCCTAGAACAACCATTAAAAGTTAAATTATGTATTTGTAGATTATTTACGCCCTTGAGAATTACCTCAATTCAACCACTTCATTTAATGCAAACTAGACATTTTTACTTTCTCTGTATAAAATGTTAAGATTCATTCATGCCCTTAACGTACATTAATTAGACACTACTTACAAATAACTTGCAACAACAATAACTATTTGAATAGGATACAATTACTTAGGGCTTGTGTCTTTTCAATCAGTCAGTGTCCCTGCAGTGTTTAGAGTGGCAGAGGGGAAGTGGCCTGTGGTTAAACAGAGGAAATACCAAGGAATTTTAATAGAGCAAATAGTCTCTTTACTTCCTACAGGGTACTACTTCAAAGGCAGCCCTGCTCCAGAGCAGACAATGTGTTAGAGGGGCCATCAGTCATTTAATAGCATGTCAAGTCTACTCAAAACTTACATGCAGCCCAAGATAAATACCACATAGCTGAGACAATGGGTACCATCCTGCAGTCATTACTCTAATAAATGCTGCCCTGCCTGCATTAGGGAGGCAATCATGTGCGAGGGCAGCATTACAAAATCAGACCACAAAATTATAACTACACAATCAGACAAGGTATCTAATAAACTAGCTAGGGAAGTCTGAACTTGAAGCTGAAAATACAACAAAACCAGAAACTAGTATAAATATTTTATAAGCTAAAATAGTATATTTGTTGTGAGCAATAAAGGTAAAGGGGGGATTATGCTAATTGCAAAGAGTGTAAGTTTTGCCGATTTAAAAGTCCGTCAAAATAATTTTATTAAAATAATTATCTTGTGATAGATTCCTGTTTAACGCACACAATGACATTAAGTATGTAAGCAAAAAAATAAATCCAGAACAAACTGCATCTGCATATTCCTATAAACGTCAATATACACTGATTCAAGTGTATTACAAAAGTGATCATTTACTTAATAGAAGACACAAAACTTGACACAAATACGCAGTGGTGCTATGAGCCTGTGGAGTACCCTGCCCACGTCTGGTGAAACACACCACAGATGTACTGAGCCAAAACATTTTATTGCTAATTCCGTTAAAAAGACCTAACAGGGGAGCCTAAACCTGCAACTGTTCCATCCAACACAAAGGTTTAGATCTTTAGCTTTATCAGGGTTTGAAGTTTGTTTTTTTACACTCTTCTTTTACGTATTTCCCGATGTTTTCGCCTTTCTAAACTATGCCCTACAAACTTCTGAACTCTGTGTTGCAGCAAAGTTCTCAAAGGATCTGATCTGAAGCCAAGAAAATCCTTAGTGACAGTCTAACAAAAAGGAAAAGCAATGAAAGTCAGTTGTGCTCCCTCCAGTGTTCCCGGATCACCACGCTCCAACTAAACCTGTAACCAGACATCAGGAGAATGGAAAGGAACAAACCAAAACACACAACTCAAAAGTTATTAAAAGTATATTTAAAAAATAGGAAAAAAAAAGATAATATGAAAAGCAATCGAGAAAAGTCTGACAGCAAAACACAGCAGAAACGGGAACAAAAGGCAAAGGCCTGTAACAAAACGTTTATCACCTTCCTCCCCTCTTCCCCCTCCCGTAAATTTCCTACATCCTCTGTATAATGATCAGGCCCGGAGCTAAGACCCCAAGCCGGCCTCGAATCATTAAAATAACAAAGCCCCAGCGATCGCTTTTATCCAGGTCGGCTCGAGGAAGTGGAGAGCGCTGGCGGTAAAGGACCTGTTGAGTGACTTCTTCACACTCGCCGGCTCCGGGCTGCCTCCCCACTCGGCCAGAACCCAATAAATATCCCTTAACGGGAAATGCCACCCTCTCTCCCGGCCGCAATTAACTTCCAGATGCAGAGCCCCGGGGCAGCGTTATTTGTTGCGGAAGCGTCCCCAGGGCGGCCGCTCCCTCCCTCCGTCCCGCACGCCCGGAGCGGCCGCAGGAGCCCGCGGAGCTCCGCGCATCTCCCCGCGCCCTGCGAAAGCGCCTCGCCCGCCCGGCTGCAGCGCCCGGCTCCACTCACCCTCCCTGCGCACGCATCGGCCACCGGGCCCCTCCTGCCGCCGGCTGCTCCGGCGGCCGCGGCGAGCCGGGGACCGCCGAGACAGGCGGCGAGGGCCAGGAGGAAGGAGGCGAGCTGCAGCCCCGGTGCCATGCTCCGCGGCGGGGCGGGAGCGGCAGCGCTGCCGCCGGCTCCGTGCCGGTGTGTCCGTCTGTCGGTGCGCCGCTGTCTGACTCCGGGGCCGTGTGTGCATGCGCGCCCGGCCCGGGGGCGGGGGGTTTGCCCCGGCCCCGCCGCCCCCGCCCCGCTCCAGTGCTGGCAAACGCCAACAATGGGAGGGAGTAGCATCCCCTCCGGCTCCTTTGCTTACAGCCTTCCCTTCCAGCTCTCAGCGTGCGGGGCCTCCCCGCTCCCCGGGACAGCGGCGGGCTGCTGCTGCCTTCCTGCAAATAAGGAGGTCAAGCCAGTACCTGTCCGAATCCCCGTCTTTGTTCCGTGGTGCCGTAAACTGGATTCCTGATCCGCTCACTAGGTTGCAAGGAAGAGAAGTATCGAGGAAGTAGAGTCATAGGTCTTTGACATGATTTCATGCATTACAGAATCAATTCGGTTGGAAAACACCTCTGAGATCATCTCAGGTGCCATGTCCAATCTTTCCTTTAAACACTTTCAAGGACCGTGACTCTTCCATCTCCCCGGGCAGTCCTTTCCAAAGTCTAATCACCTTTACTGTGAAGAAATTCCTCCCAATGCCCAACCTCAAACTCCCCTGGCACAGTTTAAGACTGTCTCCTTGTCCTATTACTCCCTGGGAGATGAGACCCCACAGACTACAACCTCCTTTCAGGTAGATGTAGAGGGTGATAAGATCACCTCTAAGCCTCGTCTTCTCCAGGCTAAACAACACCAGCTCCCACAGCTACTCCTTAATTACTTTTTAATGAAGGAAGACAAGCAGGAAGAATATACTAGAATAAAATTTTCAATTGCAGAAAATGGAAAGGAAGTCATACGTGGTAATAAATATTTAAACTTTTTCAACTGAACTTAATTCTGATATTACATGCTTTGGTGAAAACGCTTTTCTTTAAAATAAAATAAATCACATTTCTGATAAATATCAAATGCAAGGTGGTCTAATATATAAGTAAATTACACCAATTTCCACTCCTTTGCCTCAAAGTCATATGAGAGACAGAGCAGCCCAAGGCACGGAATGATTCAGCTTGGAAGAGACCTCAGGGATCACTAGGCCTAACCCCCTGCTCAAAACTAGCCCTAACTTCAGTTTTAGATGAGATAGCCCAAGGCCTTGTCATACATCACTTTTATGTATCACTTAACTCCAGTTATTTTGAAAACCTTTATTTTAGTACATTCTGTTTGCCATGATTGATCTTGGACAAAAAAACCATTCTAATGGAACAGACAAACCCATCAGTATTTTATAGAAGATATTACAGTTTGGAATAAAATAGTATCTAAAACCACCACTAAGGCAATCAGTTGAAAGGAAACATGACCAGCTGGTAATTTTTAACTACTATTGGTTTTACACCTATCTAGGTTTTCCATCCTTTGTGACTAGTGGTGAAAATAATGCTATAAAGCTTTCTTAAACTGCTTAAGTTGATGGATCACAGCTCTGGCACTCACAGTTGCCTTTGAAAACAAGTTTATGACTTCTTGTAGGATGGCTATAGCCCTTCATTGTGACATGAACAGAAATTACATTTTTGACATTAAACATTTTTTTAGCAAAAAATGGAGATTAGGCCATAGTTCTTTGCAGCTCTGGGATCAAAAGGTTCTTACTTTTGATCTCCATTGCCCCTGCAGGCTGGCATTCTGAAAAAGGTAATATTAAGTCTCTAGGTGGAATTCCACTGATTTTATGAGGAGATGTTTTTGATGGTCAAGTACACCCAGGCCAGAATGGAAGTTTAGCACGTTTTCTCACTGTACACCACACACTTCTGTCTGAGTATTCCTGCTTTACTTTCTCCTTGCATTACTCAGAAATGGTCTAACAGGCTTGAAAACTGTGTGAGCATTTTTATTTTTAATCAAGTCAGGCTGCATAAAACCTGTAAATAACTAGTCCTTTAACACTTGAATGAATTACAAAGGACATAAAATACCACAGCATCATGGCTAAATAAAGGAAAACACATGTACTGTTCATTTACAGGTCAGTAAATACCAATGCTTCCCATAACCACCTAGGACAAGCAAAGATTCCCTGCTGAACATCATGCCATTGATCTGCAATTTAATCTTCTAAACCATGGGGAAAACTGTTGGGGTTTTTCTGTTAACTGCTGGAGACTGCTGGAGAAGCTGTAATTTTTAAGTGAGGGCAAAATTAGCATTATCTGATGCTAATTTTGATATTATATTGATGCATTAGCCTATGATGTTTTCAACAAAACCAGACACACAACAAATAGTGCCAATGCCTTGGTAGCAGAGTAGCTGAAGAACTCACAGATGCCACTGGTTACACTGGTAGTATCCAGAAAGCAGAAAAATGATTGGTCATATTTACTGAGACCTCAAACCTAGCAGCACAAAGCAAAGATGACATCTGACAAAAGCAGCATTGATACTTCCTTCCCAACAGTTCAGCCTAAGCTAAAGGCAAAATGGCACGTCTGAAAAACAATTCCTCCATATTGCCACCATGTCCAACTTATCCTGTGGGTGCACTGGCTGAACATTGCATTGCTTCGGATCCATTTAGAATAATTTCCACTGAAATCCTTGGTGGAAAACAGTAGTAGAGAGGCAGGAATCAAGCAGGAATCAAATGGCTGCAGTTAATGTTTCTAACTGGAGTCTCCTAACTGCTGTGAGCTCATGGAAGGGCAAAAGTGGCTGTGGGGACTCTGCTTGTCTGTAGGGTCTTTTGTCCTTTTTACAACAGTCTCTTGTTTCTGAGTAGTATAGAATGCATAATACGCAAAAGTCATGGGTATCAATGTTCTGCATTCTACAGCTGGTTTTGGTTGCCTCTCTCCCTTCTTGCTTAAAGCTAAAAATCTTTTTTTTTTTCTCCTTCCTCTTTCTGAGCAGCTGTTCCCAGATGGAGGAGACAGTAAGAACTCAGCAATTCCTATAAAAACATGAAAACTCATGTACCAAAAATTTCTGATAATATGGTTAAAAATTCCCAACAAAATCTTTCTATTGCTCAGCAAAAATTCATTCTTGGACTTGGAAGCTGTATGCTCCATCCATAGTTCATATTTCCGGCACTGAATTCTCTCCCAAGAGAGACTGACCTTAACTGAAAAAGAAATCATTCAAACAGCTCAGTTTGGAGCAGAAAGAATGCATCAGGCTTGCAGAGTATTCAGCTAAGTCAGACAATCATGACTGTTGCAATATCACAATATTGCAATAAGTCAAGAACTCCTGTTACAGACAGACACTGCCCACTGTTAGGAAATGAGGATGAGATGCAGTGAACCAAGCAGACAGTTTGCTAAAAGAGATCCCTGAACAGAAATCCCTCAGTGCGAGGGTCTTCTGGAACTTCATCTGGCAGATACCCGAAGACAGCAAATCAGATCTTTTAAAGTACGCATTTACATGAAATTGTCCAACTTCCATGGGGATGGTTTATCTATGAGATGAGCACCAAGCATAAAATAGAGGAAGAACCATCTTCCAGGATCAAACCTTAAGAACAAAACTAACAAGTGTGAAATGGATGTGGACACTCTTAGCAAGGGCGTGAAAATTCCCACCTGTGTCAGGGGTCACAAAAATTCTGTTTCCATGGAATCTTCTGTATTATAACATGCCATAGTTTCAAATTATCTGGCCAGGCTCAAGTGAAAGATTATCAACTGAAAAGAAAGCAACTTCAAGCCATAAAATTGAATTGAAACTTGAATCAATTCTATCAATTGTTATGAATACCCATCTTGTTCAAGGCAACTGTTAAATCATTATGCCTTGACAAATGTGACAAGAATTCATGAAACACAGAGTTCTCAAAGAAAAGATCTATATTACCAGTCTCATTTTATAGATGGGGAAACTTAAGCACCAAGTCATAAAGATGCTTAATTTTATGTCTTGCACATATGCTCAGGGCTAAACCAATAATTAGATTTGAAGTCAGGAAAGACTCTGCACCTTAGTAAGACAGGAAAGGACCCCTGTGTGTAGCATTCTTTGGTTTTAATTTGCTGCTTTCTGTAGAGACACACTCTACTTTGCTAAGGTCATCCAGATGGTACCAGTGGGTGCAAGCCTCTAGAACAACTCCACTCCAGTAGCTGCTTGTCTTTCAGGAGTGGCAAAGAGCACCCAGCAGGCAATCCTGGCAGCCTGCTGCCTCCCACTGTGGCACTTCTGGAGTAGCTGCTGCTGCGTCCAGATGGGAAAGTAAAATTAGATGGATGAATTCTATTTTGACACTGGCAGCCACCATTTCTATATCCAGATGCTTTGCAACAGGTTCTGAAACTGAGTATCCAGTCCTGCCTGCTGGTTAAGCCAGACCTTCCAGAATCCCACGGTGTGTACCAACAGCGATGTTTCTCTCCTGCTTACTTTTTCTGTCACAGTGTCATGTTTGAGGTTTTTCTCAAAAATCTCAAGTCTGTGTCCAGGTATTTAGGGATGTTCTGAGGCTTGTAGAGTTCAGAGAGAAGGGAGTGAATGGTCTTGTGACCTTTCTGGTTGACTTAATCTCCTCTACAGGAAATTGCACTTAATGACCAGAGAAGTTTAAGTCCTATACTCCTAGAGGCTCAAGTCAGCATCAGATGTAGGAGTTTGTTATGGTGAAAAGGAAATGACTGAACTAAACCTAACAGCTATTACATGAAAATTACTTCTGATCACCATCCAATTAACAATTTGTCAGTGATCCATGGATGCAAATCTTCATATAATGTTACTCCTCCCCATACCTCACAGTTCCCTATATTATATAGAGACCTCCTTCTACTGTCAGAAAATGTTTGCAGTCAAATGTCAACTTTCTCTATTTCTGTTTAGTTTTGTATCTGTTTATTAATATGAATATAATAAAGGAAGTTCTCTATGATTATTTGACTTAGGGATGTGCCACCAAGCCCACTTCTCCCTGCTCCAAAAGCACACCAAAGTGACTCACCCTGTGGCCATATGTTTCTGAGGGAGCAGGGCAGGACTGCATCTTTCAGCAGCAGTCTTCTGTTACACTGGATTAGGTGTAATATGAAACTGTACTTTTAAAGAAGAGTAGATTTATGATGCAAAGAAAATTAAAAATTGCATGGATGAGTCATTTTCAATAAAAATTCTGTTGAACTAAAATTATTCTGAACCAACAACTGTATCCCCGGAGTTATCTATGTTTTATTCTTTAACAACAAGTGAATAATTTGTAATCTTCAATTTTAAAATAATGTATTTCTTCAATATAGAAATTTTATCTCAAACAGCTATTAAAAACACAAACCAAGATCCTCACAATGCAGTCTGAATAAATGCCAGAAATGATAATGAAGTAATGTCTTTACAAAAGTTTCCAGTTTTAATTGTACTCTCAACACTTTCTTATTGCAGCACAATGCTTCCCATGCAGACAGCCTGTCATTTTCCTTCTGCAGGGAAATACGGGGGAGGGAGGTGGGGTGGGAGAACAACCCTAACCTGATTTAACAGTCTATTGTGCAATTCAACAGCATCCTGTGGCAATGTCTGCAAAATTAATCCTAGCACACTAAGGGACCCCTCACTGAGCATAACCTGCCTTAAACCCTTTCCCATTTAACTGAGGGAGAGCTATTTGCTCAAGCACTTTGGGATGACATCATTTGTTATTTGAGGCCAAAAGCTAAGGGTAATTAAGGCTAAAGAAAATGTTCTGAATTTTTTTGCAATTAAAATGCATAGAGACACTTGTAACAGAAACCACTGCAGAACACTAGAAACATGACTGGAAGAATTAAAAAAAGTCTGACTATTGTGCAACCAGCGTGGAAGAAGATTGGAAAGCCCTTTGTCAATAGCACCTCATTCTACTCCCACAAAGGGAAATACACAAACAAAAGAAAATACAAAGGCTGGAGGCATATGGAAATTGCTTTTTTGTTTGATTGTTTGTTTATATGATAGATATTCCCCAAAGTATTCCAGTGTAATTTTGAAACATTTTATAACAGATTTATGAAAGAATGCACAGCAATTCTACATGACTGGGCTAAAAGAAGCAGAGGAAGGGCCCTGTTAGGAATGACAGTTGTTGCTGGCAGCTCTACCTCTCCAAGAAACAAACTCATGGTTCTTCTCTACAATCTGGCTTGCTATTTTAAAGCACAAATTTGAAGCAGTTGGGTATCAGGATTGAGTTAGCTGCTTATTTTTGGAAAGAGTAAGATAAATATGCAGATAATAACAGACTGAAATGCAGTGAACAAGATTTGTTAAGACTCCATGGAAAGTTAAACCTTGATAATATGATAAGTTACAATAGATTAATATTATTTCTTTCTAATTAGATTATAATACTAACAGCCACTGAAAATACCAATCCTCCTAAACCATAAATTGTGATAAAACTAACTGCCCAGGATCATATGTTTACAGAGGAAAGAAGGAATAGACTGGATTGTTTTGGGTTTTTTTTAAATTGAAACAAAACCATCCCCAACAAAAGATTTTCCATGTAACCAACTTAAATTTTACAAAAGTCTCAGCATTCTAAGGGCAGTGCTGATGCCTCCAGAGAATACTTCCCTCTGACTTCCTTTCTCTGCCAAAATGAATTAGAGCAAATTGCAGAAGTATTGTCAGATAGCCACATCCCATAGCACACAAGATGCAATTCTGAAGTTAGAGAATCCTACAAATATTTGACAGATGGATACTATCATATCTTTGAATATTTTTTTATATTATTCTCTGACTGAATGCTTTGAAAAGTAATAAGAATGGTTAAGAAGTGCCCAGTTTTTAAACAGGGTAAAGTAATCTCTTATCCTTCTAATATGACAAAACAGTGAAAAATGAAAATAAGGTGGCAATAAGTGTTTCTGCCTGGCAAACACTTGCATTAACAACACTGTATTTATTATCACAGAAGAATTATATTAGTAGATATTGTACTAGAAGTTGTTCTAAGTTTTACACCATAATGAGTGGGGTTATTTTAGAACTGCAGGATAATGTGTCAAGAGCTTTCACAGAATCATTCAGCTTAGAAAAGACCTCTAAGACCGAGTCCAACCTTTGACCAATCATCACACTATGAAGTAGACCATTGCACTAAAAGCCACATGCAGTGGTTTCTTGAGCATGTCCAGGGGTGGCAATTCCACTATCTCCCTGGGCAGCCTGTTCCAGTGTTTCGCCACCCTTTCTGTGCAGAAATTCTTCCTGAGAATTCCTTTCTGGAATGTGAAAATATTCTCCTACCACAAACTGAAAATGCTGGGCAGTCTTGCAGACACATAGTCACGACAGCAGCCTAAATTCGTTTAGAGGCAAGATTTTAAAAGGTTGGCTGAGAGTATAAAAAAAATTAAGCACCCACCATCACTAAGTCCTGTTCAATATTGAGCACTCAGAGCTTTGGACAATCAGGCATCGAGCATTTGTATGAGTGCAGAACATAAATCCGGTGACGAATATTGTGTAATTGGAAGGATCAGTCAGCCCCCTGCGGGCATCCCGTGGGGCTGTCGTTACTAAACCCGGACACTAGAGAGCAGAAGCAGCCCAGCACTTTTCTAGGCGGTTCAAATACAGACTAAAACTTCCAAAATTGATGACTTTAAAGCCTGTCTTTATATGGAAAAGCCAAATAAATAGCCAGTAATTTTTAGTGCAGAATACTTTATCTGCTATCTTCTTAATTTCATTAATATGGCATCATTCATAGAGGCTGAATCCCAAGATATTTAGGAGTATTATTATGACCCATACAATAAAATTCTAAAGATTAACATTATGAAATATATGATTAATTTTTTTTCATTTAATATATAAAACATAATTTGGTTATACAGACAAGAGAATGTCCCAGAGTCTAGAAATTGAGGTCAGGCACTTAAAACCATAGAAGCAGTAAAATGTTGTGGACTGGTAAAATAAAAAACTCTGTTCTAAGAGAGCAAGAAAGGATCAGAGAAAAAGAAGGTATAATAATTGAGTTGATGCAAGATTATGGATTTTTTTTCTAGAGGTCACAATGAGATAATGAGTTTGAAACATATGCAATTTAAAAAATTGCAAAGTCACAAAATTTCATAGTAATTATTAACAAGACTAGTGATATAAATAATTTTTAATGAAGGGGACTATCTTACACCACCTGCCTACTTCTGTCCTTTTAGCTCCAAATTGCACAAGATTAAGGAAAAGAGTGACAGACTATACTCATGGTGTTCTCAAGCCATAGTGGCAGAGGAAAACCTGATTTAGGAGCTAGGAGAAAAAATCCTGAAACACAATGCAGAAAGAAGTAATACTTACTTCTCTTTCAGTCTAGGTGTTATATCAATTTTACTGGTCACACATACACATCCTTACAACATCCCAAGCCAGATGACTCTGCTTGAAATTTAATATCAAAAGCACTACTTGCACCTGTGTGATTCCACAGCACATTCTGTTTGCTCAAGATGCTGGACTTTACTGATTCACAACGTGGATCAAAACACACTTGCAAAATCTATCCTTTCACTGCTTTTCTGTTCTCTTTTTTTCCCTTTATTTTTTTTTAAGGCACAAGCAATGCAGTACTTATTCTGTCACTCTAATACCAGTCCCACAGCACACCCATGTGATAAAATATAAAACATACCCAGGGGTATGAAAGTCATTGGCGATCACACCCAGCTACACCAAAGGCTGTATATCCCTAAGCATTTTTGATTATGTTCTTACCTCCTTGCTTAATAAACAACGTCCTGCAAAAAAACAGGTATTAGAAGAAATCCAATTTATTGCTGTTTCTAAACTCCACAAGTACATGATTAATTTTCCAATTTGCTAAGTCAATGTAAGAAAGCAAAACTTCAGTGGAAACACTGTGCCATGCAAAGCAACACTTCACTCTTTCTGGGAATGTCCTGAAAATACTGCTGGTCCCACCTATATCAACCATGGGCGCCCAAATTAGACAGCCAGGTTTCCATATTTCTGTGTAGCTCTTTCCCCTCACGTCACACAAGTTCAGGCCCTATTCCCCCACAAAGGAATCTAGAGCTCAAGGCTCTTCAGCAGCCCCCGGCTCATCTCCCTCACCAACAATCCTGTTTGCTCAAAGTGATCACAAGAATTCCCTTTCTAAAGCAATCAGGTGGGACCAAGATTTTTCTGTCTTCTGAAGGGCAGAGAGACAAACAGAAACACTGCAAGGCAAAGCATGCAAAACTGGAGCAGGGCTGGATTCCAGCCTCCAGGGTGGCCTCTGCCGACGGCCTCCCCCACTGCTGTTCCTGGCCCGGCAGTGCCTGCACAGGAAACAGAACTGTCACACGCATTGCCAAGGGACACCTGCATATTGCCACCAACGACAAGACAAAGACCCTGGGAAGTTCAGACTAATACTTTTCAAGGTGGAAAAAAATCCAGCTGTATTTGAGAAAGTGAGGGGCACAATTTAAACCCAAGCTGGTGAAAGAAGATGTAAATGAAGAAGGTAATAAATGAAGGTATTATAAAGTGAGAGGCTCCTTTTTGACTTTCTGATGCCTTTACTCTGGGAAGAACAACCTAAGCCAAATGAAGCAAATATTGCAACTCTGCTTTTAAATTCTTTTCCCCTAAGCACTGTGTGGGACGCTCCTAGTATGTCACACGAAAGATCCTGCTGGTAACATTTGCTAATGGAGAGCAGGATACCAGGGCTGGTGCTATTATTATTCTGCTACTATTCTACTGCTTCTCTTGAATTGCTTTGTCAGACTTCCGTCACTTGAGACAAGTTCCATTATAGCAGACATTAGGTGTATTTAGGTATTTGCCAGATAATAGAGCAAGGTTCTTAAGCAATCAGTCTGTACAGATTAGTCTAATCTGTTGCTGCTGGAAACTTTGTTTCCAGAAGCAAAGCAGACAATAGTTTCAGATTACCCGCAATAAGGTTAAGCTATGGGCAATATATGTTTTGAGGTGTGAAGAAAAGCAAAAAAAAAAAAAAAAAAAAAAAAAAAGGAGAATGCATTCCCAATATTGCCTTTGCTTTTACCAGATCAGGCGGGTATCTGAAATGAGATTTCAGTTTCTCAAAAAACTATTCCTACTTTATCTGGCTCAATTTAAATTGCTTTACTTGTGGTTCTCTCAAGTATCTTGGAATGCAGGATACAACAGAATTCAGTTAGGAATAGTATTTCCCAAATCCAATAAAGCACAAAAAAAAAAAGTTTCAATATCAGATAAAAGTTTGTTATTTCCATATTAAAATAAGATTTCCAGGAGCAAAGCCAAACAATTCAAGATTGTTAGGATTCTGCATAAAAGTGAAGGCAATGAGCCAATGAAGTTAAAAATACAGAACTGTCACCCAGTTCTAAAGCAATGCAGTTTTTCAGTGATATTTTTCAGAAAAAAACAGAAATGTTTTTTATTTAAACTCTCATAGCTCAAACTATAATTCAAAATACTAAGTAAGAACAGTCAGATCATCCCTCCCTTTAGCCTTTCCTAGCACGAGACTACATAAAATGATTTTTTCTATCACCCTATTTTCTCAATTTACCTTTCAGCCTCCTGGACAACAGATATGCATACAAGCATGAAGAAAGGAAGAGCAAAACTGTGTTCATCAGATAATGTAGAATCTGTGTCTAACAAGAAACACAGGCTGGAGTCTCACTGAAGGTCACCAGCACTTGAGGCTAAGAGCTGAACAAAGAGCAGCATAAACCTGTACTTACAGTGTTTCCCTGCATTGTGGCCATGAAGAGTTGGGTGGGGTTTTTTCACACATGGCTCTCCTTGACCTCAGGCTCAGTATCGAATATGAGGATAATTAGCTTTCATGTACTGCTTGATAAAAATGAATACAACAGCCTAAAATTAATGGCAATGATCTGGATATCTGGTCTGGTCCCCACTGATCTGATCCCATGAAATGCTACATTCTGTCATTAAGAGACAAAGGGCAACTTCTATAACTGGAACACTTATACTGACAAGAGAGGAGATAACTAAGTTAAAGAATTAAATAGGCAAATAACCTAAATTAATTAAAATTATTTAAGAAGCTTATAATTGTCAGCTTCTTTTAGGTGAGCAATTGTTAAAACTGAAGAGTCCGTTGAATATTAGTCCTTCCATTGGAGATACCATTTCCTAAAAATTAAGTTCTTTATGAAAACTATCATATTCTTTATAAATAAGCTACTTAAACTGCAGTGTGACAAACTGTTTCCAGTAGCAAAATCTATTTTGTATATGGTTTATTTCAGACTTGAAACAGACTTCTTCTTAGACCATAAGGCTTTGTCAAGTCATCTGCAGTAATTTATAGTAACTGAAATTCTTGTGCAACGTAGGGTTTACATTGTTTTAAACTGTAGAAGTATCTCAAAATCTCTAAAAATACTTACTCAAATATATAGGAAAAGTTCACTTTTTCCACAAAAAGTAGATTATAATAATACTTCAAGTATTTACAGTTTATTTGAATGAAAATTATAATAAACTTTCAAATCTGGGCATAAAATCATAATTACTATATCATTACTTAATACAGGTTATGAATAATTCTTCATTTTCCATAGTAGTACTGTAACAGCAAGCCATCCTTCCTTCTACTCTAGCAGGCTGGAGGTGAAAGTATTTTTCACCATTAGGAACTGAGATTCTCTGTGTGATCTTTTCAGCTTTGCACGACGGTTCTGGAACCAGATCTAAAATGGAAAGAGAAGGGATGCTTTTCAGAAATACAGCAGTGGAAGCAGAATTATATTTGAAACTTAAAAGTATTCACACAACATCACAATATTTTCTGTGATGACAGCAGTTTGCAAGTTCAATATAAATTTAAAACTTGCAGATGTCAGCATGTAGCTACCTGCTACCTGTAAATTTAACGCCACAGACAAAATAATATCCCCGGGTTAACTGGAAAGTGAGATCAGCTTCACTGTAATTAACACAAAAACCGGTATTAAATTCAGTGCAGAATCAGATCCTGGAAGATCCTGAATATCTGGAATTCACACATCTTATGGTGCTATTTCTTCAGCTGCTTAAGTATTTGCAACATCAGGTTTCCCCTCAAGCCCAATATAATACTTGCAACAAAAGCCTGATAAACAACTAAGTGAAGCCCAAATTCTCATGTTTACAGTATGATTCTTATCACATTGAACTACTTGGAAATCAATAATTAACATCCCTGAATAGATTTTGCTCTTGGCCACATAAAGACATAGGTTCAAACACTGGTTTAACAGATCTGTGCTCTGCTGGCAGTCTCACAAAATATGCAGGCAGTCACACAAACTATGTCCATACCTGTTTCAAATTTATTTTTAAAATATGGTGGCAAGTAAAATACAAAAATTATTTTAAGGAAATGATCAAGTTCTGCACGTAATAACGAGAGATTAAGAGCAGATATCGTGGAAATACTATAGTGATGAATACCTCATCAATGCTATGGAAGGAACTCAGAGGGAATTCAATGGTTTCCATTTCACAAATCACTGAAGGCGTGTTTCATGTATATACATTGATTTAAATTCAGAGTATGCTGCTGTCAAACTACTTATGTATATAACCAGAGAGTACATATAGCTGGAATTACAGAAAAGTTCAAATAAATTTTTAATTACCTGGATCCTGTCTTCATCTAAATCTAATTTGCGAGCTAATTCTTCCCTTATATCAATGCCAGGGTAGGAGTTCATTTTAAAAACATTTTCCAAGACTTCAATCTGAGGAGATTAAAATACACTTGTTGAATAGTTAACACTATGTTCCTAGTAGCAATTCATAAAATAAATAACAGATTAATTTGTACAACAGGAGACTTCTGATCAGTGTTTGCACATTTCTGATTTCATGCATCAACACAGATCTGCTGAAATTAGCAACATTCCTGTTAATTTACACTAGTTCCTGATTACCTTTCTCTCTGCAGATGAACATCACACTGAACTTATCAGGTGTTAGAGGTTTCTTCCAACATTTTACTAAACTACAATGTAACTCATTTGTTAAATGCCAAGGAAAGCCCTACCTGGTTTCTAGTGAATGCAGTTCTTGGTCTTCTACCTCTGTACCAGCTCAATTCTCGTTGGAAAGACAGCCTTTCAGTGACTGAAAAATATTTTTCACATTTCAAAACTTTTTCCTCTTGCACTGGACCACTTCTAGCATGAAATAATGGATTTTCATAGCAAACAACAGGGATTTGCAGATGGGGATTACTGTCATCACCTAAAACTAGAAAGAGCAAGAAAAGGAGAGCTTCAATTTACTGGTTTGCAGAAGAAACATGCCAGTATTTTTAAAGGGTAAAAGCTTAAGAGGTTACAAACCAGACTGACTTACCCAAGCTGGTGCAGGCATCCATCCAGGGTCTGTGAGGTTTCCCAGCTGGAATACCATCTTTTTTCTGCTCCAGCCCCAGTATACTCTCAATTGAAAAGGAGCACTGTGTGGTTTTACTCTCCCCAAAGGCGGGCACCTTGTGCAGACCCGGAGAGGCCGCGGTGGTGGCAGCGCACAGCGAGGGACCAGCCATGCCTTCGCCCTCAGCCAGCATAGCAGGGGTTCTGTACTGGCATTTCTCCACAAGTCCTCCTTATAGCTATGCCGGCAAGGGGGTTGGATTTGCAACGTCATTAATTAAAATCTTTTATTAGAAAGTTTTAGCATGTCAATGAAAACTCTCCCACCAAGAGGCACGAGGAGTTAATTGTTTATTTGTTTGCAAGTAATTAGCAACTAATGGTGACACTAGGGGGGCCACCAAGGGGGACAAAAAGTGTTATCTCTCCTAACCAGAGCATCGACTTAACTTTCTCAAAAGAAGCTGTGCACAAATATAGTACTTCTCTTTTATTTGAAATCATTAATGTATAAAATCAGTTTTTAAAAAAACTTTATACTCTAATGGACTCCACTTACCTAAACATAGAAGCATGATAGGAAACCAGTCAAGTAATAAGTAATCTCATTTAAGTGAATTTCCTTCCAAGGAAATTTAAAAAATAATCTCTTAATGCTATTAGGGTAATCCCGATGAAAATGCCTCTGTTTTTTCATATGCATATGTAATGGTGAACGTGGTCAATAAAACAACAATAGCTTTTGGCATAAGGCACTGTGCAGTGGGTTGGCAGTGTTGTCAAAGCTCAGTGTAATTGCCTTCCAAGTGCCTGGATTAGTTCATAGGAACAGTTGCACCAACTATTTTAAATAATTCATGCATTCATTTTTTTTATGAAAATAATTTTGTTGCAGCCTTTTTGAAACATTCCAGATGTGAAATTTGCTGATAATTCTTCACTACATAAAAGCAAAACTTCACATAATAGAAGCAGTACACTCAAATTTACAGGTTTAAAAGCATCTTTTTTCTTGCAGATGTCTCTACCTCCTTGTAGGCTTATAGCAAACAGAAGTATATTTAAATCCTACAGAGCCAATTCTTAAAATCACAAAAAAATTATGAGTAATGGAAAGAAAGGAGATAAAGGCTTTGTAATGGGGCTCAAAGTCCAACAGAATTCTGATTTTACCCACTATAATGGTGAAATTTTCATTATAATGAAAATACTGACTATAACATTTTTATATTCAAACTCATCTGTCAGTCACACAGCAGTTTACAACACATGCTCAAAACCAGCTTTTGGTTCAGGATAAGAAGAGGAGGAATTTCTGTAGAGACACGATAAAATCAAGATTTGTCCAAAAAGAGCAGGCAAAAATGACAATATTTTTATTTCAGAAGGAAAAGTTACCCCTCCTACTGGCCTGAGTGTGTGTTGTGCAGTAAGACTGCTGTCAAACCAAACTATGAAAAGAGTGACAATTGCAGAAGTGATCTTACCAAGGTCACTTCTCACACATATCCACGGACCTTGAAGCAGCGTGCATCTACCTGCAATGTTCATTTGCAAGATGAGCTCCAGTCACCACTTATAGACCTTAAAACTTCTCTTTAAAACTGTATTTAATTGTTTTGGCCCATTGGTATTGACCCATACTGCCTTGCAACCCATTTGAAATTACCTATAGACTTTTAACTAAATACCTTGGTAGGGGCAATTAAAGCAACACAGCAAACATTGGGTTGGGAATCCTAAGTAATCAATAATAAGAAAACTCACTGCTCCTTGGATATGCAAATCCAATCCTCTTACAGCATCACATACTTGATGAGGCAGCAAACTAATCTCCCTTTCAGACTTTGCACCACTGTTTTTTGCCCAGGGACAGTGGAGTTCATCTCTTTAGCAGATGAAGCTCTCGTTCTGCAGAGATGGGAAGCTTCCAAGGGCTGTTAACACCAGCTGAGGAGACCACACTGAGCTCTCCTGGGGGCTTTGGTCTGAAGCCCCAGTTCTTACTCTTGCCTTTTGCTCTTCTCACCCACTGCTGCGTCACCTTGCACTAGAGCCTGGGCAATATTTTCAGCTTTTTAAAAAGGTATAAATGGTATATATATTATCTTTCTTCATTACTTATCACACTCCAAAAATTTGCCTTTCACCTCCCTTTTCCCACAATATCTTTTCCCAGCAGTATTTCACCACCTCAGAAGTCATGCTGCATAAAGCTCTCTTTCAAATATGTTTTTAATATGAATAGCAAGTATATGCAAAGCCGACCTTAAAATTACCTCAAAATGGTAACACCAATTTTCAAACAAATTTCAAACAAAAACAAAAGCAGTTAGCTATTTCTTGGCTGAAGTAAAGCTATTTTGGCACAGGGAGATTGAGTGGATGCAGGTAAATTCGAGGTTAATCCAAGGTTGCCACTAGCAAAAGCATGAAAAACAGTGTGTTAAAAAGTGGGAAACACTGCAAATAAAGCCTACTTTATCCACACAGCTGCTTTCACCCTCCAGCAGAGGCAAAATGTTCTTTCCACAAGGGCACACATCTGGAAGCCTCTGAAGATCTGTTCACTGCTCTTCTCCCTGTTGAGGAAGTGCCAAGTGTTAGTTCCCCACATCTTTAAGGCCTCTCAGTAGATACTTTGCAGAAAGAACAAAAAAAAAACAAACAAAAACCAAGAAGCCCCCCCCCCCCCAAAACCCCAAACCAAACAGAAAAACCCAACCCCACAAATCAAAAAGCCCAAACAACAACAAAAAACCCCTCACACACCAACAAAAGGTCTACAACGCTGAAAATAGTGTAACACTAAACCCACACTTAGAGGATGCAGAGGGATCCTTCAATTCATTACTATCACATTTGTTGCAATCGAATTTGTAGCTCAAGCCAAACTTTTGGATGCCACTTACAGCTGTAAATACACAAAGCTAACTAAACCAAATCCACTCCAAGTTCCACTCCAATCCACTGCCTTCCTGAATTCCACTAGGAAAATGATCTTACAGTACAAAACAGAGCAATTTCTTAAAGGAGACTGCTGTAAAGCTTGGTCACAAGTTAACTGTCTCAAAACCAGAAAGCACATATATTTATAGGTCATGACCAATGTTAAATGTCCTGTCACATGGTTGCAAATACAACATTTAAGCTTTAAAATAAGATAACCCTGAATGATTACCCTTATTGAGAGGGGAAGGGAGAGGGGCTGTGACTTGCTTCAGTCAGGTGAGTCACCACTTGAGCTAGTAAATTGATTGACTGAACAGAGTACTAACTTGGAAATTTCTTCACCACTCCCTACAGGGAAAAACAAACCAACACAACAGCAAAGAAACAAAACAAAACAACCTCAAAAAAACCCAAACCCACAAAAAACCCAAACCAGAAAAAAAAGAAAGCCACCTCTAAACTCTTTGTTTGCAATTTAACACACCAGCCCTGTTCTTTATCTGCTTTTAAAGATAAATCATAACCTGATACAATACAAAGAATGGTCTCCATAGCAAGACCTCACAATCATTAATCATTTGCTCTGCTGAATGACTTCATGTACTTTCTAATATGGTCTTAGACTAAGTTCACCTGGTCCCAAAAGGGCAAAACCAACCAGGGAACAGCTTATTGGTTTGGTGGGGTTTTTTGGTTGATTTTTTTTTGGTGGGTTTTTTGTCGTTGTTGTTGGTTTTTCTGTTGGTTTTTTATTGGTGGGTTTTCTTTGTTTGTTTTGTTTGGTTCTGTTTTGGGTTTTTTCCAGCTTTAAACTATCATCAAGCCTACCAAGTCTTGCATCTCTGACAGGATGTAGTCAGGTGGGGATCAGTCAGTCTCTTCTCCCAGGTAACAAGTGACAGGAGCTGAGGACCAGAGGGAACAGCCTCAAATTGTGCCAGGAAAGGTTTAGATTGGATATTGGGAAAAGTTTCTTCATGGGCAGGGTGGTCAGGCACTGACAAACCATCCCTGAAGTGTTCAGAAGACGTGAGGATGTGGCACATGGTTTAGTGGTGAACACAGGCTGAGGGGTTAATGGCCAGACTCAATGATCTTAGAGGTCTTTTCTAACCCTGGGGATTCTACAATTCTAAGTCATTTCAGAGCTGAACCAGTTTGCAACTAATGATCTGCTTTGATTCCAGTGAGCCCTCACAGTAGTTTTAAGCATTTAAAATTTGCTACCAACCTACAGCACCACACTTATACAGTCTAGAGAGCAGAGATACTATTTTCTAATATCTAATCAGAATCTCTCCTGTCTTAGCTTAAGGTCTCTTGTCCTCTCACTGCAAGTACAACAAAAGTGACTGGCCTCCGCCTGGCAGGGATAAGAGACTTCCCAAAAGGGATTCTCCAGGTAATATGGCCAGAGAGCCGAGGATGCTCCATAACGGCAGGGACCCAACAGGGCTCCCCCGGCTGTGGAGGAGCCCCCACGGTAATTCTGAAGAGACGACAGCAACCCCCGGAGCACAGGCAGACAGGGCCGGGAGGATACTTTGCTTGACACCCATGACCCGCACTGCCGGGCAGTCACCTCAGCGCGGACATGGCCCGGGCTGCCTCCGCTCCGGTCCCCACACGGAGCCGGGCCCGGGACGCCGCCGGAGCCTGCGAGCCCGCCCTCAGCCCCGAGCCTGCGCGCCAACGGGCGGGCCCACCAGCCAATGGGCGGCCGGGCAGGGGTCGGACGGGCCAATGGGCGGCCGGGCAGGGGGCGGGCGGGCCAATGGGCAAGCCGCGCGCGCGGGGGGCGGGACGTCCGGCGCGCGGCGGGCGGGGGTCGCGGCGGGGCGGGTCCGGCCGGGCCGGCGCGGGGGGAGCGGACCGCGGGGGCTCAGCGCGGCCGCCGCCATGCCCGGCATCGACAAACTGCCCATCGAGGAGACGCTGGAGGACAGCCCGCAGGTGAGACAGGCCCGGCCGAGGCCGCATCGGGCCCAGCCCCTGCTCGCCGGGCCCAGCGCTGCTTCCCTGTCGCTCCCGGCCTCGGGAGAGCCGCGGCGGCGGCCGTGAGGGAGGGGAATGCCCCGGCAGCGCGGCGGGGACGCTGCCTGCATGGCCCCGCGGGGCTCCCACAGTCTCGGATCGGGCTTTCCGCCCCGGCCGTGCCCTCGAACGCTCTCCCGGGGTTCCGTGGCCCGCTGGCCCCTCGGCCGCTGCCGGGAGCGCTCCGGGCCCGGGGCCGCGGCCCCTCCGTCAGGGCAGCGCCGGCACCGCTCCCTGATCCCCCCGGCCTGCGCACCCGGGCTCGGTTCCGGACGCCTTGTGACCACGAAACCCGCGTTGCGTTCTCAAAATGATTTTTCCTGTTTGTTTTTTACTGCGGTGCATTAAGGTTTAATAGGGCCGCAGGAAAAGCAGGTGCTGGGGTAGCGCGGAGAGCGGGTGGGAAGCACATGGTGCTCGGAGGCCGCCCCTTGCTCCGGTTCTTCCCTTGCATTGCTGCCGCCTGAGCTGTGTCAGCCGTGCCTTGCACTGTGCTGGAGTGTCTTTCTGAAGTAGGAAACGCTTTATTCAATTGCTCTGGTTTCTCTGGCTGGCAGCAGCATCAGCAAGTCCTTGTACTGTGCTTCTTAGATGTGAGAAAAATGTTTGCAATGTATTTTCTTTTATGGCAGCCTTTTGAGTTAAGATCCTTTTTCTGATGCATGGTTTGCGTAGTGAGCGGGATGTCCTATATTGCAATAACATGTGCATTGGTAGTTCTAATTCCTTGGTCATAGGAAGAGAAACTTTCACTTGTTAAAAAGGGAAATTTAGCCCCTAAAATGACAGTAATTTTAACAATTCTATATCAAGTGGAAGGACGACTTTAAAAAGGCAAGAGAAGCCCATGCAGAAAAGGAATCATTGCTTTCCTAAGGACAGTGCCCCAGACAGACTCAAATGCTGCATGTGAGATGAGATCTGGCCTCTAATGTGGGTTCTGGTCCAGGGGACAAACCTGCTGTCATCTCATGAAGAGGAAAAAAAATTGAAAGTCTTTATTATAATACTGATTTTAAAAAAATACCTCTTCAAATTCTGTTCTTAGTGTAAGGGAGTCAGAACTATTCATCTTTATTGGAAATGTCAAATGTGAAAACATCAGCTTAGGATCATCTGAGGACATTTGGGAAGCACATGAAAAAATGTTACTTATTGGAATGTAATTGTAGTTCTAGACTCTTCCATGTGAGGTTATTTGTCATACAGACAAGCAAAGCCTGATTCAGCCCAATGTATTTGAGATGCTTAAGTAATAGGATTTGCCAATATTGTCTTCTGTTTTTGGTAGAAAATTTACATCTTTCAGTCAGTTTAATATTTCAGGTGAATTTTGGGAGCCAGGTCCTCTAGTAAGGACCTAGTGGTTTTCTGTTAGGATAGTCCATTTGTTACATTAGTTAATTTCTATTACTGTGAAATCAGTGCAGTGGAAATGGCATCAAATGTTGCTTGAAGAAAGCAGGACCTTCTCTCTGGAGGAGTTGCTATGACTTCCATTCATGCTGAATATTGAAAATCTCCTCAGCCTAGGTCGTTGTTTGGTGCTGCACTGTGGCCTGAAGTTCATGTTTCAGACATGACTGTAGATATATAAACGTCATATCAAACTTACTCTGTGTCTGAGGGAAAAAAAGGCTTTTCAAAAATGTCCAAACCCATTCATTTCCTGTTGTCACAGGATGAAAATCTAACCACTGTGCTTGTCTGGCCTAAACCAAATACATAGTCTTTTCCTATGCAAAACAGGGCAATTTCTGCATTAATTAGGATATATTACTCAGTGTGTATTTAGGGAGAGTTTCTGCTCACCCTGATTTGCATTCCCAAAGCATTGCACAACATAAAGCCAGAGACTCTGGTAGCACAGGCTCTGTCTCCTGTCACTTGCAGTGCCCTTCATCTGGTGGCACAGAAGGCTTAACACTGACTTCTGACAAGGGGGTTTCTTTGTGCAGCTTCTCCCTGCTCCTCTCCTGTTTGCCTGCTCACAAACATGGGTTGAGAGAATCCTAAAGAACATGCACAGTGATGCAGAATTTTACTAGAAATATAACTAAACAATTCCTCTAATTTTCTGCTAAGCAGAAGTCTGCCACAACCTGTTTACAGTTTCAGGGTAATTTCTTTCCATCATATGGTGTTAGTTTGGTGGCTGAACATCAATAACTGACATTTTAAAAATAAAACAGAAATATTTTTTCAGTGTTCAGTTTTAATGAGTAAATATACTACAGAAACCTTACATAATACTCCTTTAAAATTACAAGCTCAGGTTTATTTATGTTCAGGTGTAAAGGTTATGAGTATATAATTCATTGGTTATAGTACCATGTAATTTTTTCTTTTGCATTCTTTACTGTATGTCTACTTCAATGGGAGAGTCGAGGCTGTTAGGATGACACATGTTGCCACACCTGGCAAAGATCTGAATTCTCCTCCACCTCCTTCCGCTTGTTTTATAAACTAGAACCAGCATTAAAGCTATTTATGGTGTTGATTATGCTGTTTGATTATACTTTTTAATATTTAAATATCTTTTAGACATTATATAGCATGGCAGTAGTTGTGATACACCTAATGCAACTTGGATAAAAGAAATTTATGTCAAAAGAATTGCTAAATGATGTAATTTATATACGTTTAAAATGTATTCTTTCATTATCATTAAAAGCAAAAAATCAGAAATAGTTGAAAAAGGCCTTCATGCTTCAAGGGGAGATGGACTAGAGACTTCAGTAATTTCAAGACAGCCTAGGGAAGACTGAAAAATAGAATTTCCAATTTCAAGTGTTTAACAATCATAGTTTGGGGAAAAAACAATTATGTGCTTATGATTCTTTCAATTTTCTGTCTGGACATTAGTTTTAGTGTAAACATAGAAACAAAGCATGGTTCTTTTGCTAAAACATGGCTAAAGTATTTCCTCCGTGGCTCTTCCAAGTGCGGCTCCTCCTTCTATAGTCAAGCATCCCAAGCAATGTTTTAAGAAAAGCCAGTGTAATGCAGAGTTACTGGTACATCCTCTGCTTCGCCCTCTTTGGGAGTTTTGTCTTGGTGGAAGGAAGCCATTCAGAATCCTCATGGTGAGGAATGACCTTGCTTCCAAGTGCGAAAAGGTTGCAAGAACATGGAGTCAGCATCTCATTTAAGCTTACAGGCAAATTACACCTGAGCAACCTGATTGCCTTTTCATCGAGTCAGTCATTTGAGCAGAAGGGAGAGCAGGGGATGTCAGTCACCGAGTTATACCAGGACTCTGACATGGTCTAGCAGCATTCTTCTGGCCAAAAGGGAGAGGTATGGACTGTGGCCTGAGTGGAAAAACTGGCTGCATAGTTGGGCTTACAGGTGGAGATCGGTGTTACAGTTTAGTAGCTGGCCAGTGATGACAGAGGTTGGTTTTTGAGGTGGATGCTGTTAAGCACCATCAGTGGTGCAGGCAGTGCAGCTGGACACAGGAGTCATCAGGCTTGTGGGTGACATCAGCTAAGGAACAGACAGACTGTCAGGCTGGGGTAAGGACAGAAGGACAGATCTTTTCAGTCCCTTTCAGTGGTGAGAAACATGTATGTTGAGGACAATCAAATGCAGGTTGTATTGTTTGTTTTGGTTTGGTGTAGCTCCTAACCTTTTGATCACAGAATTGATGGTTATTCCACAGGTAAATTATAGGTCTAAGTACAACCAGCAACTGTCTGTGTTCAGGTTGGACAGTATGGGACAGTCACAGGCTTTATTTGGATCTCACTGCAGAGGAAATATGTATACCTGGCAAGCTGTTTAATACCAGTAATCTTTACCCTTCTCCTTAGGGATGTACCATAGTGAGCCCAGTGCTTGCCCACAGTTTCACCATTTAACAGTTGTCCATTTCCCTTGGCCCTTTCCTTGCTGAAAATGTATTAACCCGGAGAGAGGCTGACAGTAGGAAGAAGGCTGAGGTTGAATGTCTGTAAGATTCTTTGGCATGCAACAAGTATCATACCTTTAAGCAGTATTGGAGGGTTTATAAAATTTTCAATAATGAAACCTGAAATAATGCTATTTAAGTCTGAAATTCCATTATATTTAAACTCTTCTAACTTGTCATATTTGTGTTTTGGCTGTTTGATTGTTACAGACCCGCTCTTTGCTGGGAGTGTTTGAAGAAGATGCTGCTGCCATATCCAATTACATCAATCAATTGTTTCAAGCCATGCACAGAATATATGATGCTCAGGTAGTGTTTATGAAATTTTTGAATGCATTGTAAGGCTTTGGAACCCCATTTCTTGCTTTTTTGACATTATCATGAGCAATGTGCTTTTCTTTAACTTCCATATGCTTTAAATGTAGAAGTGAAATAAAGTAAGAATGTTTGTTTTTCTGTATGTTAGGGAGAAGACTAAATTCTTGTGATTCTTTTTGCAATAGAATTTGTTATGACATGTGACATGATGTTTTCTGTTCTCCAAGTAGCTCTAATGTGTTTCCCAAGTGTTTCTAAAATGCTGCACACACTAAAATTATCTAGGTGTGTACAATAGTATGTATCAAGTGGGAGGTTATTACCCACAATAAATTTATATTTTACTCACCAAGAAATAATTCCACTTTTGTCCCAGAAACAGAATCTATTTTGTATGTTTTTCTAAAAATTTGAGTTTATGGCTGTATTTTTAATTTATATGTACTTTAAATGTTTGACTTTTTGTATTGATTTTCATGTTTCCCTTTTTTTAATCAGAATGAATTAAGTGCAGCAACTCATCTGACTTCAAAGCTTCTGAAGGAATATGAGAAACAGGTACTGCATAAATCATGTTGTCTGTGTGTGGTCAGGACTGTGTTTTTGCAGTCTTTTATCTCCCAGAGCCCAGTGTAAAATGTATTTAGGTTTGGTCCAGATAAAATGAACTGCTGTGGTTGGTGGTTCAAACCATTGCCAAAAGAATCTACTGATTTTATTTTAGTTCTCCCAACTAAACCAGAATGAAGTTCCACTTACCATGAAGAATATTAATAACTTCTGAAATATTTTACTTTTTGATTTATTTTTTTGAGAATTGCTTAGGTTAGTTCTGTTTTGGTTTTACTTTATAAACCTGTTTACCCTTAAGTGCTTAAATATCAATAGTCACAAAGAGAAGAGCTTGCATTGCAATCTCCAAATTTCAACCATAATTTACTGTGTGAGCATAATTCCATCTCTGAAAGCACAGATTCTGGAATCCATAACTTTATTCCCTTGTAACCTGTACTATGAAGGGTTCTCTGTTTGTAGCTTTGCTGCTGGGTTTCCCTTTCTGAGGTTAAAAATGTTAAAAACAAAAATTGGCTTCTTTTAAGAGGCTGCTGCTACCTGTCCTCCTTTTCACCTAATGAGGTGAACTGCTTCAGTGTGTCTTAACTGTGTAATATTTTAAAATAATGGAATACCTGATATATTCATAGAGATGATGAATCCAGTTTTGTGAATGGTAGAAAACACTGCAAACAACAAAAAACTCTTTTTGTCTTTTCAGCGTTTTCCGCTCGGGGGAGATGATGAAGTCATGACTTCCACTCTGCAGCAATTTGCAAAAGTGATTGATGAGGTAAGTGCTTGTATGTGCTTTGCTAATCCTGTCAGGTACAGACTTCAACTGCCGAATTACTCCTTTTTTAAGGCAGGAGGTACAGAAATGGCATTCATTTGTCAACAAGGTAACAATTAATTGTATATTGTAGCATGTATTTAAAGCTATGTAACCTTAAGATAAAGAATGAATTTGGCAAAATGAGGATACATTGCTGAGGAAAAATGTAATTTAACTACTAGAGATAGGCCAAAACCATTAGACAGTGGCAGTTGGCAACTGTGTACATGAAGGTGTCTGTATTGCCTGATTTCAGGTACCTGACTGACAGAGGACCCTCCTGCTGTCTCTCTTAGACACTGACTCATAGGACACACAACTGAGCTAAGAGCTGAATCAGGATTTTTGCTGTGATCCCTCTCCTCACTTAATCAACATTTCAGGAGGAGGATTGTATTTTGTTCTACTTCTGTGAGCTGTGAAAGATGGGCTGTGACATAGCTGGAGGGAAATCAGAAAAATAAACTGACTAGTCAGGATGAATGAGGCCATTTTTGGGCATGATCCAGTAACTTGGAAAAGTTCAGACAAAAACAACTCTAAAGCTTTCTGGTAAAAAGATGATGATGAGATCTGGAACCTAGAAAAAAGTAGCTGCAAAAATGTATTTGAGTTGTACATGATCTCTTTGATGCCCACCTATTGTGATTTGATTTGGTCTCAGCACTGCTTTCCTTAGATTTTCTTCTTTTGTCTTTTTCAGCTCAGCTCTTGCCATGCCGTACTTTCAACTCAGCTTGCAGATGCAATGATGTTTCCTATTACCCAGTTTAAAGAAAGGGATCTAAAAGGTAGAGGACTTGACCAAATACTGTTTTTTATCAACAACAGCAACAACAAAAACATAGCATTTAATCTTCAGAGCTCTTGTTTCACTAAATAGAATACACCCCTTACTTTTCAGCTCTCAAAAGTATGCGTCTCCCATTTAAAAAGAGAAGTAAGTTATTTCTATTCATGAGAGTATTACAGTTGAACTTAACATTATTATTGTTTCAATAAAAGTATTACTTATATTAGGGAAGCACTTCTATTCACGATGAACAATTCGCAGCTACTCAAAAACGTTAGGAAAGAAGAGTTTTCAGATAATTTGCATTTTCAGGATGGATTTGTATATCAGATCGTGACCAATATAATTGCTGGGCTAAGCTCTAAGGGCAAAGTGCCAAAGTTGTAGTACTTACTATATTGAGATGTAGTAATGTGGTTGTTCAACCCTGCTGGGAGTACAGGTGAGACTTCTTACGTGCAGACATAAGGTGCTTCCAGCTTCTCATTTTCGTAATAATTTTATCTTGTGCCTGGTTTAAAATAACATCTAATGTGTGTGATGATGATAGATTTTACTCAAGATACTGACTGGACTGAACAGGCAGCAGTGGCAAATTCTTCTTCCAAGTAGAAATTATGAGTTAAACCCCAAGTAACTCAAATAGCCCTATTGTGGACATTCTATAGTGGGTATACCTAAGGTATGAGTATCTGAAGTCTAAATGGAAATAAAAATTACAAGTCTTTCATAAGACTTCCAGCTCTTCATGAATCTTGGAACATACTTCTTTGGCAGTAGTTCACAGGGAAATGATGGATTGAAAAGATTATGGTTTGTTTTATTTTTTTGGACAAGGGATCATGACTATCCTAAGGCTGATATTACTTCTCAGGACCTGAAAAATTTCCTGTTAGTACTCACTGAAGAGGCATCCTTGAGGCAATAATCGCAAATTAAATTTTCCCACTGGAAGATCTAGCCACCAGCTGGTGTAGTTTGTAATGACCCTGCACTTCTTTATGGACTTCACAGGCACTTCCTGAACAGTTTTTTTGTAGTTGCTTTATGATAAGGCTGGCCACAGCTCTCTGCTGGTTTGTATTGAAATATAGCGCAAACCACAACCAAGATCAGAACAGGTGTAAGGTATTGTGCTGGCTCCAGTTCTTGACACAGTGAGACAATAACCAGCTGGAACTCAGCTAGGAGGGGTCCCAGTGTGGTTTGGGCTTTGATATTTCCCATCTCCTGTGCTTCCATTTCCCCAGCTTAAACCAGAACCCAGACTGGAACTACAGGTGACATACTTGTATTGATGATGACTTTCAAAGATTTTTGAAAAGAATTCCTCCTTACAGTATAGTTTGTTTGTTTGATCCTCAGGCCCCAGGTAGGAGCAGATTTGCCTGGCCATGCCTGTGCTGGCAGCTCCGTATGGTAAAGTGTTACCTTCAACTGCTCAGTAGTGAAACATTACATGAGAAACTGTAATACATAACTGTTACATGAATAACTTATTTAAATTGTGATACGTTGTTTTTTAGAGATATTAACTCTAAAAGAAGTTTTCCAAATTGCAAGCAATGGTAAGTGTAAAGTACTTAATCTTATATTACAAGACAACAGTATTATTGTAGACTATTATTTGTATTTAACTAGTGGAGTTAAGCCAGTTAAAAGTAACTAATTAAGGTGTCAGTTTTCTGAGTGATACTTAGGCACTCAGCTTTCCCTGGTTCACATGTAAATCCCTGCTTTGTGTACTGAAGCATTAAGGCAAATTGAAAGGGTTTTTTACTACACCTTAAGTGTATGTATGATTATTAAATAATGTAGGATTATGCCACCAAAATTACAAAAAGAGTAAGGTGCTAGCTCACTTCCTAAAGTGAAAAAAACCAGATCAATAAAAAAACTTACCTTCCTAAAATGAATTTCATGGTTCTCCCCCCTATTTTCAGAAGTTATTTTTTTAACTGCCTCTAATATATCCATGTAGAGAACGTATTATTTAAATAAGATTTTACTTCCCTCAGTGAAAATTGTTTCATTGCTTTAGAAGTAAAAAAGATTTAGGTACAGGTTTTCATAATGTAAAGTTTCTCTACTTAATGGACAGTTCTTCTTTGAAAAATAGTGGATGCTTAGGGAACTTTGTAACAGTTTGGCAACATTTGCATCTGGTAAAAATTTTTCTTCAGCCCAAGTATTTGTTGCAGTGATTATAAACAGACAAGAGCAATTCCTCAAGGTGTTAATATGACAGAACTTCACATTCAGCTGTCTGTGTTACAGTTTGATAGAAACGGTTTTCTGCTGTTTCATAAGTCGTTAATTTATGAAAATGATCATAAATTCTCTCTTGATTGCTTAGACCATGATGCTGCCATTACCAGATACAGTCGGTTGTCAAAAAGAAAGGAAAATGAAAAGGTTTGTAAAACAAAATCTTAATATAAAGATTTTTAGAGAAGATAAGAAGTAATTTTCATCTATATATATTTATGATGGAACACAGTGTATGGCAGATTCTGTTTTGATAGTTTATGCTTTAGCAGTCTAGACAAAAAAGCAGGTTTCTCCAACACATGGCTGGCCTGTAATACTGACAATGCTTTAGGAATAATACTGTGATATCATATTCAGTTTGGTTTTGTGAAGAAATAACCACACTTCCCAGGTAGAAAAGAGTGCTGGTTTTGTTTTTCACATATCTCATGTTTAAGTTAGAGAAGCAGAATTGCCAAATAAAATATGCAGCAGCTGGTGATAGAGGGTAGAACATGACGTTGGGTTTTTCCATGCTGGCTGTAAAGCTGTCCAGAAGGCACGTGATCAATGTCAAGTCTCAAACATTCTTTTTTTTTCCCTCCCCTTGTCTGTGTCTCTTCAGATCAAGGCTGAAGTTACAGAAGATGTATACACATCAAGGAAAAAACAGCATCAGACTATGATGCATTATTTCTGTGCATTAAATACTCTCCAGTACAAAAAGAAAATTTCTTTGCTAGAGCCCTTGCTAGGATACATGCAAGCTCAGGTAATTTCAGATTCTGAAAGCTGTAGGTCTGAAAGAAGATATTAAAGTATTTCATGAAGATTGATGTACTAAAATCCATTGCAAGCCCTCTTCTGCAGTCCAAGGAAGGAAATGGAGAAAAAGACCCGCCCATCCAACTGCTCTGAGCTGCTAGAGCTGCTGCCCTGACCATGCCATTAGTTAGCACTGGTCCTTGCTCACTCACTGCAGGAATCTCTTCATGAGATGCCCTCGCTGCCATCAGAGTGTCTTTCAGCAAAGTCTGGGTGACAAATACAATGGTTAACTTCCCCCCAAAACCCAGATGGTTGGATTTCACTGCTGGGCATTTGATTCCACTAAATGGAAGAGCTGATTAGAGCTTTCATGCAAGTCCACATGGAAAGTGAACCTTCTCAGCAAGTAACATGTAGACAGTTAAATTCATTCTATGGCAGCTGTTCTGAAATGAGATAGTCATCAAAAGCCACATAACTACTGTTTTCAATTGAGGCTGTGGAAGAGCCAGAATGCTAAAAACATTCTGGTTTGGTTTTGCTTAATTAGTTCATGATTGGTTTATTTGAGGATGGATGCAAGAGAAAATATAACCATGATAAAGTTATTTGGATGGACTTGATTCATATTTTTTGAAGTATGTCATTAAGCATGGGCTTTGGGTTTTTTTGCAAGTCAAGTTTTCCAGCATCTGGCACTGCTACAGTGACCTGAGTAGAAATTACCTTCTGCACACTGTCTGAAAGCTTTCCAAAGGCAAGAACTCTTGCTTCCTTTTGAAACTTTGCAGCTTGTATTTAAGAGCCAAGTTCTGCATGTTTTGTGCAGTAAAGTAGTGCAGCCTGTTGCTTAGGTGAAGCTTTTTGCTGAATCTAAGAAACGGAAGGGCCGAGCCATGTCCCATGGCTTCCTGTTCTGAGATTTCTCATGGCTAACCTCAGTTTAGCTGTGGCAGATTTTCTGGCCCATTGTGGACTACCCTGTGCTTAAAATACATATTGTTAGTTCCCTGTGGATGGCCTCGGACCAATCCTCACAGGTTTGTTCTCTCCTATGTGCCCCAGTTAACGCCCCCTTAACAACAGTTAGCAGAATGGTGGGCTTGAAAAATGACAGAGAGACCTTGGGAGTTTTTCCAGGGCAGTTCTGTGTGCTTCTGTATTTCCTCCAGGCAGCTCTGTTCGCATCCTTGTGACACAGATCCCACTGCAGGGCCAGCAGCAGCCTTCACCTGCAGCCACACCCATTCTGCTGCTTTTAGTAAGAGGCTTTGGTGGGAATGATGGATGAAAACAGATTTCCCTGAGAAACTAAACTCCCATGACTTCATCTGTTAATTGTTAGTATAGTTTTATTAATGACTAAATTCTCCCTTTTCCTCCTTTTTTTTTTAAGATAAGCTTTTTTAAAATGGGTTCAGAAAATCTTACTGAGCAACTGGAAGAATTTTTGACCAATATTGGCACAAGTGTACAGAAGTAAGTTGATTTTGTTGAATTTTGAACTTGATTATCAAGGTCATTTTTTCTGTTTCTACTTATTAATAAATTATCTTTGTTAATAACACATTTTAATCTTAGTGTTCGCAGGGAAATGGATTGTGAAGTAGAAAACATGCAACAAACTATAGAGGACTTGGAAGTAGCCAGTGATCCACTGTATTTGCCTGATCCCGATCCTATAAAATTTCCTGCTCATAGGAATCTAACGCGGAAAGCTGGCTATCTCAATACAAGAAAGTAAGAGTAACTTGTTATTTAAAAATTCCAGAGGATTTAATTTTGGGAAAGGAAAGCTAAAGAAGCTGATTTTTTTTTTTTTTTTTAAGATGTTAGCTATGCTGATTTTATAAATTTAGTTGAAAAAGTCACATAAAAGCTATTCTGTTTCTTTCTTTGGACTTGTTTACCTAATTACTATTAAATTCATTGTCACACTGACATAATGTCATTCAGGTGCAAAGTATCATTATCCTGATCTTAGTCTAATTTTGCCTGAATTTTCACAGTTAAAAAAAAGTTTTGAGAGTGTAATTTCTTTGCATCCTAACTTGGAAGTAGTAAGATTCCATCTATCAGGCTTGTTCTGGAAGTGTCTGTTAAAGCTTTGGGATTCAAGTTACTAATAAAACATCATAATTTTGATCTAAACAAGGCAAAACACTCTGTTAACCAAAATACCCTTGGAAGCAGCTTCTGGATTCCATGCAGCAGTGGCTCGTTGTCCACAGGAGGGAGCTGTGCCTCTAAGGAAATCTTAACAGCTGGTTTTCAGAGCTAGTAAAAATAAGTTGTAACATTTCGATTTTTTTACTGTAATGTATATAATAAGCTCCAAGGAATAAAAAAAAAAGATGATTACTTTTACAACAGTTAAATACTCACTGAGTGGGGCATGAATTTCTGTATTAGAATACAGTTGAAGCAACTAATATTATAGAGTGTCTGAGCAAGAAGGGAGGCTAACTGAGGACTTCTTTTTATCTTTTAGTAAGACAGGGCTGGTGTCGTCCAGCTGGGAGAGACAGTTTTACTTCACTCAAGGTGGAAATCTGATGAGCCAGGCAAGAGGTGATGTGGCTGGAGGACTTGTCATGGACATAGACAACTGCTCTGTGATGGCTGTGGACTGTGAGGACAGACGGTACTGTTTTCAGATAACGTCTTTTGATGGCAAAAAGTGAGTGGTCTTACATTGTTGTTTTGTGTAAGAAATACTGGACTGACTAATTAAGAAAGATGGTGTGCCTTTTATCAGGATGTTAGCCTGATAAATTTGGTGGATATTTAGAAGCAAAATCTGGGATATCCTTTTAAATGTGTAATGTCTAGATTTTTGTTTATAAAATCAACAAAATCTATAATGTAGCTGAGCAGTATTTCAGAATAAGTTTATGATAATCAGTAGACAATCACATATTACTGCATTTTGTGAATACTTAAGTATTACATTACATTAGATTTGCATTGCTTTTCTGTTTCCTGTTGAAAGGAAAGCGTAGGTCCCTCCCCACCCTAATTATATAGTGTTGACTGCACTCAGCACAAACACAATCTTCAGCCTTTCATAACTTGTTCAGTGTGTAAATATGAAAATGTAATTTCCTGGCTAACTGTACTTGTTAGGCATTTTAAATACACAAAATTGTGTTTTTCATTCTCCTCTTTCAGGTCTTCAATCTTACAGGCAGAAAGTAAAAAAGATTATGAAGAGGTAAGCTTATAGGAGGTGTGCATGGAGCCCAGTGATTTTCTGCTGCACAGAAAGAATACATTCCTAACCATAGCTGGATACTGCATATTTTTTTCTGTTTCTACTTATTAATAAATTATCTATGTTAGTAACACCTTGTTTATCTTAGTGTTGCTGTTAGTTTCCTTCTTCAGATAAAAGTTGAAAAGCCAGGAACAGGAGCAAATGGTTTTCCAGAGCAGAGATAGAAAAGCAAAACTGAAATTTTATAATCTCTTGAGGAAACAGTGTAATCTGCAGCACAGAATAAAGAAGAACTGATGAAGAGTTGATAAGAGAATCCTGATTAAGTTTTTTTTTTTTATTCCTTAGAGTTGTGAGTTAAGCTTTCTGTAGTTAAGTTTTGACTAAAATTTTTGTGAGTAAAATCCAAAAGTGCAAAGTGCAGTATGCAGGTGGCAGTGAATTTAATGACAAGCTGGGCGTGCAGAATATTTGGCTCCCTGAATTTGCAAAGAAAGTAGAAAAAGTGCTAAAACTAGCAACTCAGTTACTCATTCAAGTTTGTTTAGAAAGCATGTCAAATTAATTTGTTTTCTATTTTTTTCCTCCTTTTCAGTGGATATGCACCATAAACAACATATCTAAGCAGATATATCTAAGTGAAAACCCTGAGGTAACTTCACTAAAATCTATTATCAGTAGTATTTAAACATCTATACTTATAGAGTAAATTGATATTGCTACAAACTTACATAACAATTTTTTGCTTACTAAATTAGGGGAATTGGCCTAATAAAAACTGTTTTATAAGAGAGCATGTATCTCTATATGAAGTGTGTCTTCATGGGTTTTAGTTCACAGCTGAGGGATGCATTTCCCCAAATGAGATTTTTCTTTTGTGTTTTCCGGGCTACATTTGCTTATTTTGCCAGAGTTATCATTGGAACTTTTCTCTATTGCTGCTTTTTATTAACGTTGGCAGTATTGTAAGGCCAATGTGTTCTTTTTAATTGAGAAAGTTAACTTCAGGATATGTGTTTGAAGAAAAGTTAAAAGAAAATGCTGCAGATGTGCTGGTGAAAATGTAAGAATGCAAGATTTTCATGAAGGGTTGAATTTACAGTTTCTCCCAGTTGCATAGAAATAAAATCTGAAAGATTATTTTAAGAAAAATGTTTTCAGTTATTTTTTCCCATCTGTGCTGCAGGAAATTGCTGCCCGTGTGAACCAGTCAGCTCTGGAGGCTGTCACTCCTTCTCCTTCCTTTCAGCAGAGGCACGAGAGCATGAGGCCAGCTGTGTAAGTGAAGCAGCCAGAGGGCATTGAGGTGCACATATAAAAAGAGAATCCTGAATAAAGTTCCAGGGGAAAAAAAAAGCCTAGCGAACCTACAAAGCTTTCTGTGATCAGAACTAAATCTTTGATAGGCCAGAGGAAAATTTCCTGATCGCTGAAAATTTCCTTTCACTGCTGAAGCACTGGTGAGCATCCATTGTTACAAGTAATCCCAGTGCCAGCTGGTGGACACTTTGGTTGGTTTCATCATACCTGTTTTGTCATGTGATTTCATGATGAGATTTTTCTTCATGTGTCCAGCTCCTGGAAGCAGACCTCAGATTGTGTTATACTTAATACATGATTATGTATTGATGTTAAAACAATCTGATGCAATTATTAATGGAAGTAGTAACTTTAACTTAAATTTGACTGGGTACAGAGATTTGTTTGCTATACCCCCATCTTCAGGTTTTTAGTTTTTGTTTTACTTTACGTCTAAGTTCTGGAATATTGTATTGGTGTCCCCTATGGTTTAATTTATTATCCACCACCCTGAACTCACACACCCTAACTTTGCCTTTTTGGTTTTGCTGTAGGCAATCTCGTCCTCCTGCAGCTCGTACCAGCAGCACAGGGTCACTGGGATCTGACTCAGCAGCTCTCTCAGCACTTTCCTTGGATTCCCTTGTTGCCCCTGACACTCCGATCCAATTTGACATCATATCTCCAGTCAGTGAAGATCTGCCTGGCCAAGCAAAATCATCAGGGCAATCGGGCAGGTAGGAAAAGCAGAGAGAAGGAAAAAAATCCCTAAAGTTAATGTTACTGATTCAAAAACAAACAAACAAGAAAACCACATATAAGATGCAGCTTCAGCACACACATTGCCTTTTCCTTGACTGATGTCACAAATTTTGCAGTGGCCAGTGAAGCAAAACAATTTGTTAAACTGTTAAATGGAATTGTAAAAAAGGCTTAATTACATCACTAGAGTCAAGGTGTAGTTTTCTATTTTGCAGCAGCTTTTCTTGCTTTAACAGCCTATGCTTTTATTTATTGATTTATTTTAAAGTTTTGGTTTCACAAAGTATTTTCCTTTCCTATTGCTTGCTCACCCAGCAGCTTGGGTTATTTCCTCTTGGAAACTCAAGAGAAATTTGGTAGCCCTGCCTCCAGGTGATGATGGCATACGATGACACTCCTCTTAAGCTGAAAGGTGAGTGAAAATGGTCTAGGCTTCTAGAGTAATTTCACATACAGACAAGTTAAAATCATCTAAGAGTTCACCCAAAACATAAAAACATTTTCTCCTACTTGTTATTGTGTTTGAGTGGGAGATGTACTAAAAACCAAAGACCTGTAAATGATCACTGCATTTCTAGAGCTATATATATAGAATTCAGATATTAAGAAAATGTATCTGCAGATCCAACTGCTCTTAATCACAACAAAAACTGCCAAAGAAATGAAAACAAATTTATGTGACTCCTGTCACAAAAATGTGTTATAGCCCCCTGCCTCTAGGAAAATATTTGAATTTTGAATTGCATCTCACAGGTATAAGAGTTGAAATTATATATACACAACCAGTTTTTCCATTTTTCAACAGTTTCCTTTTTGTGGTGTTGTTTGGTATAGCAGGATAAGCAAGTGGCCAACTAGATCCTTCAGAATACACTGATTTAAAATAGACTTGAACTGTATTGCAGGAAGTGGGAAGTGTAAGACTTAGCTGAATTCCTGTGGTAGCCTGGTCTAACTCAGTTGGTCTTAGCAGGGTGCCAGTAACACCAAGGCTGTGGGTTCAATCCCTGAATGAGCCATTCACTAGAGAATTGGACTCGATGATCCTTGCAGGTCCCTTCCAACTCAAAATATTTTGTGATGTCATCAGTTATAATTCTAGCCTAGAAAATAATATTTTTCATAGCATAAACTATAGAGTTGAGCTCAGTATTTTCACCTTCAATGAAGAACTGCAGTGTTTGTACAGATAGGTAACATCTGTAGGTTTGTTATTAAAAAAGAAGTACTTCCCTTGGTTTCTGATACTGATGACATATATTTAAATTTTATTTTTGCCTTTTGAGAGATCCTGTGAGATTTTGCATTTACTGTTGCAGTTTAATATTGAATGACAAGAAAAGTCTGAGCAATAGAGGATGCTAGTTGAAAGAATTTGCTTTTACTGTAATTATACAGGTCAGCATTTAATGGGATGGCTCTTGATTGAGTCCACGTTATCTAAACATTGTAGCAATGCCATCTTGGCTTCAATCTAGAAAAATTTTATTACTTTAAACCAGATATCTCCTTAGTTAAAACATGTCTGATAATTGATAAACTGGCAGTGAGTATGTGTAACGGAACAATTTTTTTTCTCATAGTTCTGCAATTTGCTTCTAGTACACTAACTGTCGAGGTGACACTTTCATTAATCCCATAAAAAACCTGATTTGAACTATATTGAACCCTTGCCAATAGCTTTTCAGCCAAAGAGAACGAGTAATTTCCTCTACAAATTTTAAATAAAATGTCCCCATTTCCTGTGCTCATTCCTTTCCTGTTTCTGACAAATGCAGACTTGGAAGCCTAGAGTATTTTCACTTTTCTCTGTAACTGGTAGTAATTCTGTCTCTGAGAGCCAGAAATAGCCACATTTCTCTTGACCCTCTAGGAGTAAAACCCCAGTGATGTTTTGAGAAAGCTGCATTTGAAATAAGCCCACGGGCTTCTCTTGAGTAAGTAATTCAACACCTTGACAGTGATGAGAAGTGGGTGCTCCTATGGAGTACTGAAAGGGCCTGGTTTTTGGCTGTGCTTCCTGAAGCTGTTTTGTGAAATTTCATCCCCTAAAACTACACCTTTTCAGACATTACCAAGGTTTTGGTTTGGGCTTAATTCCAATGTAAAAAAACCAAAATGTGAGCAAAGCTTTCTATGGCAGCAATAGGACAGTAATATCTCTTATTTTCCCCATAATCTGTGTCCTCACATACAGCAAGTTATGTCTCACTCCTGATGAAATTGCTTCTCCTTATGATTCATGATACATTATTCCTCCAGATTACAAGTTTGTGAACTCATTACATGTTGGTATTTGACACAGCATGAGACTACTGCACTGTCCATGAATGGTTCCTGTATTCTGACTCCTGCTTTAATGTTTTCATCTTTTAATAGACGCACAAATCCATTTGGTGAATCTGGAGGCTCAAAACCTGAAACAGAAGGTAAAACAAAAATTTCATTGCAATGCAAAATGAAAATAAATTTTGACAATGATAGTTCTGTTTTCATCTCTAGCTTCTCTCTTTAACTTAACACCAGTTTTAAAATGCTTAATTACGAGGTATTTGATAAGTCAAGTTAAATCAAACTACTGTCTGAAAATCTTCTGTAAAAATGATTCATTGCATCTTTTGTATTCATTGGCCAAATGAAAAATGTGTGATGTGCTGTGTAGTAACTGCATCTCTAATTGCTAAGTAGGAGCAGTCTCTTTCCAAGTTAGCAGGAGTTGGAGTTTTCCTGACCGCAGTCCACCTTTGGTTTTCAATGGGAAACCCAAAATGGCGGGGGGTTTTTTCAATCCTTTTCTTTTTTCTTAGATTCAATTCTTCATCAGTTATTTATTGTAAGATTTCTTGGCTCTATGGAAGTGAAGTCTGATGAAAGCCCAGATGTTGTTTATGAAACAATGCGTCAAATTCTCGCAGCTCGTGCCATCCATAACGTTTTCAGGATGACAGAATCACACTTGTTAGTCACTTGTGACTGTTTAAAGTAAGTTTGCTTCCTGACTTCTACTGATGTTTATTTACAGAATGATCTTCTTTCACTTTGGTAAAATCTGCTTTCTGGTTTGTCTTTAAAAACAAATTTTTAGGTTAATTGATCCACAGACACAAGTTACAAGACTACAAGTAAGTAACTTTCCATTTTAAGATAAATATCCAGCAATGTAATTATTTGACTTTAAGAATATTATCATTAGATGATAATCACTGATAGCATGAGATTTCCAGCCAAATTTCCAGTGCTCTTAGGAGACCAATGCAGACATTTAGAAGCACTTGCAAAACAGGTTTAGGGGAGTGATTTCAATAGGTCAAATTGGCTTTTGATACTGCCTTCCTCCTGTGATCTGAGAGGGTGAAATAGTAAAGAGGCAACATTAATGATGGAGTCACATTAGTTCTGAAGTCCAAGAGGGTTTGTTTTCGGTTTGGTTTCTCTGTTTTGTTTAGGGGTTTTGTTTTTAATGCATAATTGCCTTGAGGGTGTTGAATGGTTTCTAGTTTGATTTCTTGTTTTTCTCCTTCTTTATCAAAAATGCACTTGAAAAGAGTAAGTGGAATTCTTCTTAGGATATCAAATAATGCCAGCTTCTTTCTTTAGTAATAGCAGTCTTTATTCTTCATATTTCAAAACTATACCCTTTTTCCCTTTTTATGCCTAATTTATGGTCTGTCTTTTTGTGTGTGTGTGTGTTTTTAAAAACATTCCTTTTTTTGGAGGTTCTGAATTGCTTTCCTTTTCATAAAAGGAAATCTTGAGCATGGAAAAATAAAAATATCTTGATATTAAAAGTTTGACATTAAGTTCAAAAATGCTCCAAAGCTGTCACCTTTTACAGGTGAGGTACATCAACTGAGGGTGTGTCCCATGTGCTAAATGCAAACATCACATCCTGTCAGTTTGTAGCAGCTGTGGTAGGGACTCTCAACATTTTTAAGTTTATTGTTTGATGAATCATAGAAAGATAATTTTAAGTCCAACCTCTTTTAGGAATAAGAATGCAAAACAGTTTTCTTGTAACAAACTAATGAGGGTATGTGATTTGTATGGGTTGGGGTGGGTTTTTTCTTGCTTATATAATTAGGAGAACTGAGCTAATTGCAGTAAAGGTTTTTGAGAAGTAGTGCTTTTACATGGAACTAAATATTGAAAGCTTAGTCACAAATATAACTATAATGAATTATTAAAACAAAACAGGAGTGCATCCACTTTTAGGAAGATGACTGACTCATACTGTAAATGTGGTCCCTTTTTCTTACATGGAGTGTGTTTTTTGACATTTGCTTGTTTTGTCATAACTTAGTCTAATCTGTTTGTGTTTCATAATTACATTTGGTCAGGTAACTTCTTGTGCTGTGGTTGTGCATTAATGAACGTGCAGTGTATTGAAACCTTGTGTGGTGAGTCTTTGGAATCAGTTTTAATCTCTCTGTATCTGATCCTTTTGGCAGTTTCCTTTGCCCAATGTAGTGCTGTATGCCACACACCAGGAGAACAAGCGCCTGTTTGGATTTGTGCTTAGAACCTCAGGAGGGAGAGTGGAGAGCCGCCAGACTTCCATCTGCTATATATTTGAATCAAATAATGAAGGGGAAAAGGTATTGGTGGATGGTTGTGACTTGTATCAGTTGTGAATATGGATTCCAAGATGCTAGATCCATTCCAGCTGTCTCAGGCATTTTTTGTGTACTGAAAAAGTCAAACCTGTCATTTTAAGTGCCTGCAAATGCTTTAATGTGCTGTTGTATCTAATCTGGGATGCTGGCTTAAATTTAAAGGCATTTTTTAATTGTTTCCTATCTGTTTTGTGTTTAGATTTGTGACTCTGTTGGACTGGCCAAACAGATAGCTTTTCATGCAGAACTGGTAAGAATCTTTTTGGGGCAAAGGATGCTTGGGAATGGAAGGAAGGAGGTATACTTAATATGTGTAATAGATGGTATTCTGCAAGATGCTTCTAGATGCAGCAATACTGTTGTGTATTTTAAGGGTTTTTTTCCCTAGAATTTTAATTCAAATGAAAAGACTGACCAATATCTACTGTAGAACAATATTCAATATAGGATTCATTTTGCTACTTTTAACAACCACACCAGTCCTTTAAAAGCAGAATAATCATAACAGTGATGTCACAGTCTTGAGCAAGCTCGTATCAATCAGTAGTGTCTCAAACATGTCAGGCTGTTGTTACTGACTTTATTTATATTTTTGCCCTTTAGGACCGAAAAGCCTCAGAAAAGCAGAAAGAAATGGACAGAGTCAAAGAGAAACAGCAAAAAGAACTGAATAAACAAAAGCAAATTGAGAAGGTACCTTTTGTCATTATTTCTTAATATTATTTTTCTACTTACTTTCTTCTGCAGTTTTCTACAAAGCTGTCCACTAACAGTATTGATAGATCATTTAGAAATCGTAATAATGGCATCCTGTGTCCATTGGAGATGACTCTAAGGGTAATACTCTTTTTCTGATTTCCCAACCCTCCTTCCCAACTTAGGACTTGGAGGAGCAGAGCCGGTTGATAGCAGCTTCCAGCAGATCCAACCAGAGCAGCACAGAAGGACAGTTTGTAGTTGTTAGCAGCAGCCAGTCAGAAGACAGTGATTTAGGAGAAGATGGAAAGAAGAAGAGAGAATCTGAAGCCTAAGGTTGCCCGCTTCATTAAAATTGGAATCATGAATATATCTGGTGAAATGGCACAAGTTCTGCGAGAGGTGCAATGTAGGTGGAGGGTCTGTCGTGTTATAGAAAAGACTTCACAATATATAGACCCTATTATGCCTTGATTTTTCTTTCTCAGTTAAGTGATTTCCATTTCCTGTCAGTGTAATTTCTCTTGTATGCCAGATGAAGCACAGTGATGCTGCCATGTTTATTGCAAACACGTTTTCTCAAGGCTTCTCTGCAGTATGGGAAAAAATGTGGGGGGTTTCCCCACTTACCTCTGTGCAATTGACTGCTTTTGGAAGCAAAACTGAAAACTCATTGACCTTCAGCAGTAACACTGAAATTTGTTCTTTACACTGCAGTATGGAGAACACCTTGCTGGAAACAAAAGTGGATGTCCAAATAAGACAGTGCTAAGCTTTACCCACTTTGTTGCACATACCTGTTCTTAGATTTAGAAAGAAGGATCCCCATTAACATCAGTGAGATGTGCAATAGTTCTAAACAGAAGGTTCTTTCTTGTTTCATTTTGCATGGGATGATACTATCTTGATTGTTATTTTTTGGTGAATACAACGCCAAAAAAAATTCTTTCAACAGGAGAAAAAGATACTGTCAGACCCAGATAAGAGCTGATGAGATGCAGTTGAACTTTGCTGTATAAGGGAAAAGCATTCCTCATCAAATTGTAAGAGTAATGTATATAGCCTTGTAGCACAAGTGCCATGTTCTTGGTTTTTCCCCAGTACTTGGAATAGAAAGCTGTAAACCTTTGAGTTCATTTTTATTAAACATGCTTAGAGTTGCAGGAACATCTTGAATTCCATCATATGAAAAATCTTCTGCATATGTAAATGCCTTGCTGCTAGCATACTCCATCTACTGAAAATGAGTTGAGGCTCTTTAGTGTTTTTGTGATTTTGCAATCAGAATTTACCAGTTCTGAAGTAAGAGATGACACTAATCCTACATCCTAGAGTCAGTTCTGGAAAGCATTTTTCAGAGTGGTGTCTGTTTACAGCTTGTAATCTGCGCTCCATATTCCATACCCTATGTAATATTTATTTTGTATAGTATTAGATGTGCATTCACCTTTTGATCCAGAAAAGAAATCTCGTTTGAAGAGAAATATTTATTTTTGCACTAATTACTATAAATATTAAAATCCAGAGGAACAGAAGATAGCTTTCTAATAGTGGCATGAAAATAACAGGCTATGTAGAGAGAAAAGAATATACTTATATTCCAAGTTATAATATAACAGTTATGAGTGATTTACAGATCATTGCAGGGCATTTCTGGTGTTCAGGAATGGAAGCAATTTTCAGAGTATCTCCTCAGCAGCTGGTGGTGGCCCAGCCCTTCCTAGCTAGAGTTGCTCAGTGCTGATAAAGTGAGGAATCTCAGGTTGTATCTGCTGGATGGCTGTAGGTGCACAGAGGGCTCTTGTAACACATGAGAGTGCCCTGCATTGGCCTAAGCTGGCAGCCTCCTCCTGCCCTCGGCGCTGGAGATGTGACTTTGTGTGCAGGAGTTGGTGGCCTCAGCTCCTGTGACAGGGGAGTAGGGCAGCCCTGGGCAGGGGCTTGAGCAGCCACCAAAGGCTCTGCCTTGAAAAAGGAGCGGGGGGAGGCTGACAGAGAGCTGCCAGGTTCTCTTCCCGAGTTAGTTACCAGCTCCTGTTCCAGTGCATTTTTCATCCCCAGAGTAGCCAGTCCCTTGTAGAAATACTTGTTATTGCCCAGTTAGGTCCCATAGTATTGCCCTGTGGCTGGATTTGGCTGGCACAGTGCCACATGGACCACACCAAACTGAGGCTTCTTTTAAAAGACAGTGGCATTTTTATTTCACATCTAGGCTTCCATTCTAAGCTCCCATTTTTAAGAGATTATTTTTATTCTTGCCAACAAAAAAGTACAAAGAGGCACCAAATCAAATTTTTTCCCTTTTTTGTGCTTAAATCAAGGCTTACAGAGAGTGGCAAGGCAGTTTGTCTCTGCAAATTATTCCAATTAATGTTTGTTTGTTTGTGTTTGTTTTTCTTTACTGATATTTGTTTTCTATCGAATAATATCACAGGGTAGCTCAAAGTTACTGTGTCGTACTTGTATCTTTCTCAAGTATTTACTGAGGATGAAGCCGTTTGGAAACAGCCCAAATGAAATCAGTGATCTCCAGTGTCTAGAATCCAGTCCTCAGCTTATCAGAGATGGACTGATTAAGCACTGGAGCTGCAGGCTTCAGAGGGAGGACAAATAATAGACAAGCAGTCTCATGAAAAAGCATTTCTAATGTGCAGCCTGTTTTGCATTGGCCTTATTGAAGAAGTGTCAGAAAATGGAATTACTGTATTTTTCTCAAAAACTATCATTACTCATATAGATATAAATCTGCAAAGATGAGGAAGAAAGGCTAATAAAGTTGGCAAGTGAATTTACTGTCAAATAGGATTTTTTGGATTTAGCAATAAATACTGGAATTATTCCATTTGCTTTTTAGGCTTTCCATATATGCCATTAAATGTAGCTTTCTAAAACAGAGTTAGGAGCGACGTATATTTCACTTACGTTGAATGATTCTCATCTTAACTACTAAAAGACTGATGTCCGTGAATGAAATTTAGGGGTTGTTTGTTTGCTTATTTAGGGGAGTTTCACTGGTGTAAAATGAGTAAGAAGGCATAAAAGCATCTGGGATAAAGATGAAAGTTGGAAGAGCAAAGGGCATGTCAGCAGAGCTGGGGAAGTCAGACAGAGTAGTAGTAGAGTTAGCAGGGGAGTGAGAATTACTGAGCTTCACCTAGGGAGGATCACACAGGTTGTAATTAGAACTATCTCAAGGCAAAAACAGCTGCGGAGGTTTTATCCATGCCCTTCTTCCCAAAAGGAAAAGCTTTGGTACCTTTTTTCCTATAAGGTTTAGAACTACTTCATTAGAAAACAGCTTTGTTGAAAAAAAATCAGAATGATGCTTGGTATTTTCCTTGAGAGTATATAACTTTTAGTGGGAACACTTCATGATCTGCTGGGAATTGCTGTGGTAGGACTTCACCACCAGAGTATTTAATTATTGTAACTAAACTACTAGATGGTTTCATTTCCTAATTTACAGGAGATTAAATAAACTCTCCTGTTTATTATTTCCTATTGCCTTTTATTCACAAACTGATCTTTCAGGCGCTTTCAGCTGAAGCTGTAGTTTGCTTCATGTGCATCTACTATTAGTCACTCCTGAAAATATTCTTTCATGTCCATCATTTTGAAGTGACTTCATGTAGGTATTGAATTGGCAGGGTTGTTCAGGACTAACTTTTTATGTTGCCAATTGCAGCCTCATAATTACTGCCAAACTTTTATCCCTTAAGTAAGAGGATATGAAGCTTGCTACACTGTGTAGATTTACACACTGCAGACCAAGCCAGTCTTGCTGTCAGCCGTTTCAAGCTACATACATTCTTTATGTATGTAATGGCATGAATATACAAATATATCAGGTGTGCTTATGGGTATGCATTTTATTGCATTACAGATGATAGCCAGCACTCCTCTGTGGCCACTGCTAGATTTGGCCAAGTCCGAAACAGAGGACAAGATCAAAGTCATGTACTACTTAAACATATCTAACTGGATATGATCAGGTAGTGAAAAGTCAGTTGTATGCCATTGTCTTACTTCCTTAATCTGTTTGAGTTTGAAATTGTATCAAGACAATTTACTGTCTTACAGAAAAGTAATATCTGAGTTAAGAAACATTTCCCTTCTAGAGGGCTGTCAGATTTCCTCTGTATATGGATGTAAACCCAAAGGTGAAAATTGTGAAACAGCTGAAGCTATTTATGAAGCTGTAATTGATGTACATGGATATAAAGAAATAAATTTGTCTGTTTAAGGTAAATTCTGTCTATGCTTAAGGGACATTCTGATTAATTAGTTGCACGGCATTCGGGACAAACCAATGGTGAAAACTATGCTACAATATAGTCTCTTATCATTTAGGAAATAGTTCACTTACAGAAAGAAAATTACCACTGCTTAGTGAATTTAGTAGAGATACTATCTAGTGTAACAGCAAAAGGTGATCCTTTATATTCTTTCGCTTGCTCTGTATTACAAAAATTATTGCAAGTTAGTTAGTCCCCAAAGCTTTTTGTTTTAATTAAGCACTAAGTTGACTTTTTTTTTCCCTGCCACAGTGGTATCTAAATTGTCATGACAAGAGTAAGTCAGTGTATCTTTGTGAATGCACTTGTATTCCTAATGAAGTTTATATTGCAAGCCGAGGATTTTGTACAATCTTTCTGGTCATTTTTATAATAGAGTGGAGTGGTCAAATTCTTATGATGGTGTTCTGGATTGGTCCTGTTCTGGTGAAGTGTAAGTGATTTTTGCAGTGTTTGAGACTGACTTGCACATTATCCCTGAATAGCTGTATTAAGAACAACCAATGGCATATTTATGTCAACTCTGAGTGTTGTGTCTTAATCTTGGAAATATGGATAGTAACCTATTGTGCCAGGGCTCCAGTCAGCATTTTATATTTTAAATAAAAGCTTAACTATAGTAACTTTCTGGGTGGGACTTGTACTGATGCAAAAGCCTCCTGCATTCTTCATCATACTGACTTTCAGGAAATACCATTAAACAAAGTTCTGACATGCAGGTAGAGCCTTCCATTGTCAAGTGTAGCTCAGTTCTCTTCTATTAATTTTTATAGTATTAGCCAGATAACCTCAGAGGAAGTTGTTACACTTGGGAATGCTCTTCACTTACTTTTGCAACAATCAGAGGCTGAAGGTGAGCAGGAGCTGTGGCAGCTGGCTGGGCAGGGCCCGTGGTGGGGCAGTGACAGGGCAGCGAGGGCTCTGCGGAACAAGCCGAGGGCAGAGGCTCTACCAGCGCAACCACTACCATGGACACTGGACATATCTTCACAGGCTGAGTTAGTTTATCATGGGATAAACACCATGTAAAAACCATGGGCCATAACCACGTTACGGTTAAATTTGAATTTTATAAGGTTTGTAGATTTTTCTGGGGTAAAGCAGACTTTTGAATTCTGTAACTTCTGTGATAAAGATGCATGTTTAACTAGGAAAAAAAGAATCTATGCTTACTTGATTATGAAGTAATAAATACTACTAATGCCAAATGTGTTGAACTTTTTTTTTCTAAAATAGGAACTGACATTTGCAGTATTTTTAGAAGGAACAGGCCTGCTGTAGGTCTTTTCTAAGACTTCTGTAACACTTCCTAAAATGACAGGGCTCCACAAGTTTAAGCTTCATCTCTATAGAGAGAAACTCCAAAAATTGCAAACATGGCTTTGGACAGCACTGTGTAAGGCAAACTCAGTTCTAGAGAGAATAGTCCAGGTTCATGGTGGATGAGACATACCAGCACCTGAGAAGGAGCTGCAGAATTAACACAGCTTTCCGCCGTGCCACCTTGTTGAAATACTGGTATGGCACATGACCTGCTGTGGTAAGCAGAGGTTTCTCAAGCTTAATCCCATTTCATTGCCAAGAATGGGACGGGGATTGTTTTATTGGGCAGAGAAGAATTACTTAAGTTGCTACTAAGAACTTCACTCTAGGACTTCACAAATAAAAACTACTTCTTGTCAAGAGAAGGGAAGTAGTACAAGAGAGCACTACCTCCCTTCCTCGTTTTAGTTTTAGTCAAATCCCTGACCTTTACCTAAACGCTGAGTTTAATCCTGGAATGTGGGTGGCGGTGTCTGATATGACAGGCTTTAACTTAGCCCTAACACAAGGAGCCCTGTATTTTGCACTTCCTTAGCTTGTCACACTACGCATTTAAAATACTGTTACCATAACTTCCACATAGGTCATAGTCCAGGAGCTCCTTAGAATGGGATCACTGATACTTACATTTTGGGGGTCTCACCATTTTCTTCAGGGAGTGAGGGGAGAGCTGGCATTCCTTGATATACAGAGGAGAGACAATCCCAAAAGAAAAAAAAGCACAGCAGTCTTATCCACATGAAATTCCCTTCGAGGTACAGGGCTAATACTTATGCACAGTTGAGGTTGTAGATCCCTGTGAAGTTTTCCTGCCCATAAAGATCATATTCCTTGTACAGGATGTAGTCTTTCAAGCAGTTTGGCAGTGGAAGGAAGGTCATAAAGACAGGACAGCGGAGACGCAGCCGGCCCATGCACGCCCGGATCTTCAGACGGCAAAGGTGCTTCAGAGAGCGAGGATTTGCTAGAAAGGAGAAGCAAAATTAAAAGGCTACCAACCAAAAAGGCCCCAATGCCAAACCAGCTTGTTTTCATTAAAGATGTAAACAGATACTTACTTAAAATGAAATGGATGTCTGGCCAGAGTTCCTGTTCTTTGAGAACTGCTTCGAGCTTCCAGCAAATCTTAACATGATCAACGTAATCTAACATGACTCGCACTACTTTACCAGACACGTGCTTCAGCCAGGACAAGGTTATAACTTCACAGAACTGATAGAAACAAAACATTTAGTAGGGTAATATTCGATTCTGCATTAAATTATTTCTGTCTCTGAGGACAAGAACAATTACCTTACTTGAGCAGGGTTTTAGAGGTTGCCACAGCTTGCCTAAGCCTCACTAGTAGAATCTAAAAATCTGAGATGGTTATTTTGTATTAGATCCAAAAATAAACTTAAGCAGCTGTATCTTCAGGGACTTGGTGCTTAAAACGAAGTGCTACCACTCTAAGTGGAATTTCGATGTGTTCCAGGTGCTCAATAGGGGCATCCACCAGCTCAGTGCATGCATCATCATCCCCTTATCTTTAGGTTAAAGAAGGATTTATAAGTTCAAATGGACTTTACAACTGTGAAGCAATGACACTGATGAGTGTCTCCAGGAAGCTCTTTAAGTTTGCTAATTTCTGCTCAGTGCTTATCCCACCAGCTCCAGGGGTCCTTTCAACAGCTTTCCAGTCCTGGTGTTCTGGTAAAGGACAATGCAGAGAGCCAGCTTGCAAATCTCTGCTTTCACAGCATGACAAGACTGTCCTGGAGAGCCAGTTCCATACCGACCATTAGGACATCATCAGCTGTATTTTCACAATTCAAAATTACTCTTTACAGTCCTCTACCGTCATGAACTAGGCTTCATAACAACATCTGTTTATTTGAAAGCCGTGTCTATTCCTCTCTTCATGTGTAAACTGTCTTCAATCTTCTTTTTCTGACAGTGCATTAAGCCCCTTTCCATTTAGCTTTAGGAAGGCTGCTGGTACAGCACCCGAAGCCGCGTGACACACTTACCATGGTGTCTTTGATGACAGTGGAGGTCCAGCCGTCGGCCACGTACTGGGAGTGGGCGCCGTTGCCCCGCAGGCAGTCAAAGCAGCGCTGCACGTCGTAGCCGTAGTTCAGCAGCATCCTCAGCATGACCTCGTCTTTGAGGGCGTACTGCAGAGCCGAGGGGAAATGCGTGGTGTTCACGCGGCAGAAGTAGTTGACATTGGCCCCGTGGCGGAGCAGCAGGTTCATTAACTCGTAGTTGCCCATTCTCAAGGCTATTTGGAGGCAGTTGATGGGATCTTGGTTTGTCAGGGCTCCGGCGTTCAGCAGCAGCTGTGTCGAGCAGATGTCCCCGTTGGAAACAGCGAAGTACAGGGCTGATTTCCGGTGGTCGTCATAGCCTTTGCGAACTCTCTGAGCCAGCATAAAATTGGCATCAAAACCCGACTGGAGGAGAAACTCAAGGCACTGAGGATGTGCTCCTGCTGCTGCTGAGTGAACTGGACTTATCCCACTTTCTTTAATGGCAGCAAAATCAGTCACTGGAACTAAATATTTTAGAGCTCTGAAAAATTAAAAACAGAAGCATCTCAGCATCTTAAACATTTTGATTCATCTAACTCATCTTTGAATGTCTCTGTGTTGTTGGGCTTCAGAATTCATCACGACTGTTAGAATAATCTGAATATTGCAAATCAGTACCATGGCATGCATTGACTTGAATTGCTAACAATGAAATTGTTACCCAGCAATGGGATACTGACTTTACACCTACTACACATGAAATATCATTATATTACACAATTATTCATGAACAACCCATTCCTTTATATAGGAATTAATGATTCCTTCTCAACAGAAATTTTTCTGGAATGTTGAAAGCACAGTGTTATTACTAAACCTATAGGGGAATTAATAGAATATGTATTATAACATGAATACATATAACATATAATGCAATATTTACATCTATGTTTAAATATAACAATTAATATACTGAAAACATTAATACAGAAATTAAGACTCATCAGGTGCTTGTTTATTCATTTTTTAGTTGTGATTTCAGCATAAATATCCTCCAGTAGTCTTATTCTTTAAAATAGGGATAACCCTTACTCACTATTTGTCTATTTAGTATAGTCACCATTCACATTCTGTGATGGGGTGGAGATTAGACATTGACCCAAAGAGAGTGACAATGTCCCAAGAACCACAGCATTAGTCTGGACAGGTTACTACTTGTGAGAAATACCATAGGGATTAAGATGTACAGCCTAAAATCATGAAGATCTTATCCTGACTCATCTCGTACATTCAGACACAGAACAGACATATTTACAGAGTCAAATATAATTCCTTGTACGAAACTACGATTTTCTGCCTGCTTTGAATCAGTAAAATTAATATTAATTATTTATTTATATAAATAATTTATTAATATAAAATTAATATTTCTGGTGTCACTATCATTTGGTTTTTAAGCATATTAACTCACAGAAAGTGTCCTCTATATGCAGCTCTGTGGATTGGCAAATGACCCGAGTGCTTTGGTACATTGGCATCAGCCCCATATTCTAGTAAAAGACTCACAGAATCTGGATTTCCTCCTCCTGCTGCTTCAAACAATATAGAAGCACAGTCCATTGCCTGTGAAAGAACATCTGCACCTGGGAAGAAGCAGCAAGGATTTTCCAAGTAGTCACTGTAAATATCCAGCTGTAATTAATATCTCTAGCGCCCCAGTGATATGGTATTTTGAATCCTATTCTCCATCAAGTAGAACCACTGTGGGTATAAATCTTCATGTTGGATCCTTAGGTGTGTTTATGTAATCCTGGGAACAAGAAGGTCCAAATTGCTTTGAACACAGTAAGAATTGTTCTTAGAACTGTGCCAGCAAAAGGTTTGGTTCTTATCCATCAAAACAACAATTGCTTTTGGCTTACAAAAAATGCATTTCAATTATTTTACGTTACAAAGACCAGGCAGGCGTAACTGTAAACATGGGAGCACCCAGTAGGCAAACAGTTCAGGCAATCCAGTTCTGGTGCTGCTGAACAATCATGTAAAATTCCCCGCCATAAATATCGTGTCAAGCATGCCCTAGAGTGACCTGTCTACATGAGAAAATAATAGAGCATTTAAAAAACAATTATAAGTACTCACTAAAATATCATACAAATTTATATTTATGAGGCCTTCACTACATCACAACAACCCTGAGTGCAGATGGCATTTAATTTTCTCTAGTAAGGTGAGCTACTTCTGCTGCTGTTTTTGAAGGCATATCTGAAGCCTTCTCTTCCTAAAAGGTCCTATATAATAAAGTCTCACCTCTTTGCAGCAGGAGCTCCATAATTTCTGTATGTCCCATCTGAGCAGCCAGTGCTAGAGGTGTGAGCCCATATCCACTGCGGGGATCAGGATCTGCTCCAGAATCCAGGAGAAGCTGTACCAGATCTTTCCTGCCCAGCCTGGCTGCCTCATGCAGAGCAGTTCTCTCATGGACACAGCGCAAATTCACTCTGGCACCAGATCGTAGCAACAAGGAGGCAATGTCATAGGAATCAAGTTTAATCGCTGTAGGACGACAAGGAAAGCATCAGGCAGGGTTGTTACTCAGCGCTATTCTGCGCACTGTGGCAGCCCAGGAAAGCTGTTCCTGGCAGTGCTGTTTATGCAATGAGAAATGCCACCCTACACTGAAAGGTTTAACTCATCAACAAGTCTGTTCTTTGCTTCCAGGACAGTACTAAGTATGCAAAGGAATCATTTCATGGTGATCTCTTTTTCCCTCTGCAGACTTTTTTTCTCTGTTGCATTTGGTAATGGAACAGAACACAGCTTTCCTTGCCACTAGAGGGAGACCACACCCAGGGCCTTGGTGCTCAGGAGCTGCCACCAGAGCTCTATTTAATCTCCAGGAGCAGTTACCATGATGAAAAACAAAGCTTATAATGATTTTCGTATGCTTTCTTAGCTTAATAAGTCTGAAGTCTTAAGTCAGCAAGGATCTTGAAAGAGAAATTTGCATTAGCTCCAGTGGATGGAATTATTAGGGAACACCCTTCCCTCCCTCTCCCTTTGATCTTCCAGTCTGTGCAGGATAGCTAGTGTCCTTCAACTGGACAGATTAGGCTGAGCAGCTTCATGTGTCACAGCTGCTTGAACACAAGTGACAGCATTCTGTGATAGAAACTGTGATGTGCCATTATCTGTAACCTACATGGCTGCTTTAGATAAATCCCATGCATCCCCTTCTTGGGGGATGGTGCATTTTAATGTCGTGCACTTCAAAAGTATCTAGGAGTTCTGTACGTTTTTTTAAGCAGATGGCCCAGACTCGAAGCTGCACTCATTTCACAAGAATGGACTGAGGGTCTTACACATGATTGGTAGGCCTTTTTCTCCTCCTTTGACAACAGTTTTGAAAAAGAAACCACCCTTCCAATACAGAAAAATGTACGGGATCATCCAAGAAACTTGAGAGTGCTCCTTTAGAATTTAGATAATGAGAAGACATATTCCTCTTTTTTTGGGTAGGATTCAGTAAGAATGAAGGCGTCATAGCCCAGATTGAGGGAAGCAAAGGATATGAACACAGAACACTTTTGAAAAACATTTTGGCAAAAGATAGTTCTTTAGAAATAATTAATTACAGTTAGTTCTTGTGCATGATCAAATTAAAGTGGCATTCACACAAAGAATGTGGGTATGAGACTATACTAGGACTATAGTAGTTATGGGACCTTATTCCTGAATTACAAAATATTAAAGAGAAGTGAACTGAGAATGTCAGCCCATCTTCTTGTCACCCTTGGACTAACGCTGGCAACGTCTAAATAGGGACAAACACTTCTTTGCACTCTACATACTGCGATAAATCAGGCTGGTTGGCTATAATTTTGGGTAATTAAAACCAGTTACCATGGGTTTTGGACAAAGAGAGGCTGATGCAATGAAGGAGATACCACGTGGGCAGAGAATATGAATGTTTAATGCCTGCAGACATGAAGGGCAAGTAATAGCATGAAGAAGCAGAAGGACTCGCTACCTGGCACCACTGCAGAAATTATGCCAAGGAAAGCAGAGGATGACACTTGGCACTTCATGGAGAAAGCTAATTATCATTTGAGAAAAATAGACAGGGACAGACATATGCAATGCTGAGATTAACTTTTTTTTTCTCCTTTTAGCAAAATATTTTAGGCATTGAAGTCAAATATGCCACACTGAAACCTAAAATGTGTAACTATATCCTCACCTCCTTCCCTCACCTCTCCACCCCTAAAAACAGTATTCACCTATAACTAAAGGAGAATCTCCCTCTTCATCTTTAACATTGGGATTGCAGCCATTGAGCAGGAGAAACCGGACATTGTCCACAAAACAATTTCTTACTGCCACCAAGAGAGGGGTTTCCCCTTTTAGAGTGGACTGCTCCCACGTGATGTCACGGGAGGCTGAAATACAGAAAAGCAGAACATATGTCAAGTTGGATGATACATCAAACTTCACTTTGTAAAACTTTTTGGTGAAAAACTAGAAGGACTTTGTACCTTTTAAAGTTATTTCAAGAATGTTCTTATTTAGCTGTGCTGCAGCTTCATGCACAGGAAGCCAGCCTTGCTGATCTCCTTCTTCAAAAGCAGAACTGTGCCTCACCAACTTCTTCAATGCCTCCTCTTGGCCTGTGATGTTTTAACACAGACACATATCCCATTACTCATCATAAGATAAAATTCAGGCAACCAATATATTGAGTGCCATTTATCCCACCAGTGTATCTTGCTCATTTTAAAAGAAAGGCCTGGGGTTTTCCCCTAATTTTACGGGATGAAGCACTGGAATTTCTGAAAGGGATGACACTTGAACCCATCCCACTTCCCTGATCCAATCTAATATGTTGGCTTTTGGATGTCTTGTCTTTAGTTTCCATCCTTTCCCCAAGACTATATAAAGAAAAGCTGCACTTTAATCAGGTGATCAAACCGCTAAAATGTAGGCATTGCTCAGCCATCCCCAGGGGTGTAGGCTTAGTGTGGTGCATTTGTACTTAACTGTCCGAATTGCTGCAACGATCTGCTCATGTTCTTTACTCGTGGTGTACTGGAAACTGCATAAACACAACAAGAACAAAATGAGAAGTAAAAATTCATGTGAAGCTAAGGATATAATTATACCTTTAAATACTGTAATTTAGACAATATGTTAGATTTCTCTGAGTTACGTTGGTTTTGGGAGGGTTTAACACTTTGAAACACTTTTTTTGTTGGTCTTTCCCTGACACTGGAAATACTGAACTTTTCACACTAAGGCCAACAATTAAATGCTAAAATGAGGGGATGTTCCCATACCAATCCACTTTTACATCACCTACTTATCTTCTTCACAAAGCCTTATACTCACCTACATATTGATGTAAAACATCACCTGAAAGTTTCACACATTCCATATTTCCCAGGAAAGAAGTACACTTACTTAGGGAGAACTCAGAACAAGTAAGCTACCAGTGCTTTTTAGTATCCATGAGACAAGGTCAGCACAATACAACACATGGAGTTACAAAGGAAAATAGGGTCTACTAAATGCTTACAATAATGCCAAGAAAACACCCAAAATAGAAATAATAACTTATTACCTTTCAACCTCTGCCGCACTGCCACTTGTTTCAAATTTATGCCTATCTTGTAAACTTTCCTGAATAGCTCGCTGGGTAGGGATTTCCTCATCAGAATCACCATCAACCATATACACTGAATTATTCATGGCAAATCAGCACAACATGGATCACTTCTGTAGGGAAACACTGCTTTTTAATTAGAAGCAGACATTAAATCTTCCGGTTGGATGTGGAGTAACAGAAACAGCAATCACTCTGTCAGTATGGAGAGAAATGAAACATTGTTTAAAATAAATGACTACACTGTTATATGCTTAAGCAGTCAAGCTGTTCTTGGCATATTCAAGATCTCAGATGTTTTGTTGGGCTCAAACCTCTCATCCGTTATACCTTATCAAAACTTCCACTTCTGGCTTTCAAGATAGCTGGCCTGAAAACACAAAACAACACAAAACCACAGGGCAAGGTAAAATAAAATTAATAAATAAAACTGCTAATTTTATTGCTAATAAAATAAACTAATAAATTTAGTTTATAAATAATAATAATTAATAATATATAATATTTGTTGTTAATTAATAAATAGTTTATATTTATTTAATAACTTGCTAATAAATAACTTGGAAAAATGAATGAGCACAGGAAATTTAAGTAAGTTGTCCACGTGCCAACTACAAAGCTTGGAAAAATTCTAGAAACATCTTAAAGTTAGGCAGCAGTAATTCACAGCAAATCTGCGTAATTTAATTTGTTACCCGATCCACCTAATGTGTGATTGCAAGGCCTTGCTCTGTAATTGCATATATAGCAAAAAAAAAGAGAAATACGTTAGCAACATATACAGCAAGAAATTGTTAGTAATTGATTTTACTATGGCTCAATGAGTACATGAATATATTAAGTGTAGACTACTTTTTTTTCCTAAAAATACTACTAATTTCTCTATGAATTGAGAAAATACACTGGGTTTCCTCACCTTCTGAAAGAGGCAAGATCTCAGCCTTTGGAGAAGTGATTATTAAGTTGAAAGTGACATTTTCAGGATTGAAAACAATCTCTGCAGAGCCCATGTCCATTAATAGCTCACTATAAATACCCGATCATAAGATACTCTGGGACTTTCTCCACGTTTCTTTCACACACGTCAGTTATGTTTAATAATCTGACCTGCTAAGTGATGCCAACAAAAGAAGGAAATAAAACTCCAGTTTTCTTGTAAAAAATACTTCTGGTTTTTGGAATAAGAACTTTAGTACTATAGCAGTAAGTATTATACTGTAAAAAGAAAATTCTCCAGTGCTGTCCTAGGAGAGCAAACTGAAGGTGGTCTTAGGAGCTTGCTTAAGTAAGACAGCAAGAAACCCAAAACTGAAACAGTAAAAGTCAACAAAACCAAGCAAATAATCAAGCAAAAATTCAAGTAAAATTTTTACATGTTCCTGACTGCTTAATCATAATTCACATTAATATAAATAGAAAAGCAATTGAAAAATAAATTTTTTAAAGGGAAAAGCAGTTTCAGGAAGACAGACTTACACTGGTTCAACACCCAATAAGCAGGGAAATGAGAGACACAGATGCCCAGTAGTAATAGTGATGGTAGGATGGAGCGAGACCTTTATGTGCTTCAGTTTTTCCTACTGTGTTTTATGGAGGGATCCATACACAGAACAGATGACGGCTGTATCTGAGTGCAAGGTGGAAACAGTTCTTTGCTAGAGGACATGTAGAAAGATTGCTTAAGTAATGATTTTTAATTATTTTTAAAGAAAACAAAAGTGCAGAGTCAAGTTCATTACCTGTAATGTTTTTCTTAGAAAGTGCAGACTACTTTCATTTCCCGTGAAAATACGTTTTGTGATATTCAGCTATACACAAGAAAGATGTTCACATTTTAATAATATCACCAAGGGCTAAACTCCTAGTTGTACTGCTTACAGATTGTAAAGATGGTCATAATAATCTCAATACATACTTAATACATAAGCTTGAGGGTCAGACAGTATCTGTATGCCCTCTTACAATACAAAAACCTCCAGATGTTTCTTTTACACACTAAGTTCCACTTCCTCCGTCAGCCAGCAAAGAGAACAAGATGTTGCGAAGTCTGTATGTGAACTGTCCACAGTCAGTCATCCAGCTGGCACAGCAAGGCTACACCTCTCTTGATCCAGTGCTGGACCGGCTGGTCTGTGTTGAGCCTCAGAGCAATGACGAAGTTGGTGGAATGTCCAGTGGTGGACAGGACCCCTTTGCGCTCACTCGTCTTGTAGAGTGGGCAAACATAGGCATTAGACTCCTTTATGTCTGATGTTACAGCTTCAAAAAAACCCCAAAATAATGCATTATACTCAGCGGATCTATTGGTAGAAACATAACCTACATGCAAATGTTAAGTACTTACAGCAACATCTTTAAAGGTCAATTAAAATGCATAATTGTTTTGTGAGCAACAGAGTAAAATTATCCGGCTTTTTCTCCTTGTGTTTTCTTGTGTGGTTTTTTTCATTCTTAAACGCCACTGATTAGCTAAAATTTATTTTCAGTACTGGATGCCTTCCTCTGATTCTACCAGCTTTGTAATACTGAAAGACACATTAAAATCTGAATAGTTACCTAGTTAATACATAGCTTATACAGGAGTTTTTCATAGCTCTGCAAGAATTCTGGTCCAGTTGCCAAAGAATCTGACGGCAATTCAAGTCATCTGAGATCCAAGGACAGAACTCTGCAGGAACTTTTTGTTGCTCAGACTGCTTGCATGGAACTTGTGCAAAGCATAAAATCATGCAGGTCTGAACAAATTCATCCAACTTCAAGAGGAGGCACCAGCAGAAAAAGTGGCAAATTTTAATACTGCCTATTTGCTAACACTTAAGTTGCAGCAGTTGCAGTATAAAGTCCTGATTTTGTGCATAAACAAAAAGAGGAATTTACTCCTCTCAATCAAAGAAAACAAGACTTGTGAAAATTATCTTACTAGTAGGAAAGACAGCTATCACAAAGCTTAAAATAACCTGAGCTAACGCTGCTAAATCACATAAGGAAAAACACCAGTTTCTGTACGTCAGTCAAAGGTTCTCCTCAGTGATCTTCAGTAAAAAAAGGAAACCACTGTTGCGGTTTCTTGTTGAATTGCTCACACATTAGAGAAATCATACTCACTTGGCTTTATCCAAATGATGGGCATGGCATCAAAGAGCACTTTGGGATATTGCTCAGTTAACATTCCCCTGGAGAGAGAAAGCAACAAAGTAATTGTTTTGGCTTGAGGGGTTTGGTGGGTGCTTTTTGGTTGTTGCTTGTTTGTTTTTTCTTCCCTATTTTCCATACATGATAGAGTACTTAATTTGGTGTGTTATTCCAATAATATGAAAAGTATCACTTAAATTATTTAAACCAGTCTTGTTTGACCACTGAAAAAAAGCTTTCCAGAACCACAGTAAAACACTTGGCTACTGACTTGGTCCTGTCCCAGCGAGCTCCGTCCAAAAATAATCCGTGGATGTAAACACCGTCCTCCGGTGCAGTATCAGCAGTATCCTGAGGAATAACCTGCAGGAAATAAGTGTTCCAAGTCATGAAACTCTCACAGCTCTTTGTTTTCTGAGCTATTAAGCCAATTACCAATTTTCAGACCAAACCAAACTGAGAATAATATAGTAACCCTTCCTTTCAATGCTACTTTTATACGTATCTACAGAGACAACAGACTTCTTTGGGTTTGTTAATTATCTTTCTTGTAGTTTATAACATGAGGCTTTAATCACACAGAAAAATATACTCTGGTTAGGCTGTTTTCTTGAGTGGAGTTCTGGGTCCAGTGATAGAACTGCTTTTAATCACTTTGAGAATAACTCTTCCACAGAGCTTATTTAGCTTGCCAGTCTTACCTTTGTCTTCAGACTGCAGTCAGTTGCAAAATGAACTTTCCAGCTAGGATATATGTACTACATCTCACCACAACATCAGGACTCAGATTAATAAAATATTAATTTATAGTTTATCCATACCTCAAATTCATATCCTAGAAGGTCAATAGGGATCCTGTGCTTCCTAGCATAGTTTTGCATGGCTCCAGTTAGGAAAGCTTGAGTAAAATAGAATCCTGACAGCCAAAAAACAGCAGGCTTCCCTAATTCATACCAGTCCTGGAGAGAGGAATGCAATACATTGAACAACCAGAAAGAGAGAAATCCCATACGCTTTGACTATTTTCTACATAATTGTACTCAGAGAATCTAAACAAAGCCTATCATTCCTTTCCCAATAAAGACAAATAATATGGAAAGTCAGACCGAACAACTGGCAGCACTGCCACTTGTACATCACCTGCAAAAACTTCAGCCTTGCTAGCAGATCGACAACATAGCTCCCTAATGGTTTTAGACTTGGGTATGAATGCTGTGCCCACTTCTCAGGAACTTTTCCAACAAGGAGACTGCCAGACAGAGCCTCCAGGTCAGCATCCATAACAACCAGTCCTTTAATGGCTTTCTTCAGGTTAATTAGTGTAATGCGAATAGTTCGGATTAAACTAGAATTAAAAAAAAAAAAACTATTTTCACACATTCTGCATGATTTGTTAAACATGACTACGTCATTGGAAAAAAAGTAAAAGAAGTGGATTATGGAGGCATATACAGAACTTTTATAGCTTTTTTATCTATATATCTATATAGATATCTGCACAATAAGCCATGTCTGTAAAGTCATGGATTTATGCTTTAGTGCAGATTTATTTAAGACTAGGAACAGTAATAAACTCTTTTGTTATCTCTGATATCTTGAATTGTTTCATAAGAGGATAAATTCAGAACTCCAAATGTATCCACTATATACTACATGAAGGAAAAAGGATTAGATTGCAAAAGAACAGGTGGGTAGAGAGTGCAATAAGGACAACTTGGAGACTTAGGGCCAGAGAGCATTTGGGATAAAATTAAGCAGAAGACGCAAAGAGACAAATAGAAAAGAAAGAGGACAGAGAAAAAACAGAAAGAAAGAATGGAGAGGCAGGTGAAGATAAAAAAGAAAGATAGGAAACAAAGTCAAAAAAGAGACTGAGGACCCAAGGAGAAAAATAAATGCAATTCTACGTCTGTAGTCTTAGAAGAATAATTGTGAAAATTAGGCATAGGGGGAAAAGCATCGAAAGAAGAGGAAAAAATAATTCAAAGAGAAGCACATGAGAAAATTGAGAAACAAAGAGAAATGTCTCCATTACAAAAAACATTTCATAAGCTATAACTGTGCATGTAGATTTTCTAAATCCTTTACCCTACAGGTCAGAAATATGAGGAAAACAAAATGAAGTAAAGATGGTGAAAGGGAAAGTGAAGTTAAAAAAAATAGATATTGTTTGCATTCTCTTTTCCCAGTACTTCCTCATACTCCCTTCTTCTCTCTTTCAGTTAATTTTGCCACTTCATTTTTCCTGACATCTATCCTACACTCTGACTCTCCACAAGGAGCAAGGATGTTTGGACTGCAGATATCACTGCAGGCAATTAGAAGGGAACAAGAAAATATTTCACACACTACGGGGCTTACACAATATGATTTGCAAGAAATATTTTTCTGCAAATGGAATGATTTCTGGTAAATTTAATAAAATAGAGCATTCTTACTGGTTAAATCTTTCCATTTCTTGCACCAGCACAGTGTTCATACTTTCTTCATATCTCACGGGATATTTAATTAGGCAAATTTCAATGTCAAAATCCTCTGGAAGCTGTAAAAACACATCTGGCGATCATTTCATATGTCATTATGATTTTACATTAAAGGTATGCAAATGAGAAAATTTGCAAAGCAATAGAAACCGCTTTCTGATTAGTATCTTACTAATACAGGATTCAATAGTTCAATCTAAATAAAAATTTTGGGGTTTTAAAAAAACACCTAGAATTTTTGATATAATGAAAATTTATTAATATGTTTCAATTTATTAATTTTAAATTTTTCCATGTAAATGAATCAACTGTTCTTTCAAGTTCTCTTTGCTCTGCTTTCTCTCTTTCTCCTGTCTTCTGCCTATTTAATAGAATTTCTTTCAACTGAAATATAGCTGTGATCTGTTACATCCACAAAACTTCTTACTTTCACATTGCACTAAATTCACTTCAGAACGTTTTTCTTTCAACAGAAAATCCACTTTACACTGAAGATTCTAGTTAAGGAATTTCTGCTTTGTAAGAAGATAAATTGAAGTAATTTGTATATACAATACCTTGCTGAGAATATCATCTGCAATTGCATAGAGAGTGCTGTCACCACCCCCAGAAGCTCCCTGAGTGCCCCCTCCTTGTGTTAAAAGCAGAGATTCAAAGAGGGTCTTAGTTTGCTGAAGATCTTTTGCAATATCCACATTTTCATGCAAGCCAAATACCTCCGGGTGCTGAGAAAAGGGAAGATTCTAAGACAAAATAAAAAAAAATGTCTGGGTCACATAAAGCAGGAAGAATGTGATCCAAGGTTTCTTCAAGAAGTCGAGTGAAAAGCTACCACTGACTTCAGCTGCAGGTGAGTGAGGACCTTAGTGGCAGGTATTTGCAGACAGAATTACTGGTGATAAAGCCACCACCTCTCATACAGAAAGTAATTTCCAAGGAATTTTCAATATTCTATGCTACACATCCTCCCATCTACTTACTGATTCCCTCTCCTAAACATCTGAGATCATGGCAAGGATCATACAAGCATGCTAGCCAAGAACCCGAGCACACAATTAATTGTGCTGCAAAACTACCTCTTTAAGCCTTGAAGGATTGCTTTCTTGGCCCATCATTGTAACAGTGCAAAATCTTGTTGCTACTTTTTACCTTAATAAACTCAATGTACTCCTCATATGTGCCTTTGGGTGGAGCATAGTAGTTGCCACTGGGAGAAAAAGTGTAACGAGGATTTTCAATTATATCCGGGTTATAGAAGTCATCCAGCACTGTCAGCAGCAAACGTCTGTCCCAGTCATCTGTCACTCGACCTCCATAGTTACACTCACCAGTCAGGTAAGAGACAGCTTCAAAGGGAACATGGCTATACTCATTGATGAATAACTGAAACACAAATAAGAGCAATTCTAGAGGCTTGCAGTATCTACTAAACAACAGTCTGCTAACTGACTAAAAGGCTGGAAGCTACAGCATGTGTAAGCTGCAGTTTATGGAGTTTTCTTCCTACGTGCTGGAAATCCAACTTCTGTGATCTTATTTTTAGGTAAAAATTGTTGTTTAAAATCAAGATGAGTTAAGAGTAAAAGCCTCTTATGAATATCAAAATTACTCAGTCATCCAAGTAATTCTTGAATTATTTACAAGTGGATGGTTTATCCAGTTCAAACTTTGTAGACGGACGCTTTTCTGCATCAGAAATTAATGTGTGTTTCACCTAATTTATCTTTCAATCTTCCTCCAATCTCATTCATTAACTTCTTGGTAACTTTTTCAAATCTTCAGCCTCAACTTCTGTAATTCAGTTTTAACTCTCCTGACTTTTCCACAGAGTGCCTATACATAAAAGGTTCAATGTCAAGTAGTGTCCACCATTTCATCCTGAGGAAGAATAGTCTGAGATTCCGTTAACTACCAGTATACATGTAAAAAAAATTTCCTCCTACTAACCACCCTAATAGGCGACTGTCATCGATATGTGCTACTTAAAGAATGGTGAGCTCTTGTACACGACAAATTTAACTTTTATAATTCTCACATATATTCATTCCATTCCATATGTCTGTAGAAATCGAAACTTTTTATGCAATTTGTAATTTTGAAAATATTTATAATATGGTTGACATTCCTTGCCTTTACAGCAGAAGTCCTGAATATCTATGATCGTTTGAGGTAACTTCAGTGTATTGCTCCTTGTGACTCCCAGCTGTGCTTTGCAAGATCAGAGTTTAGGAGGTAATCAGTGGTTTTACCTGCAGCTGTCTGATACTGATTCGCAAGTCGGATTCATTAAATCCATAGGGTATATTCCAACCAAGGGGCCCAAACTTCCTTCTCTCCTGAACAAGAGCATGGAAGAAACAAACTCCAAAGAGTAGTTTCTCCCATATCTTTGAGAAAAGCAAAAGAAAAAGGTATTGTTAACAAGTCTATGAGCTCATGGTAGTGTGCAATCTGTGTAGTGAGCACCCTTGCATTACCTCCCTCCACCCAGGTATAAATCCAGGCCACCACGAAGTACCTTCTGCTTTTTCCCTTGGGAACAAATGCACACACAGTGCCACGTGTGCAAGCACATTTAGCAGTTCCTCAGGTACCATGATATTCTTTAATGTATAGGGCAACTGACTTCATAAGAATTCCAAAAGTGCCAGATATTTCTTTTTAAGGTTCATTATATAAACAAAAAATACAAAGGTACTTTTAGAGCAAGTCCTTAGGTGCAGCCACACCTATGTATATTGATAACTCCTATCTCTGATTCCACTGTTTTTCACTCCCTTCACAGGTAATGATTAGCTAAGTTGTTCACCAGGTATCAATAAAATATGCGGGCACTGCAGTGCTCGCTCCCTGGTAGCAAGAAAAGGTCTCCTCAGTGCTCATCATCTCAATAATGACAGACATGCCCTTCTAATCAATGTGCGGAGTCCATATACATTGCATGCTATGTGTGTATAGCATGTACATGATTTAATAAAGCCTAAGAAACCATTTAAAATATTGCTACATGAGATTACCTGGCAGAGGTAATTCTTAACTAATTATCTTTATCACTGCAAAACCTAAATTTACAACCACAGTAAAAAATTTAGCTTGTAATTATTTACTGGACAGAAATTAATATACCTGTGGGTAAAAAAACCCCAAAGCCCAAAACCTTCTCAAGAGATAGGTACATTACCAGCTCCTTTCCAGGGCATCCAGCAAAGAATTCAGGATCAGAAATAGGATCAGAAAGAAATGACTGAAGTAGGTTTAACCGGAGACCAGTAGGAGGTTCATTTGTCATCTTCACTCCATTCTGCAGAATGGTTACTGGAAACTAGAAATAAAAAATAGCAAAACTGCTTTCAGAAAGTGTGGAATAGACTCTATATTAACAATATACGATTATTCTGTGTTTTTTACATCAACAACTATCTGCAAGAAATTACATTTTGAAGGTCAACAGCTTATAAAAAATTCTCCAAAGCATCAAGAAAGTAAGACTCTGACGTAAATAACAAACCTGTATTTTAAAATGTTTTCTTGGTATTCAACACTTCACAAATAAAATGCAAGATTAAAATTTTTAATTTATGTGAAAGCAAAAAAACCTTCTTAATCATATATGCTGACAGATTGCAGTTCCATTAAGTAGTATACAAAATACTGCACATCACGGTATCAAAATATTATAAAGAAAGCTTGATATTATCATGTTTATAATGAATTTCAAATGTCCTTTCTTGGTTAAATTATCTCTTCAAAGCCTAATTGCATTTCAGAGAAGTTTTGTATCATCAGCTCGTTCAGGTATACAAAAACTCCCTAAAAATGCCAACAATTTTCCCTTTCCCTAAACAGAGATTATGGGGCAATGCATATACCTTTGGTGAAGGGTAACTTGTAAGCCAAAGTCTGAATTCTGGGTGACATTTTTCACTGTTAAGCTCCTCACATATTTTCTCCAGCATTGGCATCCAGGAGACAGCTAAATGACAGTTTTGTAAACAAACCCATGTTCCTTCTTCCATTCCTGTTTGAATCATTTTTGTCGCTATTGGTCCTTGTCCTTGTCCTAATGAGATGGACTGAAATTTACCTCCAACCATCTCCCTGTCATTTGCCAGTTTCAGGAGGCCTTGAACAGAAAGCATAAGATTTTAGCACTCATACATTGAAAAGAAGTAATGTCAGAAAAAAGATACTGAAAAACTTCTATTACTACTTTCTTTATACGTACATACTAATTCCCATTTTGAAGGGGCACAGAATTCTAGCAGTCTGACATAATGGACTCATAATGCACTCACATCTACTTGCAGATAGTGCAAAATCATCCTCACTGTACTGAAGGGGAATTTGAAGTCCCTATTTTCTCTTGCTGTGTATACTTACTGGACATGGGATCTGCTCCTGGAGATAGCACAAATATTAAAGGGACTGTAGCAGTTGAATCTAAGTAACTTTTTGCTAGATCAAAAGGCGGTGGCTCTACAAATTTCTTCCCCAGTTTCACAGTAACAAATGTTGTTATAGCTGGACCAATCTGGCAAAAAAAAAAAAGAAAATACAAACCATTAACATAGACATAAGTGCAGATCTGACACTGTCTTTTATGCCAAATCCCCAAGCCTGCAGACACTTCTCTGATTTGCAGAGATTTGAGACCAGTCTTGCAGAATGATTCAGAACTCCTGTTGACACCTCCCTCCTTATTTTTTTTCTTACAAGAGAAATAATAATGTTTTTAGAAAATAAGGAATAACATACCTCATATAAATAATATTAAATAATACTAAGACTTTGATTCAGGATTTTCCTGATGTGGAAGACAAGCACATTCTCCCTTAGGAAATATTAAAGTAATTATTTTTAATTAATTCAAGGGAGCAATTGCAATATGCCTTAAATTATAACACTGATAGTTCCTAAAGAAAATGAAATACAATTTTTTAAGTGCACCTAAGGCAGAATTTATTGAAAGTTCATCTTGATCGTTAGAATCAACATATTTTATCTCTTTTTGCCTTAAAAATCGTTTGCATGAAAGCACATGGTATTAGATACCCTGTGCATTTTTTGCAGGCCAATATGTCTTGTTCTCCAGTATATTGGGTGCACCACGAAATAGCCTAGCCATGAAAAAATACTGCAAGAGAACTAGAACAATGAGAATCCTCCAAACGATTCATTAAATCACATCAGAAAGAAAGCTTTCAGCTGATGCTTGTGGTGTTTCTACTGGCCACTTGAAAAATAAGAACAGCATGTACTTTCTTAATAAATACGATAAAAAACAGACTAATTACTGGAACAGGCAGGGTAAACTATGCTACAAGGCATGGCACAGTCTGCAAACACTCCTTAACAGATAATTTTACCTTGTCTGGTCTTAAGCACCGAAGAATTATTATTTTCTGTAATTCAGTTAACGTATTATTTAACTCTTCTGGTAATGGAAAGTTTTGAGGCTCTTTGCTATTGTACATTCTTTGCCATTCACCTATATTTTCAGAGACATGACTCCTAGAGAAAAAAACACAAGTACTACAAATACCTGGAGTATTCTTTTAAGGTTTATCAAAGGCAAATTACATTCTAGTGTCATTTAAGACACTTCGTATCTACATCAGAAAACAATCCCACAATTGAGCTTCTCCACACCGAACAGTGAAAAATCTCTTTCACCATGCTGCTGAGAGGAGACTGCACCTGAAAAGTTCCAAGTTGACAGTAAGTTCTGTCTGTTTCTCCAGCTAGCACTGCTTGGACATTCATAGGTTCAGGTGAATTTTCTGCCTCCACTATTTCAGGAAAACACCACACTTTAACTGAAGAAAATTACCAGGAAATTCAACTAGGGAAAAAAATTATTTTCCTTCACACAACATGCAGAGTATGTCCTTTGCAATGGGAACAACTTGCAGATTATTTAAAGGCGGGATCAACATCCACATTGCTACTAAAACTCCAAAGGAGCTGAAACACAAAACAACCTCAAAGAACTTCTACGAGAGCAGTGTTACTACACTCAGATCCAAATACCACAAATATTTGCACTCAGTCAGCTAATTGATGGAAGTCTTGTACAGCCATGCTGTCTCCAGAATTTAGTATTAAATTCTATTTAAACCCAGGGTAGAATTAATTTTTTTAGGGTGAAATTGTACTGAGTTCAGGAGAATAGAGTTTACAAGAAAAACTCCTTCCCCAGAACTACAGTGGAATTCTGCTACATGTACCATCTCTGGCTTTCACTGAATCCTTAAAACACTATTTCTCTACCATGAAGACATTTCAAAAGAAAAGTTTTTTTGGGCAATGCCTCAAATAATTTAGAAAAAACAATTTTATTAAATAATATTACAATTAGTGATCTGGTTGATCAGAGTAAGTGGAGCAAACATGATAATGAAAAAGGGGGGTGGTTTCATCCCATTTGCATTCTGGCACTGATTTGGAAAACACAGCAAACGTTTCTTTCAGCATGTTACATATGTATTGGCCAAAACCAATTCAGGCCAATTCACATCAGTATTTTACCATACCTCAGTCCTTCCAGAGCTGGGAATTCACTTGCACGACATAATTCATCCCAGCTCTTATCTGATAGCCAAGATGGATCTGGATTCCTGTGCTCATTCTTGAGACCCACACCTCCAGTAAGTAAGAACATAAATTCTTGATGTTCCATTTCACTATTAGCCCTATATATAAAAAAAAAATCAGTAACTGAGATACTATTGTACGTAATATAAACAGTTGTTTCAAGTTCATTACACTTCACTGTCCTTTAGGAATGCTTTTACTTCAGTAAGAGTTGAGATCAGATCTCCATATTATATATTATTTAAAAACTGCATTGTAAAAAGGTCTGATTAAGACTAAAGTAAGGGTTTCAAGAGGTAAATCTTAGAATCAATGAATCATTTAAGTTGGAAATGTCCTTTAAGATCAAGTCCAACCATTAATCCAGCACTGCCAAGCTATCGCTAACCCATGCCCCTCAGTGCCATATCTACAAGGCTTTTAAATCCCTCCAGGGATGGTGATTCCACCATTGCCCTGAGCAGCTTGTTCCAGTGCTTGACAATGCTTTTGGTGAAGAATTTACTCCTAATACCTTCCTTTTTTTTTTTCTTAATGTGCAATTATTCCAGATTTTTAAAGGCTTTGCAGGAAATAATACATCCAGCAACAACAGTAGCCATACAAAATGGCCCAGGAAGAACATCCATGTACAGATGAGTACACACTGCAATTAATTAAGTATGCACATTATGGTTGTGCAATTTTGACCATATCATTCCCTTCATAATGTATTCACACAAAATTAGGAAGAGAAAAACTAAAAAGCTGGTGGAAAGGGGAAGACTGCATCTGAGATCTCGTAATGTTATGCAAAACGATAACAGACAAAGAAGAGAAAACATGAAAAACAAAGAAAAAACCCCAGAAGTTGTTGGCATTACACATTACTGCCTAAATTTTAGTTCTAAAATGTTTTCTTAAATAACAGCAACTGTTTTTGACATAAGGATGCTATGTAACACCACCGAGATCCTTTAAAGATTGATTTCTCATTGACAAAACCATTGACAAATGAGCATACATTTTGTTTCCATAATGTGTTCTGTAGAAGTGATACATGCACTCACATACTCTTCCATTTGTTAATGTTACACATCTTAGCCCAAATTATTCATGACCTTTCTCCAAAGGCATTATTATCAATGTGCACAAGAACATTCCATCTCACCAGTACCTGCCTCCATGATAAAATCACTAGTTTCTGTTAGTAAGAGACTTCACAAAAATGAGCTTACATGAGCAGGTTACAACACAACAAAAACGAGAAGAGCAGCTTGTCTGCTTCAAACAGCGAACGGCAGACTTGGCAGTACAGATTGTAGGTGAAGTGGTCATTTAGATACTGAAGTCGCTTCTTCAAAATTTTGGATTTATTACTAAAAAGAAAAGAAGGGATAAACTGAGACTTCAAATGTAATAACATACACAATCCCTAAAGAAATCTCATCTATTTAGGGTTGCAGGGGATTTATCTTAGATTCACAGGCTCCACAAGGGACTTAGGTGCCAGTTTCCCCAAAATTTTAACTATACTCCCTCTCTTTTAAAAAGACTGTAGCACTTTTAGAAGTCCCAAGCAAAATCATAAGCTGAAATGAATTTGTTAAGTGGTGGCACGCAGTCTTCAAAATGGAGCCTATTTCAGAACCTGACTTCACACTAAGTCACATTCTTAAAAATACATAAATATAGCACCTGCTTACAGTTCATAATTTGTTTTATCAGTAACTAAAAAGAGCAATTAATTCATTATGAAATCCTATTCTCCTGCAAAAGCCCGCGTTTAAGGAGGCCAATTGTTTCCAAATGGAGAAAACTTTTAATAGGAAGAGAATGTAACCCCTCTTATTTTCTGCAAACAGACTGTCTTTACCTGTCACGAATGGAGCTGATGAAGAGGTTGACAAACCAGCTGAGGGAGTACTGGTACATGGGGTCGATGTTGGCCAGGTCTGTGATGCTGAAGAACAGCACGGCCGAGTGCTGTGCCACGGGCCGGTACGCCTCCCGCGACTCCGCGATCTTCAGCTCCGTCTTCTCTGCAATCTACACACCCGCACCAGGGGAGAGACAACAGCTTCTAATGCTCCCACTAATCTTAATATTCTATAGAAGTATTACTGCTTAATAACATCACCAAAAGAGTTCCATACAGCACGGTAACACCAGAGTAATGCAGCTTTTCTGCTCCAGAAGGCACCACCCCAGTAGGTAAAACGAACACTTGGCCTTACCCCAGTACTGCCCGATCTATCCACCTGCACTACAGATACACTAACTATAAAACACTTTAAAGACTAAAGTGAAGATTCTCTAACAGATCCAATTTTACTTCTCTTCCCATTTCACAAGTATAGTTTTTGCTCCTTGTGCTATGTATCCAAATCAGACACCTTCTGCTGGCTGCAAATTTTAACATTTAATTTCTCTGTATTATTGAGGGAAGCACACATACACACTTCTTACCTGCTGTTTTCTTGTGATCTCATTAGCCATGATTTTGGCAGAATCCAAGACCTGGATGGCGGTCTCATCTTCCAGAATATCACCTTCAGATGACTCTAAAGTTTCTAAAATTTTCTTCTCAATTTCCTGTAGATTCTTTTTATTGGCTGCAGACTGAACAATGAGAGCATTTCTTTCCTCTTCTAAATCTGGCCTAATGAAGAAAAACACAAAAACTAAAACCAGTCAAGGCTCATCTTGCACTGACTGCAAAAGAAGCCCATGAAAATTACCCCCTCTTCCTACAGGAAGTTATTTGTGAATATTCTTTTCAGTTTAAGCAGGTTTTTGCTGTTTAACATCTATGCATACTGGTGAGTAGAGATTTCTTTGCATGACTTCTACTCAGCATTTGGAAATGATGGTCTGATCTTTAACATCTTAGCATTTTGCAAATGGCAGTGCATCCTACTTCTCCTTTATTGTAGCCCTGCTGCCTGAAAAAAACCAGCATATGATACGCAGAGCCAGTTTACTGCTGGAAACACTTCTGCTAGCAAATACTTTACCCCAATTGCACTGACATGTCTGTCCAGCCCAGATACTACTTCTCTGTGCCTCTGTGAGGGCTGAGGTATGATCCATAATCAGTTTCAGAGGTACTTTGCATTTATTTCATACAAAATTAAAATTAAATCCTTATAATTTCGCACCTTTGTCTGGCAGTTCAGTCACACTGAAAAAGTAACAGTAATGATTTAAACTTCAAATAATATTTACATAGTTTTCTGACATCCAAGGAATATTTCAGGAGAAAATTGCCATGAAAAAACAATGATCTCACATCTGCTATTTTAATTAACTTGTGGACACTTACCCCTAACACTTCCCTAATAAACGTTTTAAATACTAAAATTTTCATTTAAAGATGTTACTAAGCAACATCTACACCATGTAAATGTGTTTATCTATTTATCTATACAATAAATTAATTTCTCATTTCCTTGGAATTATGCCATAAAAACCTATAACGGCTGTTTACCATAAAGAGAGACTTACCTCTCTTCTGCTACAACAATACCCAGCAGCTGGTCTTCAAGTCCCTCTGGTGTTATCATAAAATTGAGTAATAAAACTTTTGTAGCGAGTTCTGGCAAATAGTGTGGATTTCTTAGTTTTGTGGTAATAAAAAACTTGAAATCACTGGAATACTCAATAATGCTCTCACCAAGCCTGATACACTCCATACCTCCTAAAGTTAAGACGAGAAACATTAAGAAAACCTATCCACTCCAATTATTCATAGAAAAAATACTTCTGTCATTAAATAAAAGCAAACTTCTCATCAATGACATATTTGCTGAAAAGCAAAAATGAGTAAATATATCTGATAGTTTGAAAAATTCTCACAGACCTCAGTGGGGCCACTTATCACTCTTAGCAGATGAAATTAAGTCAATCCAATTACTACTGTACTTCCAATTTGCATATACAAAAACTAGAGATGGCAACAGAGAGCTGTGGAATCATTCCCAAATATTATATCCTTTATAGACTACTCTTTCCTTGAATTACTTGTCTAAAAGAGGAAACCGGAAAGAAAAAAAAATTGTTTGAGCTTAACTTTCCTTTTGTTTTTAATTCTGAACATGAAAACATGAAACCATGCATAAAGACAAACTAGGCAAGAAGGAAGGGAAAACATATTTTTCTTTTTGTGCACTTTGCTGTGCACATAACAGGGGAAAAAGTGAAATACCAAATTCATAGCTACTTGCTAAGTACCGTGAAAACTATGCCTTAAGCAAAATGCCTTGACAGCTTTTCTTGATTTGTACAGAATTTAGCAAATATTATTATTAGACTAAAACATATGAAAATGAACACGCAAAGCAATTTCACTGACAGTGTCTCCTTCACAGAACTTCTTTAATCTCCTATAGTGATCTGGTGAAGGTTTTCTCATAAAACCATTATCATGATAGGCAGGAATGACATTTATTAAAAAGTAAAACTTCAGGCTGTTGTGCAATTACCCTCCTCTTACCAGGCAGAATTAAGGCAGGAAGAGAGCAATATGAAAAATATTGGGTGGTTCCAGAGACTAGAAACTGAACATTAATGTCCTCTCCTTCAGGGTTCTAAATTAATTCTGCTGTACCTTGTTTAAATGTCTGTTTAAGCAGCAAAGGTTCAAGAGATGGGTCTAGTTCTTCTCCAACATTTTCTAGCAGCAGTGGAGTCCCAAACTGAATGCAGTTCTCCACAGTTCTCATATAATCTGTGTCACTGGTCTTGATAACATTCAGACGGTTGTCCTTCTCAAAATTCTTGATCCATTTATTTGCTTGACCTTGAGGATCAATCATTAATGGCCTAGAAAATACAGGACAGTTTTCTCAGTGCTTGCAGGCATTTTTCAAAATTTCAAACTGTTTTACATGTTTCTGTATCAGACTGTCAAAAAGAAATGGTACAATTTAATTACGTTATTTTAAGATATCAGTGAATAATAGATGAATAGGTGTTTCACGATAATTTGAAAAGTAATAGCAGAAACAGTTTTAAAAGTTGCAAAAAATGTTTAACATGTTTCATAAAATAACCAGAATGCAGAATTCTTGTAAATTATTGTTCTACCTCCCCCCTGGAACATAAAGATTCCACTTCATTTTCAATTATATTGTTCTACAGAAGCTACATGTTTACCAAATATTTTCGTTTTTTAAAAGTGGGAACTTGTTTGGATTTGAAAATTAAACTTTTGTCACCTACCAACGTCTTGAATTGTCAACAATGACCCCATTGTCTACAGAAAATACGTCAGTTGGCAAACCAGCAATATTCCAGGCTCTTATTTTCACTGGGTCACCAAGACTCTTGCTCAAAGAGAAATTCTCAGAACAAGGGATTTCTTTCTCCTGAAAAAGAGGGGGGAAAACCCCAACAAAATAAACATTTCTCTTTATTCTGTATTTCTTTATATCTTTATTAAATGCCACTCCGATCTAAAAATGACAATGTGCATTTTGTTTTAAGAGACTGAAATAGGTCATGTATCAGTAAAAATTCTGGGGAAAATAAACCCATAATTTCAATAATTAACTATATTTCCCCACTAATTATTTACTCTCTCTGCAAACTTTTTTGTCCAGTTTTTGGTACATTCATAATGTGGGAGGTTTGTTACCTGAAGCTATGACTTGAGAAATTCAAACACAGTTGAAAATATCTAATTATATCTTCCATTAACCCAGTGCAGCAATCCAGTGATAATTTGCCACTGCTTAATGCATTTTACATGATTCCAAATCACTTGATTTATGAATTATGGCATTCATGTAAGTGTGTTGGAAGTGTCCCTTTGCAAACAACACAATCAACCATCTAATTAACATACCAATATTTGATGGTGTAAGTTATAGAATGTTTTACATTACACATAACTGCATTTTAAATTTAGTTCTTTCATTTAAAGGCAAAATACAGAAAACAATGAGATTTTACTTCAGTAAAAATCAAGCCATACAAAATCAATGATGGTCTCTAGTTTCTGATATGCTATTTTGGAGTAAAGTATAAGGGTGGAGTAAATTCACTGATTTAATTAAATTCAAATCTACAAAATATTGGATCAGCAGAATTGATCCCATTGGTTTGCCCATGAGGTTCACTAGGCTAATATAAATTACAAGGGATTTTTGAAGCCTGTTGCAGGAGTCTCAAAAAACAAAAACATTTATTTAACTCTAGGATAACCTTCTAACCTCGCACAGTTTGCTCCAGTCTTTGGTACATTCTTGTCGAAATCCAGCAGTAAAAGCTCCCAGATATGCTATTACACCAGCTGATATCAGAACATCTCCTGTCAGATTATCATATTCCCCTTGAAGATCATGTGCAGCTTGACTCCACCTATGACAAGCAGAAAAAAATCATGCTGAAACCTCCATATTAATGATATTGATGTTAAAAATCAAGTTGTTTTTGTTCATCTTAGGTAAGAATAGGTGAAGAATATGAAAACCTTATTCATGTACTCTATTCTCATTTTGAAGAGATTTCCTCTACTATTCTCCCAATGTTGCTGCCCATATTTTTACACTAGAAACAATCAGGAATATTTCAAGGTGCCAGATACTCTTTAGTGTTACAGTCCTAACACAGAAATACAGCATTAGAGGCTTAGAGAATGGAATTTCAAGTTCTATTTCTACTGTGGTTGTTTTATCTGACATTTGAACTTTAACCTGACCTTACTTTCTCTCCACCAAGGCCTCCAATTAACTTCTCTGCTCGTTCCAGCTTTTTAGCACACATTTCAACCTGGAATTCTAAACGAGCCTTTTCTTCCGTCTTTTCAGCGAAAGTTTGTTCCAAAGCAGCCAAACGGCCTTCAAGTGCTGCAAGCTCTTCTCTCTTCTGATTCAACAGTTCCATTGTCGTTGCCAATGACTCCTCTGCCACTTTTAAACGTTCTTTTTTGGGTTCAATCTCCTATTCAATTACAACCAATACACAAATGCTTTTAGTAAGTTTTTTTGTAACTTCATTATTAAGTACAACACTTAGGGTGAATACATGGAGCAAAGGAAGATTCCATAGCACCGAGGGGCAAGGATCAAAACCTCACCTTTGATACCCTGTGAAAGACTTCCATTCCCTTAATCCATTTGCATAAACCCTCTGCTGCCGAGGAAGCTTTAGCCACCACTTGTGGATCAAACTCTGGCTTAGTCAGGTACTCAGTCCGAATCTTCTGCATGACAGCTTCCTGGGTAACAAAAGCATTGTAGCCCATCAGATCTCATGGCTGACACTTCAAAATTGAACACAGTCATTGTCATTTCTCTACACAATGAAGTAAGAGAGAACTATTCAGTATTAATTGTTGTAGAAATCACTGCTTCTTAGACTGTTTTGATCTTCCTGTCATGTTTCATAGTCTTTTCCTGTTTTCATTCTAAGCCTATCTTTATCCTTTCTAATCATGTATTTGCTGTATCTTCCATGTGGCACCTCCCTACGTGCTAAGAGCATTACAGTCACATAGAAGCCTTGATTTACACTGCCCTTTGTGTAAAACACACCAATTCCATTATTTGCTATCTTTTTCTCAACGCACAACTTTGGGGATCACTATAAAAATGCATTTCTCCTAATGTAATACAAAGTGTAATTGCTTATGCCTACTCTTGGGGATCAGTTTTATAAAGGGCAAAGCATATTCTATAAAGGACAAAGCATATCCAATTTCCAATTAATTCGGCAAAGGGCAAGAATCACACTCTTGGATAGCAAGACCTTTGGGAGAAATCATCATATTTGAAAGGTTATATAGCTAGTACATTTCTGCATTTATTGTGTATCTGCCAGTATAATTACCAAAATATTACCCATTTTATCATCATTCATTCATTCATTCAATCAAAAAAATACAATTAGAAAAAGATGTTAAGAAAGGCAGCAATCGCCAGTCAATCATAAAAAGAAGTTTATAATGCTGAATGGTAGTAAAACTAGCAAAACAAAAAGGCATAGGAAGGCCGATCGTCGATCAAATGTCCATTGGTTCCACCAAAAAACCCCAAACAACTCCCAAAACAGAATATCTGAAATGAGGCCAAAAGGACACAGGCTCAGAAGAGACTGATTGATTTGAACAAATGATGTCTCCAATAGAGTATTTTTTTTTTCCCCTGCAAGAAAGCATCTACATGGTAAAAATTACTGAAAAAGCCTTACTGGAATGGGTTTCTCGGAACAGGCTTTCAATTCCTTTAAGAAATTCATGTCGCCAAGCATTTTCTGGCTTGCACTCCAGTAATCCAAAATCTACAAAACATAATAGGAAATATCTTTTCAGGCTTTAAAACAAATACACATACAAAAAAAAAAAATACAAAAACGTCATTTAATTAAAACTCATGAATATTTAATACTGATAACCTGGTATCTCCTTGAGATGCCAATAAAGCAGAAAATCATCATAAATCAAACATTTCCTTCCAATCATACTTTCAGTCAAAAAGTAAACAGTGTCTCAGGGAAGTTAGGTATTATCTATTCTCAAGAAATGAGTAAAGCAAATTAAATCTGGCACATTACAAAATTTGGAAAATAAGGAATTCTAAATGTTTTCAGTAAAACCCTGAGTAGGGGCTCTAAGTACTTGTCTACTTTAATGGACCTTGGGTTATCTTTTTTATTGGATAAGTGTTGAGAAGAACATGAATTACATTTTTATTTCAGACTATTGTCTGCCATTTTACCTTGCCTCCCGATCCTGAAGGATCTGCAATTCTTTCAGGTTTTTTTTCTCTCATGACACAGACAGCAGCCATGACAAGTTTGACACCAGATGGAGGATTTTTCATTGTTTTGACAACTGCTATATCAGAAGGCTAAAATAAAAAATACATTGAGTATTATGTCTTTCTCAGCACTCAATAAATAACCTGATAGAAAAAAAGAGGAATTATAACACCATTACCAATGAACAAAAGTGGTAATAGAGGACTTCTAGAAGGGATGATACAATGTTACCATCACCATTAACAATATCCATCAATATCCCCTACGCAGAGGAAATAAAAATTAAATAAATGCTAATAAACTGTAAACTAATGATTAAATAACATTATGTTTTTAAAAATTCCAGGTCAGAATATTTTTATACACTTTCGTGTCATCTAAGAAGCCTCATATTCTTCTAAATTCCTTCTTCATTTTAGAGAATTAAATAACATTTTCAAATGCTGAAATCTAGATCAGCTTGCCTTCAAAGTGTCAAGAGCAGCAATTGCAGCTTCCATGACAGGTATTGCCTGGGCCAGGTCACTCTCACACTCATTTTTCAGTGCCTGAGCTTCTTCAGCTTTCTCTGTAGCAATTTCTTCATCCACTTTTACAATTTTTCTTTTTTCTTCTACTTCTGCAGATTCTACTTCTATAATCTAAAGAAAAACCATGACTGGGCTTTATTTATTTATACTGTGCCCTGGATGATCAAATAAACTGAAATTACCTACTGTAGGACTTATGGAATACTGTAAAATATGAAGAGAACATTGAAGTTTTTTAATATGTGAACATAATTTCAATTTATGTTAAGGGAATTATTTCTTAGTATATTGCAACATCATCATGGAGTTTTAACAGTAGATAAACTGCATGATATCAGATTACTCTCAATAAAAGCTATTTGAAATATGTTTGAAGTTCAGGACACAAGAGGCACTTCATGTTCGTGCATCAGGCTGTAACTAAAATGGATGAGCTTTTACAGGGAGTTTTAGCTTCACAGTCTGTAACTTTGACTACTGAAATTTATTTTCTTTTCAGGGAGAAGTCAAATCTTTATCCAACTCTCTGCAGTTCTAGGGAAGGGACATTCAATTTTCTTAGAGGTTAAAGAGATACCACTGTATCTGTAAAAATACTTAGGAATCAGAAACAAGTGCATAACATGTCAATTAAATCATGCTTTTTTGGTGATGCAACAGTCACATACTAGATAAGTATCTGTATATTTTCATATACTGGAATTTTCAAAACACTCAAGATTTTTGAATCTAAATGCCACTAAATTCCCAAGAAATTAACTGGACTTCTTTTTTTTTGTCATATCTGGTCATATGGAAAAACAACTTGATGTTTTCACAATGCTTGTGAATCAACTTGGGAAACCTGATTTAACCACTATTAGCATGAAAGTTCCTCTAACATTCTTCAGCATGGAGCTTAGGCAATGACTGTATATCCAGAAAATGTATTTTATATAAAGACTGAAGGGGTTTTTTTCTGTTCTAAGGATATAAACATGAATAACCAGTTTCAGAATACTGGGAACCTCTGTAAACAAGAGGTGAGCTCAAAAACCTCAATTCAACTCTTACTTTCTGAAAGTCACACATCAAAAAAATAAGACATATGCTTACATTAAAAGCCACAAAGCTGTATTTGTAAAACTCTACCTTCATCATGCTTGCATTTTCCACTTTAGCCTCTTCCAGCCTGGGCTGAAGCTCAATTAATTCTACTTTCATCCTACCAACCTATGCATATGAAAACAATCAGGTGAGATCCAGAAGGGTCAAGCACAATTTCTAACAATTTCTTTAAGATCTAGATTTTACCTAAGGACTGATTTATTGATAGAAGGGTGTAAGATTCAGTTTCAAATCAAAACATTTCCAAGACTTATTTTTATCTCCTGTGTCTAATTTTAAGAACTATGCTCAGTTACAGTCGGTGTTAACCACCAAGGAAATGACAGCTCTGTTCATATACTACTTTACGGTGTATGCTTAGAGTTGTATGGCTCTAGCACTAGTTCCGTGATTGTAGGAAAGAAAAGACAAAACACATTTGTTAGTTTTAATGTTGAAGATTGAGCTAAACAAAATCTGAAGTCCCACTTTTGACTGACTTCTCCAGAAAAAGACCTGCATTTGACAAACATTTTCAATTTTCAGTTCCATATTTGTCATAACTCACCTGGGACTCAGCAAAAGCTAGTTTATCTAGCCCATTGACATATTTCTTCTTGGCTTTCATTACACTGTCTCGTTTCTCAGTAAGAAGTCTCTGAAATGAAGCAATAAGCTCAAGAAAAGAAGCGGGAGTAACATAATTATGGCGTCCCAGACTTTGTAAGAACCTATTAAAAAAGCAAAAAAAGAAAGAGCTTTATATTTTGATTTTTTTTTTCAATTTATCATTAGCAAAGTTACGTAACTATTTGATATGAATTAACAATTTCAATGATTTATATAATTTTTACGAAGGCAAACTGTTATGTTATTTTTAATGCATAAATGAGTAGCATTGACACTCAGTCACCTAATACTTTATGATTGTTTGCAAAAACCCTAGACTGACCTTTGAGAGAGGGACAAAACTGAAGTGTGAAAGTATTTACAGATGGGCACGACTCCCTGACGCTCAGTGTCTGTGAGCTGAAGTGTTTCTAAGAACTTACTAGCCACACGTTCAAGGGCATCTTCAGGCCATGGCTGAGGGAGAAATGAGGAATAAAGAATTTGTAAAATACAACTGCTACCATTCTTCAAATGTTAAAATCAGTTTTTACCATTCAAACCACCACAATGAGACACACTAGTCCCAGCTGTGTCTCAAAAACAATGAACTGATGAAAGGGTCGGTTAGCTCAGGCAGCAAGGTCACCACCCATGCAACCTTTTCTGGCAACTCCTGGTTGATCTAGCTCAAAGCTGCGCATTAACATTCCATCTAAACGCTTCTGCATCTATTCATCCTTTGGCAGAAAAATTAATTAACATCATCACTGGGCCAAGCTATAGAGCTAATTGTGCTTTATTGACAGCAATACTGCTTACATCGATACTGCTTCTCCAAGTTTTATTCTGCTATAAAAGATCTACTGATAAAAAACAGGACTTGTATTTGCTAGTCATTCCTACAATGGATGACCTGCTTAATAGGCAGCCACAATTAAGATCATTTTACAGTCACAATGAAATGGTTTCTCTAGTCCTTTAAAACATACACATTACGTAATAAAATTACAAATTGCCATCAAACTGAGACTAATCACACTTCAGTAATGTGTAGCAACAAAATTTAACTTTATTTAAATGTAGAAAAGTTGAGATCACACATCAAAGAGCTACCAAAATATTACAGAAAAGGCCTATGAAATTTTAAAATTTTGAAAAACAGGGAGTACTTCTACAAGGAAGACAAAAGAAAATCTAATGGCACCTAGAAATATAGTGTTAGAGAACTGAAGCAAATTTTTGATGAAATAATATAAATATTTTCCCATACCTGGAACCAATCAATAGTACAGCAGTTGATGAGCGATGGAAATTGTCTCAGACGATTGCGGAAAGCATCTCCAATTGGGCTAAATGCCACCACAATATGGAGATTTTCTTTGCAGAAGTTCACAAAAAGTGCATGCAAGGCCAAGGGACTGAGTTCTGCACCTTTATCACCAGCCTGAACTGCTGCAAGGACACCCTTAGGAATAGCATAAAAAATGTTGTATAAATTCTCATTAAGCACATCTGAAATCCTAAAGTAATCCTATTAACGGTAGCATCACCAGGAAATTACATTTCTAAGTGGAAATGAAACAGGGACAATAAAGTAGAAAACCAGAACAAGTACTAAATACTGCCTGAGAACAGGATTGCACTATTTATCTGCAACCCTGACAACTCATTCCAGAAATTATCATCTGCTGCTCTGAGAAACTGAAAGTAGATCATGACAATAGAGTAAAAGAAGAATTGAGGGAGCAGATTTAAATGAGTAAAAACCAACCGTGCTCCAGCTGTCACATTGTGGATAGCTACAACTTCCAGCATATACACACTGAGTATGTACACACTAACTGTAAAATTGGAAAAGAGCCATGGTATTTTAATATTGTCACTATGTACCTGGTAAGAATGAAATAGTAATAGAAAAAGATCACAAGAACTATAATCTAACTTCTTTGAAAGACACATGAATCTAGGTATCAACATGCTCCATAACTTAAGTGCAAGAAAAACCAGTTGTAACATCTATCCAGTGATACAGATATTGTCATAAAGAACATTTGTGTGTGTACTAAGAACCACTTTGAAAGTCAACTAGAAGCATACTTAGTTAATTTAATAAAAACATCACAGAGATAGGAAGACAGCACAGCATACAGTTCCAAATATTGTTTGCTAACATTAAGTTTCCAACATGATGTGTACAAAGATTGATACCCCTCCCTCCCAAATTGTGACTGCTATTGTGAAAATCCAAGTCTGATTTTAGTTAATTTTGGTTTTAATTTGCCTAAGGACATTGCATCTTTACTTCTGAGCCTAAATTCATGGAGCACCTTTGCCCACCTTGCCTCTGAATAGAAGTGCCAGGACTATGAAATTCCATCTAACAGTGCCCTAGTGCCCCAGAGAGTAGGGGTCTATTGAGAAAGTGAGGGCATGTGTTCCAATAGAAGTGTCACATCTTTGCATTTCACTGATCCGTGAAAATATTATAATGCACAATCTTGTCCTAAACAATACACTACAAAAATAACTATGGCCATATGGTATTTGTGAACAGCACAAATTCTCTACATGCACAACTTTACGTGTTTGTGAACAGTGTTAGGTCAGAATTAAAGCTTGCAGCTGGCATAAACTATTCCATAAGTTTACTAAGTTGATTTATCTAAGGTCTCAAAAGGAAGTCACAGAAATAAGTGCAAATGTCCAGAAGCCACATTTCACACTGAAGTGACCAAATAGGTTAAAAGGGAAGTAAAATTAAATAGAGTTTCTAAAGATACCTCTAGAATTTCTTGTTTTTCATCTGCTGCAAAAAGGTTGGGAACCTCCCCTGTGTTGAGGACACTGTCAAGATCTTCCAAAAAGCTTTCTTCTTTAATTTGCGTGTCTGTGATTAGAAAGACTGTTTTCAAGCCTTTAACTCCCGCATCCTTCAGAAGTCTCTGAAAAAGCAAGACAGTTAAAATTGTGCATTCCAAAACACCCTTCCTCAAAATTCAGTCAAAATATAGACAGGTTATTAATACTCACTTTCAGATCTTCTCTCCACTCATTTGTACCATAGGTGTTAGAAATCTCTGGTTGAAAAACACACATCCTTGCCATGAACGCTGCCAGGCGAGTCAGAGACTGCCGCCCGCTTCCTCCCATTCCAACCAGCAGAGCATTCCCCCCTGGCTGCTTCAGAATGCGGCTTAATCGAGACAGATGTTCCAACATGTACCTGCAGTGGGAACATGCTGATTACCAGCAGAGCACAAATACATGTACATCTATGCACTTATAAATCTGTGAAACAAATCCAGGAATAGCAGCTCCAAAACAAATTTCTGAATGCAGGGTGGGGTGGGGTAGAGAGGAAGAGGAAGAAAAAAAGTGGGCATGAACCACAAAATAAAGTAAAACTTACAATTCTTCTATTACATAAATATCAGTATTTAGCTAAATTACTAAAAATTGCTAGAAAGAAGATGCAGAGGTAAGAACAGGAGCACTATAAGGACAAGTGTGTCAAAGGAAAAGAAAAACATTAATTCTCTACTTCAAAATAACAGCAGTATTACCAAATTTAACTTTCTTGAAGAACAGCAATTTAAGTATCTTTTTAAAGTAACCACTGGGGGAACACGGTTTATATCAACAAACATCTCCCTTCCCTCTACCTGTGACCATGTTTTATAACTTTTATGTGGAACTGACATTGGAACATCCTCAGGAAGCAGTATCTGCACATCACTGAGAGTCCTTGTCAAAACTCAGGCATGATTTATCTCAGAATACGAAGCAAGGCCTGTAGATCACCTGCTTAAGCACAGGGCATGGGGTAATTAAAGCAAGCTGAACAGCTATCCAAAATAATCTCAAAAAAACTTTCAAAAGTTTTTTGGTTTGAAAAATAAAAGAAACAAAATCAGATGTTATCCATGAGATTGAACTTGAAGGCTAAAGTCAAACATGCTCTCCTGGCTGCTGTTCAGTGAGGTCACTGGAATATTGCTTCTACACCCAGGAAGTGGCCTCTGATCAGAGGCTGACAGCTCTCCCAACTGTGAGCCTAGCTGTATATATAGACACTCAGAAATCCAGCTTGGAAAATGACCTAGACTAAAACAAGCTGCTATTAGAACTGTTTAAAGTAACCCTAATCACCTCCACCAACTAAAGTAACCCTAATCACCTTTACCAAGTATCTACGTGTCAAGTTACCCTGGCAAATATGAAGAGGTGGTCATCTCTAGCAACAGGGAGGAGGAAGGAGTTTGACCTCCTAATCTCTCTCAGTTGTAGCTCTGCATGATCACAAGTTAAGGTAACAATAAGGGCCTGCAGAGTCTAAAATTTCACAGCATTAGCTGCAGCACCAGCTGTGAGTGGCTGCGCTGCATAACAACACAGCAGACAGACAGCTATGACTGTGAACATCAACCTCTTGGAATGTTTGTCCTTGGGGAATGAAAGTCCAGTGACATCCATCTTCACTGGTGACAGAGGCCTAGGAGAGGTACAGCACCTATCTGATTCAGTGCACAACGTTTCTGTAACAACTAAGGAAAATATTCAAAGTCCCTCAGGAGAAAACTTCTCATTTATTTACTTTCAGATAGAAGAAGGAGAAACATAAGAGAAAAATCAGTTTACTTCCATTCAAAAAGATGTAACACCACAAAAACTTTTAAGGATGCATAAAGGGGAAGAGACATACCAAAAACCACAGTCCACAAAATTGAATATTCTGAATTATCAACTACTGCTTAAAGCTCTCAATAAAACAGATCATAATCACCTGAAAACAACAAGGTTCATTCTTGTTTTTTGGGTTTGATTATATTCATCCAGACACTGCTCCACAATATCACTGAACTCCTCAATACTTGGGACCTCAACATAAAGCCTTTCATCTCCCTCAAGTTCTGGAACCATGTAGTCACCAAAACATAAACTTCTCATGTTTTCTTCTGTTACCTGTGGCAAATATTCAACAAATTATGAAGTCAAGTTTAATATTCAATGAATGTATTCCTCATTGGAATTTTAGAAAACAAAGGAGAATTTAGACAAATACCCCGGACATAAGAATAAGCACTCCAAAAAATTTTGACTCACAGACAACACCTCCCTCAAAATTATGTTTCCTGCATTGAATTATACACTTATTCTTAATTTGTTCTTGGAAAACAATTGGCTCCAATAGCCACTAAGAGTCTCATAATCATGACCTTCAGATTACACCAAATTCCTACATGTATATTATGAAATGGACAACTAAGACCACAAAGTTACTTCTTCTATATACAAAAGAAATTACAAAGGACATAAAAACAAACAATAAAAAAAGACACAGAATATAACACAACTATACAGCATTTTGGATACTAAAATTTAGTAACAATCACAGGCTGCAGATGTACAAATTTCTTTTAAGGAAAAGCAGTAAGTTTACTCACATTTTAAATGTAATATCTTTTGAGAAGAATGCTTATGTACAACAGGTAAACTCTCCCAAAAAATTTCATTTCTACTTTTTTTTTCCTCATGGAGACATTTTGCCAAATTCAACTCGAACTTTCACATGCATTTGAATCAAAATTTCACCTATGATTAACTTTCATGTCCTAAATTTGCAATAAAAGCAATTATTTTGCAACAAGTTAAACATGATACTCACAGGTGATTTTCCTTCCTTAAGGTGTGCAAAAACTTTATCAAATACTTCTTTGAAATGTTCTTTCACAGTATCTTTCACTAGATTGAACAACCAGGCTCTGTCATCATCTTCCACCAGGCGGTCATAGAAGACACGAAACACCTCGTGTACGAACAGCCGAATCATCACATGTCTGCTTTTAACTACACTTTTCTTAATGAGCAAACAGCCATGGATAACCCGTGAAAAGTCACGCAGGTTGAAGGTATAATGAGATTTGGCTGGTGTGGGCAAAAGATTTTTGATGGCTTTTTTATACACCTTCAGATAACAACAACAGAGAACAACAAAATCAAAAGAGTAACACTGACTGTGTTATTATCATAATTCCTAAATGCCTTTTAAAATGTTATTTCTCCAAAAATAACTTTTCGCACTCCATTACTGTAGAGCCAAAGGAACTTCAATGAACAAACTGAAGGAAATGTCCAGTAGCATATTTGCCTCTTACCTCTAAAGTGGCAGTGACAATTTGGTTTCCAATTGTGGAGAAGTCAGAAGGAAAGTCATTAATCCTGAGGTAAAGAGCTACTACGGTAGAGAAGATGCGGATCATTGTTTCATCGCTGAAAGAGTTGATGGTGCAGACGTTGAAGTGCCGCAGTAACCGAGGGGTGACAGGGTTCCTCCCACCCCCTGGAGGCCCCATGGCAGCCACTAACTGGATGTCAACAAGCGTGATTTTAGAGGTGTCCTTGAAATCATACCTTCAAAATTAAATGCCATGTGACACTTAAATACAGGTGTAACACACTTGTTACATCTTAGATGCATCTATATGACAGACCACTCTCTGCATACATAAAAAAGTATTCAAAAATATATAACAACATAGTAGGCATTCTGTAATATAATATATATTTATATATATATTATCTTTCTAAAAACAAACAACCCCTCCTCCCTAAAAAAACCCAAACCAAAACAAACCCCTAGTCCTTTATTTGTGAACCAGTTAATCTTTTCTGGCCCGAAAGATTATTTGTTTAAATTGTGTTCCATAAAACCTGATAGGAAATTCTGAGTATTAAAACTGCAACGTGTCAAGATATATTATCTCTATTCTAGAGCAACAGATATTTGAGCAGTGCCTGGAATCCTAAGAGTAGTTGTATTTGAGAAGTGCCTGGAATCGTAGAATGATCCAGACTCAGGAAAACACCTGTTTCACTCTTCCAATATAAGCAAAGCCAAAAACCTCAAAAGCAGGGAAGACTTTCAACTAATTTTATTTCATGCCTATTATCAGATCTGATTTCACTGTAAATTTAAAAAAAAGAATTGTTAAAAAAATTAGTGACTAATAGGGAAAACCAACATAAGAAATAAAATCGTAAGTTATATAAATATATATGTAGATATGTACGGAAGACTGCTGACTCACTCTAAGGAGGATGAGAAAGAAAATACCCAAGAAACTGCACTGGAAAAAAAATTAAAATAATCAAGACAGAAATGAATAATTTTATTTAATGTATATTAACTCTGCTGAAGTTCAGCAATAGAACATTTTAAAACACTCAAAATGAATTTGATCATGAATTTCCTAAACTGAGAAGTCCTTAGAGAGTAATATGCAAGTTGCTTCAATTTTAAATAATGTGTTTTTATATAAGCTAAATCTACATTAGCATTTACAAAGCACTTCAAAAAAGTTTTGGAAATAAAATTCCAGTTAATAAATAAGTGTAACCGCAAATACAGAAAAAAAAAAATCAGTTGTATTTCAAATAATTACCAAAATCCATGGTCAAAGAACTGTCTTAAAAGTTCTATAGGAGGTTGTGCTCCATACTTCTCCAAAGCAGGCATATTCATATCGTCTACAAAAATAATGCACTTTTTTCCCATTGGAGGGCCAAAAACTCCTTTGCGCCTCTTGTCCAGCCTGGCCATAATAATGCTCTGCAACGCAAACAGGATCATACAGAACACAGATTACATATTCATGTCCACAATCTCCTCGAGACCTGTTCTCCTTGAGAAAATTATCTGTTCTACTAACCTGAGTCTGATTGGCATTGGTTCGAGCTGAAAAATTCATGAAGAAGGGGAAGTAGTGCTCCTTTTCCAAGTTGTTCATTAACTTGTCCTTGACATACACAGATTTCCCAGTTCCTGTTGGTCCCACTAGAAGCAGTGGTCTTCACAAAGACAGAAATAAAGCACACATACTGCAGAAACCTAACACTGTCAACTAAAAGCAGCTAGAAGTCAAAGCTTTTACTAACTTATCCTTCTTTTTCTACCTCTAAAAGCATCACTTGCCTAACAAAGAAACTAAAGTGTTCTAAGGCATTTATTAAACTCTCTCATAATTTTAGTTTGCTTCCACCATCAAGAAAATGGAAGGAGAAATAAAAATTTATCATTCCCTCATTCTACGGGTGTTGGAGTATATGAACACACAGGGGAGTTAAATTTCTCCTGACAGGTCTTTCATTAATTCAAACTTCATAAAACTTTCAGCCTTGGAACCTGAGGCTAGTTTTTATTTCATTTTCTTATATGATCTGACCATGGCTAATACAACTGATTTTGATAGGATCAATCAAAGAAAAAAATCCTAAAATATGTATTTAATTGCCAAAGCAGAAAGAGAGTGCAACAATTTTTGCACTGTCCTAAGAGCATCATCAGACTGCAAATACTAAAGTTAGACTGTAATAAGGTTTCACAAAAAAACTAAAACCAGACATTTGGGCCATTTTTGTTTTGTTTGTAGTAAATGTCTGTTTTAAAAGGCCAAATGAACTGAGGGCTTGACAAAAACAATTAACTCAAAGGAAAGAAGAGATATTTCTACCTATGATCAAATTTCAGTTCAGAAATTTGTAGTGAAGCAACTTACTTTCCATGGGTAATGAACAGGTCTAGCAAATAGGTATAGCGAACTGTATCCATAGTTGGGACTATAATATCTTGAATCTTCAGATTTTTATCACTGAAACTAATCTGTTCAATAAATTCATTCCAGTGAGCCCAACGTACATTGCCTTTGAGCTACGAAGAAACACAGATGTAGAACAGACTGGTGTTTTACATATGAAACGTTTTCTCTACTACTTCACTTCTGACAAATTAAAGCAAAGGATTTTTAAAAATTAATGAATATTTGATGTTTCAAAAGTTCACAGTTAGTTTGTTTTACCCCACTAGTAAAGAATTAAAGTACATACCTTAACTTAGACTCCTTTATTTTCTTAAAAGTTTTGTTCAGTGCAAACAAACAAAAAAAACCACACACACAGAAAATCACAACAAAAAAACCAAGAGAAAAAAGGAGTCTAATAGGCACTATAAACAAAAAATGTAACACAAACTACCTATCACTTAATATTCTGCTTTCATTCTGAACAGTCCATATTATTCCGTCTATAGAAAAGCAGATTTAAATCTGCCGACTGAGCTTGGGTTACAGAAGAAATATACAGCTGCAGTATTACAAATTTAACTGAAATATACATCTTAGTATTTTATTTAAAAATTGGTCAGTATGCTGGTATTTGAAAAATAAATGGAAAATGTATTGTGGGATTTAATCCAACCAACACACTACAACATCCAACAGGCTTCATAAAGTTAAAATACCCACCTAGCTGCATTTTCCTCCTATTAGGACTGTAGAATCTATTTAGTGGATGCAGAAGCCAGTCCTACCTCATACACGTAGTCATAGACCAAGCCTTTCTCTCCTAAGGGACACTCCCATGTTCCCAAATTCTCTGGTACAGGATTTGTTACAGATTTCCCAGACAAAGTTTCCCTCAAGAAATTATCAAAAATTGTCCTGCTGTCACCATCACAAGTTCCGCCAATCGACCAGGTAATAGCAAAAGCAAAACAACCCTGCAAAGGCAAAAAAATTAGTAACCGTCTTACAAACTGACACACTACATGAACCTTGTACAGTCCGATTAACAAGCATAATTCTAAAAAAATATTGTTAAGCAGAGAGATGTTAACATTGCCCTTGAATACCCCTGGCCTAAAGAGATTTAGAAATCTGACTGTAGACAGAGCACACAAATAATCTTACTCAAGGACAGAAAGAGAAAGAGAGAGAGAGGGAGAGAGAACAAAAAATAAAGGCCACTGACTACAGCAGTATGTCACATGACAAAGCCTGAGAAGAGTTCTAATGACAAACCAGGGTCTAGGAATTTTCTAATTTAATTTTAAATAACTACTTTCACATTCTATTTTCTTCAATTTTTCATAAGAATAATCATATAAGGTCAGACAGAGGATCCAACTAAAATAACTGTCAGAAAACCCTCTCAGACAGAAATTTTGCTCAAACAAGTCAGTTGGTGTTGCATGAATATTTATTTCCTTTAATAGAAAGAAGACCCTTTGCTTTAGCTAACTTCTTGGTTATTTAAAAAGCCCATTAAATAAAAACACTATCCCATTTGATTGGAAAAAGAATAAAAAATTTTAATTGTATTTGTCACTTTTAAGACTTCCATCTCATCTGGGTACCTCCAGAGTATGGGGAGAGAGAGCAATGAGGCAGTAAAATTGTTTCACGTCTCTTACTCACAAATTAAAATTATTTGGATTAGTAAAATTGTTTTGAAAAGAAGCACATAGAGAAACAAATATACTAATATATTTTGCTCCATGTTAAAAAACCAACCATAATCCAGGCACGGATGTTTTTGTTGGTGGGATCTTCTTGCACAGCTGGACATATCAACATTTCAAAAATCCGTGTGAGAGCTACTACAACATTGATATCACTTGTAGGCAGCAGTTCCTAAGAGATTCAAAAGGTTGGATGTCATACTTTACTCGTTCCGTTTATTTATCTTTTGGAGATAAAATACTAACACCATTAGATCACTCCACTAGCTAATTCTGAACATATACTAGAAGGCAAGGTTTACACTGACTTTTACTCAAAAAATCATTTGCCCTCCTCAGTCATTGAAATGCCAAGACCTTTAGCTTGTTAACCATGTTCATGGCTACCATGTGAACACTACAATGAAACATCCTAAACCAAAACAAAACTCACAGAAGTAACTACAGCCAAGCATGAACAAAATTCTAAGCAGTGTCACACTGAGCTTGCAAGGAACTACACATTTCCCCTAAAACTTAAAAAGTCCTTCCTTTTACAACATGACACCTTTAAAGAAAAAAAATGTACAAAATGAACAAAATGTACAGAAGAAGAAGAAAACTATGATCAAGTTTCAAGCCTTAACTAACATTGTCATTTTAACTCTTCAAACTGGTCCTAAGAGCTGCATATTCATTCTAGCTGTACTTGTCATGAGAGAACAGTCACCTCCCACCAAGGGTAACAGAACGGAAATGGCCACTAACTGCTGCAGGAAAAAAAGGCAAAAAATACCTTGCACAGTTTCTGACGGACTCTTAATGCTGGTGGTACCAACCAATCAAAAAGTCCCTGCAGAAGATTTTGATGTTCCTCTGACTTCAAAGGTTCAGGCAGTTTATTCAGCCAAGAGGTAACAAGTGGCCTCCAGCCCAGCTGAGAAGGTTCAAAATAAATCATGCCACAACGACTGACTGTAGCAGGCTAAGGAAAAATGGTAAACTCATTTTATTGTGCATTTAATAGACTGAATTTTGTTTTATGTTTTCATTAAATACCAAACTTACTGATGCCTGGGAAAGATCCATTGTTTCAAAAATAAGAGTCATCTGAGGGGACATTTGGATGACTTCTCCACTCATCAAACAAAGCTTGAAAAATAAAAAATAACATGCAAGATTAGAAAAAAAAACTAGTACTAAATTACACTTCCTATCACAGAGAAGTCCTATATGAAAATTGGCAAAACCAAGTAAAATCAAAGGTAAGGTCAACTACATAGAATGTTTAACCACTTGCAGCAATAGATTCTTATCAGGTTTTAGCTAAATTCTTCACTTAAACCATAGTACTCCTTAGTAACCTACCAGTAGGTTCATTACAAACAATCTTGCATGTGACAGGATGAAGAAAAGACAGCAAGAAGAAAGGACAAAAGATATCTGCAGCTACTGCTGCTAATACTGAAGCATTCCAGCTGGAGACACACTACCCTTTCATATTAAAGTAAGAGTCCAGTTTGAGTATTTTGACACATTATCATCCAGAACTTAAAGGTGTAAACCTTGTCTCTAATTTTTGTATTTGCTTTGAGACTCCTAGGGCCCATTTACAAAAGTGGTGCTGCAATTTTGACGTCAGAAGCCGTTATTTTGAAAATGCAACCCTTTGTGTCTTGGGATTGTCTTGAAATTTAAGTGTCTAGGTTTGTGCAGTCTTAGAAATAATGGGGTTAATATTATATAATTAATTGCAATTTCTGACATTTAAATTTCAATTATTTATGTTAGAAAATTACATTACGGCATTAGGGAAATACTACATATTCATGTCTCCCAACAATGAGTTGATACTGTGCTTATGATTCCAATACAAACAAACAAACCAAACAAAAAAAGAAAAATCAAAAACTGCTTAAAAAAAAAAGCTCACTACTTGTCACCAATGCCATCTTTTGAAAAGTCAGGCACTGCAGTTTGTATTTGCGGTTTTATATGTAGAAGGCTACTTTCAAAGTATCACATAATTTAATTCAGGCATGTTTTTTCACTGACTGATACCTTTTTGTTGTCATCCAGCACTGTGTTCATGCTCTCTATCCACAGAGTATCGATGGGGCCATCGAAGATGACCCATTTGCGTTCCGGGGTCTCGGACAACGCGAATTTCCTGAAGGTTGTAGCTACAACCCCGTCTGTCCACTGACAGGGGTGGATGTGGCAATGGGGAGGGAAACAAAGAACACAGAGTTCAACGTGAGGTGCCAGCCACAGAAACCCTTCCCTTTGCTTTCCATTATCCCTCACTTTTAACTGTTCTCCTCTTGTGCTGCAGAGAGCAGCACGTAACTTCAGAGTTTCACCAAGGGTCTTAACAGCAAATTTAAAAACCCATTTTTTTTCACTTGAAAAAATACTGGGACAAAAAAGACCAGCAATTTGACTTACTGAAACTTAGAAGTGCTTCTGCCCTGTCTTGCATCTGTTTCTTTCCAGAGTCACCTGAGGTTTAACTATTTCACATTTACTACTTCATTTCATTCCTCCTCCAAAAAAAAGTTTCACACTTGGGAACCCATGAGTTCAGAGATTTTTCTAGAGAGTTTTTGCCTTACTTTGATTATACAGTTAAGAACAGACAGAAAAATGAATACAATTATGTTTAATATGATTTCCTAGTATAGATGCACCTATAAGAGGAAAATGACCTTCAAAATGGTATTGCTTTTTTTTTTCATATTTAAACCTATATAACTGCATACACATATGGTACTGCATTTTTTAATATCCTAATTAAAAACAGGCCACAAAAATATTAGTTAACATAAAATTTACAACTGTGTTCTCATCCATGTTTAAAATAATAAAATTATTAATTTAAGAGTCTACTATCCATAATAATGGAAACATAATACACAGGAAACATTATTTTTTAAACATACATTACCTCATGGGATACCAGATCAAACTGCCCAAAGAGCTGGCCCATAGTGATTGATTTTGGATTCACAGTTCTGTAAATGACTTTTTCTTCCTCACCATAACCACGCTTTTTCATAAGAGACAGCGTATCTGCCAACACGTGTAGAACTTTGGTCTTCCCAGAAAATGGCTCCCCCACCAGCATGAAGCTGTTAGATGAAAAAAAAGAATTGTGCCATTAATAAATTTGTCTTGCAATTTAGACTTTTACAGATGACATGAAGGCCAACAGTATCAAACAGGCTAAAAGCTAATTTTCACCTTATTTTCAAAAATTAAAGCAAATAAGATTTCTTTGAATATAAAAAAAACATTTCCACAAACCCAGTTTATTTGCACATGCAAATCTGATTGCACAATCTTACAGAGAAGATTAATTAATGAGCTGAATATTAACCATCATATGGTTAATATTGTATATATCTCCTCCACACACTTGCTATTCTGTAACAAAAGATAAGAATAAAATGGCACAGATCTGACAACTAATATTATAATACAAATAAGCTTTTACAGTCCTAATTTTCACCATACTGATATCAGCATGTAAAATCATTATACACGTGCAAATGCTTCTGATATCAGGAAGAGTACAATTCCAGAGACATACATCCACAAGAATTTTGGGGCATGCAAAAGCAGTATCATTAATCACCTGTTCCAAAGGTGATTGGAACAAAGAGGAATATTACTATGCCACCCTCAAAACCTTCTATAACTTCATATAACTAACTGCTACAGTATAAGTGAGAATTACAACAGATAATGCAGTGATGAGAACCTTACCCATGTCTAACAATCATCATTTCATATGTCTGTATCATTTTCTGCATAAAAGTTTGTACAGGTTGGACATTATGTTGAGTGCAACATTCATTGGCGCATTCCAGAAAATCCTAAAATCAAAACAAATCATAATCTTACGCTGGCTACAATTTAAATTACTGTCCTGCATGACAATAGAAGACTTTATGCTCATCAGAAAGGGTTTCAAATTAATTAATAACTGAAATAGTATTACTCAGAATATAGCACACTTCTGGAGGAAAAAAATTCCCACTTCTGTACTTCATGTGCTAGAAGAGGATTTAACTACAATTTTTATCTTGAGGAGAAGGCATATCACCCTCAGAAAACCACCAGTGTGCTTCAGAACCATAGACTTTTTTCAAGATCGTAGTATTTACTGAAAACTTAAAAGTTAATCCAATTTGGTTTTTCCAACACCCCCATCCTTTCCAACCATTCTCCTACAAAGATTGCTTCAAGTGTTGCGAAAAATAAAATCAAGGCACAAACCTTAATCTCATTTAATTATGTCCAAAAATTAGGAAAGAAATCAGAAAGCCTAAAACTTGGTAAATATGCAGGTCAATTCCCAATCTGTAATGCACAATCCTTCTGAATGTGAGGGAACTCAGATGCGGATTATATTCAGCACAGATAAAAGAATTCCCTTTGCTACAAAGTTTCATTGCAAACATTCAGCAATTTTGCTCATCTTGAAATACCTCACTGTATTAATTGCACCTGATTAAAAAGCAAATCACCACAAAACAATCAACAATGATCATGACCAAGGAAAAATTAAGAGTACTTACATTGTAGTCTGCCTCAGGAAGCTTGATTCCAGGAAATAAATCACTGGTTATACCCATGAAGAGAGGTATATCATGTGACAAAAATTTGGGCTCATTCACATCTTTAATTGATCGAAGAAGCTAGAAGAAACAAATATGTATTTTACTGTTCTTATTAAGAGACAGAGCATAAGGTCTTCAGCAATTAAAATAACCTAGTATGTAACAAAGATGAATTCATTAAATGGGGCCTTTGATAAGAAGTTAAGCCCAACTGTGCAATTATCAGCACAGCCCCGGAAAACGCAGCATGTATTTTATTGTCTTCATTTCACAAACTACAAAATATGGTTCAGTGATGTGACAAGATGTGCTGGAACTGTCTTCAGAACTCAGAACTGCATATGCCTGTGAAACTCCTCAAACAAATAGTCCCTCAGGAACTCACCAATATATCTTCATCTTCTGTGGGAAATTTTAACTTCAGATTTCCTGCAGCCACCAGCACAGCTTTGACTGCCCGCATGCCATAGTCATAGTGATACTGAGAGGAAAGCTGTTCTGAACAAAGCCTGTAGGTCATGACTATCTTCACTGACAGTGATTTAGCATTCAAAAATCCATATGAATAGAGGGAAATTTCTGCTATCAGAGCATAGTTTGGAACCATCATGGCTACCGTTCGGAAAAGGACCTGAAATACATACCCAATGATAGATCTTTAAATAATTGATTTAGGAATGGAAAGCAATTCAGAACTTTTACAGTATTCATCCCACCATAAAACAAAATTATCAATATTTGCAGCTTATGACTCCCTAGGAAGTTAACCTAACTGAGCTACCACTATCCATCTTAATGTACAATGCAGCGCAAAAAAGGCATTGTCCTCCACAGCTCTTTTCCCTCAGCACTGTCTCAAGAATGCAATTTTCCCCTTGCACAGATACATCCAGCAGTAAGGAAGGAAAATATGAGGAGAGAATGCACCCCCTTTCTTTCAGCAAACTGCAGTTGGTGTGCTCCTCATGGCATACTCTCTCTGCTTTCATTTAGCAAAGCCTCCTTACGGAAACAGCCCATCTGGTCAAAACAGTCATCACAAAGGCCACAGACACATCGATCTTATTATTTTACCTTCAGATTATCTGGAAGTTCAGAACGTCCTGCATAACCTGGATTCATAGTAATTGCTATAAAACAGTTGGGATTAAGCTTTAGCTCAGTTCCTTCAAAATTAAATGTTTCTAGCTTTATCTGTATGGCTCTTTGGATGCAAAGGATCTGCTGTGCCACTACAGACAGCACTTCCAGTTCAATGCGATTGAATTCATCAAAACATGCCCAGGCACCTGATGAAGCCAAACCCTTGAAAAACTGCAAATGAAGAAACAAACCAATAATATTACTAACAGAGCCTTAGAAGATTCAAAAGAAACTAAGACTATAATGCTGGAAGATTAATTAGATTTAAAAAATACAATCATGATAATAATGCTTAAACCTGTCTAGATCATAGATCGATGATGTACCGAAGAACAAAGTTTTTGATTCTAAAGCAAGCTAAATCAGAAGTTCCCAATCCCATGAACTTTTGTTTCTTTCATGTTTTAATTAGCAACTTAATAGGTTTTCATAAAGCACAGAAAAAGAAATAAGTAGAGAACAGCATAGAGCATCTAAGGGTAGCAGACCACAGGTGTCACATTTATTTGTCTCTGCAAAATAGGGACCCTAAAATTTTCCTGCTAAAAATAAAATACAAGACATATTTTCTATTTACCTTTCCCATTGCCAGGTAATCAAGGCCATCAGAGCAGTTGAAAACAACACACTGAACAGCAAGAGCTTTAGCCAAATCTTTGGTGGTCTCTGTTTTACCTGTTCCTGCTGGACCCTCTGGGGCACCTCCGAGGTTTAAATAAAAGGCTCCAATCTAAAGCACAGAAACAGTTAATGGAAATTATTTGTACTTCATTCATATGAAATTCTTCTGAATGTAAATGGTAGAATTAAATTGCACATTATAGTTTCATACACTTATTTTATCTAGCATAAAAAGTTTGGTTTTATTAATTAAAAACAATCTGAAATGGACTGACAGCTGGGAAAAAAATGTAAGAGGATCTAATTTTGACCCTAACAGAGGGTTTCATTTTATTATCATCATAGCCATGATCGGTTACTCAAATTTTATTATACCAAATCTTTCAGTGCTTGTTTAGATACACCTTTCAAGTTAAATTTGTTGCAGTTATTGTTGCTCCTTTCTCTCTCTGTTTGTCCTTTAATATACTTTTTTTCTCTTTTATTTTTCTTTCCCACACCATCCCCCTTTGATCTACATGCCTTCCATTGACCATTCCATATACTCTCCTATATTCCATTGAAGCAGGAAGAAATCAGACAGAAAGCAAAATTTTGCAGACTTTAAACAAACAGTCCAATCTACAGTTACAGGGCCACATCTGTACTGACTGACAAGTTCTGAGAACACTTTATTAAGACCTTGATGGGCAAAGGACACGACTTCTATTTGCCAGAATGCCAGGCTCCCACCTGCTGTGCTCTGATTCAAGGTTTGTGAGCCTAAAACTGAGACCACCAGCAGCATCACCCTCTCACATCAATGTACCTTGATGTTTTGACAAACAGATATCAAGCATCACCTACAGCCACACCATGGGTGTCTATGAAAACTTGAAATCATACTCCAGCAAAGAGACTGCAGTAACAGACAGCAAGAAAAGCTGAGATTACTTTGGTAACTTTCAGTTGTCATGTTAGCTGAGTATAAACCAGTACAATAATAAACACCTCTGCCAAGAGCAGGAATACTAAAAAGTTGCCAAACTTGTACTTGTCCTAGGAACAATGTGATCACAAGCGAATCCTTCTCCACTTAATTTAGCAGCCACAGAACATCAGAAAAGCACTTTGCATTCTCATAATCTGTACAGTAACCAAATATTATCTGATTTTCCTGTGTTTTTTTAAAAAGCACGGCCGCAACAGAACACACTAATGTTTCAGTCAGGCTGGTGGGCTGTCCAGATTTGTTGTCACGAGTGATTTTCATGGTTAATATTCTGTAAAAAATTACCAACCTCCTTCTAGCAGAAACAGCAGAGTCTGACAATAACCATAAGCCCTAAAAGGACAGTTGCACTGAACGGTGTGAGCAATACTACAGCACAGTAAATAGAATCTGCAGTACCCCGGGAGGAAGCTCATACCAGGGTACGGTAACACCTGTCTGTGAGAGGAGTGATCACCAGGCGGGGGGAGTTCCCCAGGTACTCGTAGGCGTATTTCACATTGCAGTTAATGATGCACACGCGAACGCTCTTGTTCTGCCAATAATAGCGCAGCTGTGCCAGCCACTGGAAGTCTGTTTCACTCTGCACACCTGACAAAAAAGAGTTGACAGTAATCATAAAAGACGTTGTAGATAGTTGGATTTTCTATTAGGGTTGAATTTAAAACAGCTTTGAAATTATTAATGTTGGTGCTTGAAGCCAAATACTCACAAACCCATCTTAGGACTATACTATTTTAGGCAGTAAAATCTGATTGGTTAATGATTTTTCATTAAATATGTGTTAAGAAAAATGTCTTAAAATATAATTACCACTTTCTATCATTTCCTTGATGACATCTCTAGCATGAACATCAATAGTAACCAAGGCACTCAGTGTAATCCTTGTTTGCTTTGACAGTTTTCCTCTTACCAATTCTACAATATCATTAAGTTGAAGCTGAAGTGTATCATAATAACCCTTTAAACCCTAGGAGACAAAAGGTAATTTTGAAACTGGTTATATCACAGTTTCAAGTGTTCCAGACTGCCATGCTGACTAGATATCTTAACAGAGGTTGCTTATTAAACTATTCTTTTATATTGTCATGGTTTTGCATCAACTTCTTATCCACATTCGTATTATAAACATCACATCTATGTTGCAAAGCTACCGTTTAAACTATGACTGGTCTAAATAAGAATATTCAAGTACTTGAATGAAAGGTATAAATCACTGTACATAAATTCATGTATGTCAAACACACATGTTCACCATTTTTCAAATTTTAATTGTGAAAAAACTGTTTGATTAAGCAAAATACATCAGCTGAAATGAAACACTAAGAAAGATTTCTAAAAAATTATGCATTACACAGTACCTTGGGATCATCACGAAGAACTTCATGTACCTCACTTGTCCAGTACATTTGAGACACACACAGTACTACTTGGCCAGGCCATTCCAGAACCCAGCGCTTTCTCTCAGTCTCTAGATATGCCTGAAAGAGTTAAATACATTTTACAAACTTAGTGTCTGGGAATATATATCACAATGAAATACGGAAGCTTATAATGTAATCCTATTACTACTCCTTCCTGAAGAATACTATTTTCCTATTTGCAACGTCCAAATAGAGCTTTAAATACTCTCTTCCCCATAGGTTTACAATTTTTTACCTAATAATTTTAAATATTCTTAAAATTATCTTTCCATATTACAGGAATATTCACAACTTGTTAATTTTAAATAAAGGAATATATTCTGTCTAATGACTTTCTTTTAGGAGGAAGCAAGCATATGACAAGTACTCTATTTCTAATTCAAAAGAAACCTGAACTATTACATCAGGTGATACATCCTGTAAAATAGTAGTGCTGTGAAACTTTTAGAAGAATTTATATCCAGTGTTACAGGAAAACTACTTGTGACTTATTCAAACTAAACTCTAATGTATATCACTGGCCTATAAATACAAGTCATGTTAACTTGGTCCTGGCCACATAACTTCATCAATTCCTGTGCTGAGGAAGAATTTTAGAAAGCCAAAAGACAGCCATAAAACAAAGATAGGTGCTACAGTTCTTAAATTATTACAAACCCCATACCATTCTTGATCTGGCAATTACATCATGTACAGTCTTCAGCATAATATCTTCTACTTGAATTAACCACTTCTCCACTGCACCTTGAGCTTCAGAAGTAGAAATGTTTGAAATCAGTTGCACACACTCGCCCTCAGAACTACACATTCCTTTAATATCCAAATTGGGAAGGAAGTCCAGCTTAGCAATGCCTTCAAAACACTTCTTCAAGTGAGGCTGAACTCTAAGAGGATCCTTAGTCTCCGACAGGATCTCCAACATTTCATCATTAGACAAGAAAAAGAAGCTAAAAAAATTAGGAAAAAAACCACAACTGCATTATCAAGCTATTTTTAAGACAGATCTTATTCACAACAAAAAAACCCCATTCAGAATCTGTGGGTTTTAAATAACCAAAGCTCATCATACCGGGGAAAAAAGAGGCGTTTTTTTTCAAGGTAAGCATTAAGCCCTTTCATGATTTTGTCAAGAAGTTCATTACAGGTCTGAAGCTTCTCTGCTAATCCAGGCAAGGAAGTAGCGGCTAGAACCTGTACCAAGAAACATGTGCAAACCGTCAGCTATAAATGAAGCATTTCAAATGGTAGAAATTAATCAAATAAGAAACAACAAACCTTTGTTTCTAGAAAGCCTAGGGAACTGAAATCGTAGTTCGCTGTATATATTCTGAAAACTAAGCATCCCCCCACCAAAAACTGGCAAGAGAAGCTACTATTTCCTGTTAGTAATGGATAATTCCCTTACCTTTGGGTCTTCAGCACAAAACTGCATAATCTCTCTCCACAGTCTATCCACTGTCTGAAACTGCCGTCCCTCTACTGGCATCTGTTGCAGAATATCCTCAGAAGAAAAGATGGGTTCCAAATACAGCCACTGTGCCTGCACTTTCAGCCAGTCATCAATATTCTCCTGAATTTGAATCAAGTGGCTTTCCCATTCCTTAATGAATGTTTGAAAAATATTAACTTGACATTTCCAAGCAAATAATGTTAGAGACAACAAATTCAGGAAAGGTAGACATTGTGGTATTACAGCTCCCAAAGGGGGAAAAAAAAAAAAAAAAAAGTCTACCAATAAACAAAATGAAAGAAAAATATTTAGAAGCCTAAGTTCTTCCACATATACAGGTGGCCAAAGGGGCTCAGAAATTTTTACTTACTTGGAAATTAATTTTCCAAAATGAATTTATCACTTTAGTGCTATGAACTTTCAACAACTTAATTGTTAAGCAATAGCCAGGAGGCTACCAGTGATAAATTCTGTCTCATCTCCCCACAGCAAGGGCTCTTGCAGCTGAATGGCAGCAGGGACACTATACCAGAAAAGCCGCCTCAGCTCACAGGAGAGATCCAGCAAGTCCAGCACAAAGTCCTTTTCCAAAGGACAACAACAGATACCACTGGAGCAGGCTGCCTGTAAAGTCTAAGTATGTTCACTGAGCCTGCTTGAGCCTGAACATTTCCCACATAAACCAACAATGAACAAGGGAGGGTAACTGCAAACCAATTCCACCAGCTTCTCTCCTGTCAATAGGCACAGTGCCAGCACCACAAAGACTACTCCAGCCTTGAAATTCAAAAGCAGGTGTAAAGCACTACCATCATTGCTCTGAGGCCTGATTAAAAAACATTGTCCCAGACATCAAGAAGTTTCTTTACCCTGAGGAAAACATTGTAGTTCAAAATTTGAGTCCAAAACTCAAGGAATAAATAAATGTTCTTATTAGCAATAATAGAAACATTATTTCCAGTTATTAAGAAGCAAGGTTAAAGGAAATAGTGATTTGGCGAAATATGAGAAGAAAACAATCGTGTTCTCTTGGTTGCACTTAAATCTGAATGGAAAAGAGAATTCTAAAACAGAAATAAGGTAAGTCTCATAAGTCTCATACAAACTCAAAAGATTCTTGCTGAAAAATCAATGAAAACATTTCATTCACAACTCAAACAATAAAGTTTTAATACAATTGTGTCCTGGGTTGAAGTACCATCTTCATGAACTGTTGAAAACAGGCGAGGCAGTGCTCCCTGCCTCCTCCGCTCTGGCTTATCTTCTGTTAGTGGGCCCATCAGCACCTTTGCTACACAGCTCACAGATAACCCCCTCCTGGACTACCTCCTGATAATGGGCCCATCAGGCCTTATCACATGACTCACCATCCCATTGTGGGATGCTCCGCCCAGAGGGAGAAACCAAGCATTCCAGCCTGGATATAAGCTGAGACTCTGAACACCAGAGGGGCGCTTACCCACTGGATTCCCAGAGGACCCGAGCTACCAGACCTTTCTACAGGATCACTGCTTCAGGAAGACCACCTCATCTGGACTGCTTCCATCACTACGCTCAGGTTGTATTCTGACTCTCTCAGTGGTCTTTTGTATTATTGCATCTATTTTATTTTACTTTCTTTTCTTTTTTCCGATTAAATTGTATCTCTGACTTGGAGCCTCTCATTTGTTTTGCTTTCAAACCACTACAAATTGGTATACTATTGTACTACAGTTATCCTACAAATAAAAATGGTTGAAAAGTATTCATTGTACCCTTATTTCATGGTCAAACGGCTTAATGAAAGGTGATCCTCTCATTGTCTGAGTTTTCATAATCTGATCATCAAGAAGAGCCTGAATATCATCCACTGAAGACAGAATATGAACACCAGTCTCACGATACACATTTGTGGTGAAGGAAACTGAATCCCAGGTTTCCATCATGGTACGCATTGCTTTCTCCAAGGAAAATTCCTATTTAAAAAGAAAATAGCTTGGTCTAGTCACTGAATTGTTTTTTTCCAACTCTCTAATTCAATATATAAGCTTATCTAGCTGAACATGCTGTTTTGCTCTAGCAGCACAAATTAACTACTTGTTATTTTTCCTCAGTATATCCTTTTCTCGCACATAGAAAGCAGCACGCTTGGGAAATACTGATGATGTCACATGAGCTACAAATGCTTACGCTTATCACTAACATATAAGGGGCCCAAGTCTCATCAAATCTCTTCTCTTGCATAATGGCAAAGACAAATAATGCTAATGAGTCATAAAAGTATTCACTAAGAGAGCTGATGTCATATTTGTCACTTCCAAATCTCTGTGCTTACCTTGCTTGCACCTACACTTATTGTTGTAAACTGTTCCAAGTAAGAGGACAGATTCTGCTTTAAAACTTTTCTCAGGGTAGTTCCAGCATCTGGTGTTATATCATACCCTACTATAGCTGACATCTGCTGCCAGTGACGTTCTCTCATGCCAGGGTTACAAAAGACAGTCACAGTGGGAATATTCTCCTAATTCAGAAAAGGTATTTATAAGGTAAATATTGTCATAGACATTATTTCTTAATTTTTAAATAATTTTCATGTGCATTTAAAATTCTTCTACAGTAGCCGAAGAAATGAAAATCTTTTCCAAAAACCACAGATGGCTCCATTCGGTTATCCATTCCATTTCTAAATAATTTATCAACTACTTAAGAAGAAATATAAATAACTATTAAGCATAACTTTTCAGTGATGCTAAATTTTGCTTCTAATAACATAACAGAGTCACATTTCAAAATTCCCAACTACATCCTTAAATGTTTTTCTGCATCCAAAAATGACTTTTCTCCTGTATGTGTTCACTCATTGCAATTCTAGAAACTATTACAAAAAATTAAAAATCCAATTTTATTAAAATGAATGGGACAGTACAATCTGGAACTGGGGATTCAGAACTGTCTCACTCTCTCTCTGACACTCTATCATCTACATGTACTGAGCCCTGAATTTAGCATTTGTCCCTCAGTATCAGACATTAATATCCCTCAAGTTTCCTTACCTTAAATTCTTTAATCTGATCCAGAACTGAAGAACACATTGTAAGAGTTGGATTACCCCTTACAGCTTTGTGTTGCACTTTTTTCTTATCCACTGGCCCTTTCTTCTGCTTTTGTTGGAAGAGTCTTAACAGTTTGTACATCTCTCTGTAAAATTCATCAATCTCCGCCTCCATGCTTTCCCCATTTAGTTCCAAAAAGGTCCCATCCATCCATCTGAGAAAAAACATACAGTTACAAAACAGAATAACCAACGTAGCCCACAAATAATTATCACTTTGCTCTGCAACACATGAGTAGCTATTTAAATTAAACCAAAGCTCTTCTTCCATATTATTGTTATTCTTTACAAAATTCTAATGCCCAAGTAAAAGTGGCTCAACCGCATTCTTCTGTGTATTTGTGTAATTCTCTTATGTCAGTCACATACTGAAACTGACTAACTGCATAAATGGACAAATATCTAAGTTAAACTCTAGATAGAGATCAACATATGACATCTAAAAATACTCTAAGTCTTGTATTTTCAACCCCCCCACACTTTCAGCCATAGCACATTATAACTTCTGAAGAATGCATAAAATGATAAAACAATCTCCCTTAATTTATATGCAGAGTACAGTTTTTGTGGTAGGATCTAACCACCAGACAGCAACACAATCATTTGAACCCACCATTGTGGACAGCTGCTAAGTTAAAACCAGTTTTGGTTACAAACAAATGATGAGTCTCTCTAGCTGAACTTCTTCCTTTTCCGGAACACAAAATTACTCATAACACAGTTTTTCTTCCTTATACATTTCTTTCACAGACCTTGTCTTATTACAGGCTATACCAGCATGACTAATACAATTAGAACCCAGTCTGAGATAAACACCTCTGCCCTCAGGCACATGGTGTGATTCTTGGGACTGTCCTGTGCAACTCCAGGACTTGGACTTTATGATCTTTGTGGGTCCCTTCCAGCTTAGGAAGTCTGATGATGCAATCAATATTCATTGATTAAATTTTAAAAATAAAAACAAATGAACATTTTTTCTAGTTGAATTAAAAACAGCCAGCCTGATACACATACATATTACCCTTTTACTTTAATTGCTAATAACACATATTAACAAGAACACAAATCCATATTCTACATCTGACATGAATGAGACCAGGATAAGCATTTTTTTCACTCTCCCTCTTATAGCATTTAGAGCTGAATTACCTTCTTTCTGTTCGCTGCCATTTTAGTATAAGATTAAAGAGTTTCTGGTATGGTTCTATCTCAGCTTTTAAGTTGTTGACGAGTGGGAATTCACTTGGTTTCCGTCCAAGCAGAGTCTCTTCTTTATTAAGAGCAGCTACTCCTTCATCAGTGTCCTGTATTGTTTTCTGTAATGTCCTCAGGTCAGTCACGTACTGAAATCAAATAATAGTATGTCTTGAGAAATAACCAAACTGTGCTCTGAACAGCTATCAAAAGAAGATATCAAAACATAAGCTTTCAAATTAAAACTGTAGAAAACAAGATTTAAAAACTTGTCTGCTTATTGGTGAGTACGTAAACTGTGAAGAACACAGATGAACATCATGAAAAATAAAATTGGTTCTCATTACTGAATTTTAGAGTGTTTTCAAAATGTCTGTGCTTTAAAACTCACTGTTCCAGGAGGCAGGCACACACTTTTTTACAAATGTGGCATATCATTTTAGTAACTGGGATTTATTAGCTTAGGATTTCTGTTTTGTGCTTTAAAGTGTTTTGTTTTTAAAAAACCCCAAAATTTCTTACTATGCAATATCCTCCAATTAAAGCACAAGACATGCTCTGAAAATAAAAAAATACTGCTAGAAATTCACAAAGTTTTGGAGCCAGTGGTCTGCTCTTCACTAGCCTAACAATGAAGTTCTGAGGTCTACAGGAAAAAATATCAAATTGCTACCTGTGCTGGTTTTGTATTAATTGATTGGTGGTGAAGAGGGGAAATTATTAAAGGATTTTCATGGGTGCACACACTCTTTCTGAACTTCTATTATCGTTACCTATTAGCTATTTCAAGCACAACGTTATAGCTAACTTTCCTCTAAATAAAATGTTATTTGCCAATGAAAAACAAAAATGGGAGGGGGATTGAGCTTGTTCATGGTGGCAAGAGGATAATAAATATTTTAGTTCACATTTGTTAAACTGATTACTTTTGATTTCAATTTTTTCCATGACCCCTGTGTATTAAACACATCAACATTTCTACTGATTTTATACTATTAATCAAACCTGTTGCATGCGATCCAGTTCTGAGTATTCTTCTAATTCTGTCACAGAATTATAAAGCTTGTCTAATTCACCATGCAGGTTATCACATTTCTGTAGCACTTCTTCTTCTCTTTTAGCTTTAGACTGTTCGAACAGCTGCAAAAGAATTTATTTTTTTCATGACAAAAAAGCAATGCAAAGGTGGTTGTAAGTCCTTTCAATGATTAACATACATACTACCATCTAAACATTTAGTGCAAACAGACAGAAAACTAACAGATAAATTATTATCCTTGCAACAACTGAATTTTTTCTTCCTATGTCCCACTTCAGTGTGTGCAGCCTCTATATACTAGCATGGAACTCTCAATAATCATAGCAGCTAGGGTTGCCTTAAAGGCCTCCTTCAGGAATCAGAAAACAGAAAGTAAAGCATTACAGAAAAAAAAAAATAGATATTCTAATTTCTGGGATTCAGTATTTTACTGCCAAAAAGGACAACAGTTGTTTTAAGTCAATGTTTTCCCACATGTACCTGTGGTTGTAAAAGGCAGAAATTCTAGACCATAAGACCACCTGAAAGTACTGGGTCTGCACACTCAGGGGTTTGTTTTAAGGTACCAAACAAAAAAATCAATCAAGAGAGAGCAGATCTCCTAAGACAAAGACACCTATTGCCATAAAATATTTGAGAAGCTGACAAAACTTCACCAAAGGAGGAACCAGTCTTTTCCTTTTGCATTAGAGTAAGAACAGGCTCATATCTAAGAGTATAGAATGCAAATATACAGACTCATGAAAACTTGATGCGAAACTTTTCTTGCCCTCAACCTCTAGCACAATGCGAGTCACTTGACAGCCAGCTACAGGGTCCCACTGCTGATGAATTCTCACTAAATAGTGAGATTCACTCTTTTCATTAAAAGAAGTAAGAACAAGCATCATGAACTCCCTGTGTAGAAGTAGAAAATTAATTTTACTGATTTATTTTTGGGGATAACATGCAAACAAAATATTTTACAGACATATCAATCTCCCAAGCTGGGTATCTTTTCAGTCAGAGGCATATTTACTACCCTTGGACATACACCTTAGTATCTAAACAAAACTTAGCAAAGGAGAAATCCTTAGTTGTAATATTTAAAAGATACTGATTTTTAAAAATGTTTATTATGAATTCTTTAAAAATTTTAGAAGAAATTATTAAATCTATGCTAAATTACTACAAAGAGGCAAGAGAACACTAAAAGCCTTGACTTACTGTGCCATAGACAGAGACAAAGCATGCTAAGCAAGATGTATACAGATGGCGGAAGAAAAATAATCTACAGTCACACAGAGAAAATGAGATATTGCATATTTTCTATTAATGATTGCTAGAAAACATTGTTGCCACTGTTACTTTTTTGAGAGAACAAAATACCATTTTAACTACATTACTTCCTGACCAGACACTCAGTCTTATTAAGGGCCTGACAGTTATATTTTCAGTACTAGACAAGTACAGTGTAGTGAATTTTCATCTGCCTATGTATTACCTAGTACTGATCACAAGCATATTAGGATAATAAGACTTGCTGAAGCTTTTAAGTTACAGAGACAGTTTTAAAATTTAGCCACAAGAAGACCACTATTGTTACAAAAATCTGGAAATATGTTATTCATGCATGTCTAAATTAGAATGGTTCATGTTATATGTGTATATACATTCAGCCTGCTGAGGAAATAAATAACTCAAGTAATGTGAGAAGTCTAACAAGCCAAAATATACCATAAACTAAGAAAATGCTCTTACAGTATCATGCTCCTTAAGAACTTGGTTAATCCTCTTTGGCCATAATATAGCTGTTGAATTTAGTTCCATGTCTTCAGGAGCAAATGGAAAAACATCTACCAAGTAACTCATTTGCCGACAGCACTCCTACAAAGAGATTTCACAAAACTTTAGGTATGATAGGTCTGTTTAAAATATAGTGCAGGACAATATTATCTACAAAGATAAAATAAAAATCTACATTTAATGAACTTTTCAGAAGTCAGAGCTCCTTCAGACAATTGAATATTAACATTCAAAATACATGTGTAACATTTTTCAAATCCCTGCCCTGATCATGAGCTTCTCTAAATAAGACTCCTGTGTTCTGTAAATCTATATGCAGAACTCCTAATGTTATTAAAAATATAGAAAATATAATTTCTGCAGATAAAACAGATTGTATTTATAGACCTATTACCATAACAGAAAATCTGATACATATTCACACACCTACACACAAACTACTCCTAATGTAACATTAACTATATTCTGCTCAAAGAGTAAATTGTTTCTTGTGTGTTCAAAGTCTGTTGACTGTTTTTACACATAAAATGTTCTTTATACTTGTCTGTTACATTTTCACAAATAGATTTTTAAGCAGTCCTGAAGTAAGTCACCAAGTGCAAACAATAAACTGAGTGATTTATTAAAAGCTGCATTTCCTCACAGACGTGCAGAACACATGGGAATGGGAACAAGAAGCAAAGGCATATGGCAAAAATAAGCTGGACTTCCCACTTCTGTCTGCAGTAACATTGAGTTTATTCACACAGGTAGAGAAAAAGTCTGCACTCTGGAATGAATTCTCTATTTGTATAGGCCAGCATGTCTAATAAAAGAACAAGAATTAAAGGATGGTCTTTTACCTTGCTTCTTCGCATCAGGTCCTGAATAACTTTCGTTTTGACTGTCTTCATGTAACCCATTATTTCTACTATTTCTTCTGTTGACTCAGGAACTTTTAACGCACATTCCTTAATGGCTTCAAATTCGCTGCATATCCTATAGTTTTATTTTACATAAAATACATTTAAAGATTTTAGTTTGACTGGCTTCATGCTCAGCTTTAATGTAATTAAAAATTCAAATTACTTCTTTAAGGATTCACCCCTCATAAATTCCATTATTTATGGAACTGGAAGGGGAATATGACCAAGACAGTCTTGACAAATACTGGTTTCTGACTTGCAATTGTGTGGCATTCTTCTGAAATAAATGCTTTAGTAACCTGTTGTTACTAAAAGAAATTCAGCGAACTATCATTAGTGTACATACGAACACTTTCCTAGTAAATATTGTCTCACTTTGGTAATGTGGAATCACTATAAACTTGGCCAAAATTGTTCACTTTAACTAAAAAATGTAGTAAGAGTTTCCTCATGACTTAATGCATAAAATTAACTTCCTGTTTAACTAAATTGATATCCTAAAAGTTCACGCATGTAGAGGATAAAGAGAAGGTGGTGGATATAATTTTTCTCAGTTTTAATAACGCTTTTGATACTGTCCTTCACAGAATCCTTCTAGACCAGTTGTCCAAGTGTGGGATGAGTGTGTTAATGGTGTGCTGGGTGAAGAACTGGTGAAGTGCAGAGCTCAAAGGGTTGTAGCAAATGGCTGGCTACTGTAAGCAGCAGCATTCCTCAGGATTCACTTCTGGGCCAGTTCTGTTCAATTAATTTATCAATGATTTGCATGCAAGAGTTGAATGCACCATGAGCAAGTTTGCTCATCACACAACTGTGAGGTGCTGCTGACTCCCTTGAAGGATGGGACACCTTGCAGAATTAAACATTTGACTGTGATTAAGGGGATGGAAGGTAATGAGTTGAAAGGCCAGATTCTGCACCCAGGGGGGAGTAACACTCAGCACAAATACAAACAGGGAGGAATGGCTTGAGAGCAGCCCTGCTGAGGTATCTATCAGGTAATAAGAGAGTCTAACCAGCCTTTCCTTGACAGTGCAGTAATGCTCTAATTCAGACTTAAAAATCCAGAACAGTAATAAAGTTCTTGGACCTTTTATTTTAGATCTTTGATCATTTAGCTCCTCCACTATCCAAGTCTGTACTAATATGTTCTCCTACCTTTTTCGGAGACTAAAACAGCATAAAAAATACAACACCTGGTGCAAACTGCATTAGATCATTAGTTAGCCAAGAACTTCCAGTAAACAGAAGTATGGTATATTTACATTTCTTCTACATGTTTCTACTATGCATTTAACACATAGAGCATCCACAAGCAAAAAAATTCTACTTACCTTTCACTTTCCTCTCTGTAATTCGTAAATATTTTCTCCATTAGCACTTTTGCAAAGTTGTTTGCACAATTAGCCAAACCTTGCTTTAAATCCTCGCAATTCAAACAGATCATAGGGAAATAAATCACCTCTGGCAAACTCATGATTTCCTTCTTGAGGGTGAAAAATTCATCTATGAACTTTAGAAAAACATCAGACTTTACACTTCAGGGCAGCTGTTTAAATACTTGGCATTATGAGTAAGTATTAGACATTGAAGAAAATAAGTAATATTTTCTTCTATCTACCATAAATTTTTAGGGGAAAAATCAGTTACATTGTAGGGAGTCCATATATTTTTAGCTAAAGGCTAAGCATCTGTTATCCTCTGTTACCTTTTCATTATTGCTGTATGTATAGTAAAATTTATTTATGAAGTGTAGAATTAAAACTTACAGCAGTGTATTCGTCAAAACTGGGTTGTTCTGCTACAAATCTGTTTATCCGTTCCTCTGCAGTTCCATCTACAAGCCAGCCATAACTTTCAACTACAATTCAATGACAACAGATTTATATTACTTAAATGCACGTGCCATACAGCAAGTTACATACTACAAAGAGGTGACGCATCTATTTACACACTCTTCTATCACTTACCATAGCCTTTAAAATGCTCATTTGGGCCTTCTAAGTTGTCCGTGATAGATTTTTTCAGAGTGGATTTGGCCCATTGTACAGTGTGAGCAGGAAGCTCAGCGTCCAGAGTTCCAGTGCCTCCCGTTAGCCAAGCACGTATCGTCTGGATGTTCTAAGGGTAGTGCAAGTGTTGATTATTTAAATTTCAAAAAGCAGTGCAAAGATACATATACTTTAAAAGTAAGTTGCAAGCTGCAGACGACACCATCACAAAAGTATGAGACTCTAACCATGACCAAGTTCACATGCTTTCCACACATATAGAATGACTTTTCCTGAAGCAAAAAGTTGAACAGGAAATACGTAAAGGGATAAAAAACCAAACCCAACCTCACATAAATTGAATTATATCCTATATACAAATACAGAAAACCAAGCCCAAAACACTTCCCTGAAGGTACCATCACATGTGACTAGTGACCAATACTCAGTTCACATCTAAAGCCCCCAGAAAGGCTCTCTTCCCTGGAACCTTAGATAAGTTCCCAAGACATCAATCTTTTGATGTTGTATACATTAGTTTTTGGAGATTTGAGTATTTTCTTTTTCTTAGAACGAAAAGGAATATCAACTCAAATTTTGTCTTTCTCTGGAGATCTTAACTTCAGTGCAAATTTATTGTAAATCATCACACATATAATTAAAGACGTTGTTGTTATTATTATAATTGCAGACCCAAAGAGCAGACTAAAACAATCAGTAGCAGGTGCCCCCATTTTTTATAAACAAGGAATTACAAAATGACTTCAGAGCCTGGAGTGCCACTGGGCATCAAGATTCATGATGTGACCTGTAGAATGACTGTGGAAAATAAATAAAAGTTGCATTCTGATCCCACTGCCAGGGTAGTCAGACTCCTAAATCAGAAGTATTTTCACATACTGAGCATCTTAACAATTACATATGTAAACAAAGACAAAAGCACACCTGAAGAGTCTGTCCTATACAATCTACTGCAAACAGAATTGCTTCTTCTAAGTCTTGCAAGCTTGGATAAAACTCCATTCTGTTTTCATCAAAAGTCAAGTCCATCTGAAATAAAGGCAGACGACTTCTGTCTTCAGGATCAAAAAGTTTCACAAAAACTTCAGTTGTCCTTTGCAGTAATTCTTTCAGCTAGGTAATAGCATAGATCACCTATTAGTTGACATTAAAATGGCCCAACCCGTTTTCCATTTGTTTTAGTACTTCTGGCCTGATTCATGGATAACTGAAGCAGTGTGAATTTTTCTAACTCCAGTGGGTATTAGTCCCAACCTTAAATTATGAAGTCCCTTAAATGATGAAAACTAATAAACAAGTAAAGATTTCAGTAAAGTCCATGCATTTATTTTTGCTACAAAAGTAAGCCTGTTACTAATACATGTATGTAGAAATGAAACATCTTGAAAGAATTTTCCTCTGACTGTTTTTCTTCAAATGACAGTGATTTGATTAGGCTATTGTTCCATTCTTTTTCTACGAAGCAAGTAATGCTTTAATCCCATGAAGTCTATCACAGGGAGGAAAGATACTTACCTGATTAGACATAAGCACAGACACACAGTTATAAAAAGACTCAAGCTGATCCAACTTTACACCATCCAAGGCCTCTGACTGAGTAAAGAGACTGATAACTCTTTGGTGCCATGTACTCATTATCTTGTCTTCTGCTTTAGAACAGCTTAGAGATGCATCAGTTTTAAAAGATTTACAGTCAACTGGTCCTTTCAATCTAGAAAAGAAAGTTACAAAGTTGGATCTTCAGGGTTAGCATAGAATTCCCTACAGATGATAATACTACTGGAAGGTGATCTTTCAAATACAACTTTAAACAGATTTCTATGGGAATTAAGCATTAAGAATAAGTGAATAATGGGGAGAACTTTATAGAATTAAAGGCAAAATACAAATCAAAATGTCTGATATTACCAGCAACTTGAACAACAACAAAATACCTAACAGAGAGGAGAAAAGTCACATATCATAACATAGAGTAACTTAATCACAGTATATTAAAATGATGCATCAAAGACATTTTGTATGACAAATAATAGAACTGAACAAGCTCATCTTTGCCAGCTTCAAATACCTATAAGGGTGAATAATTCAGCAGAACACTTTACCTGGAACTAGAGAAATCCACTACAAGAAAGTTAAAGAATGCTGTATAGCCAAAATCCAGTAGAGTTTTCATTGTGGGGTGAAGAATATGTAAGGTAGAAATTACTTGTTTTTTTGCTGTGATATAACTGCTATGCCATGTACTAGAAAAATCCAGGCCTCTAAAAAAGAAAAACCATAAAAAGCCAACTAAAACAAATAAACAAACAAAAATTAAGAGCTCAAGCACTACCTGAATAAAGTGCTCATATATAAAAGGTAATATTCAAAAGATTATTCTCTAGTGTGAATCGTTAATTAAATACCACACATATGTCCTCACTACCATGCAGCGGAAGTCATGAAGATACTCTGTCTGATAAAACACGCTTTATCTTCCACGGTATTTTCAGATCACCTCCTCTTACAGAAGCCCACACAATGTAATTCCTAACTTCACCAACTACTATCAGGAAGCATTTATCAACAGATTTTGATAGCACACACTCTGATGCATCAGCAAATTGTGCAATTTGGGTAGTCATAATGTGTCTATTTGAACTCATTTTCCATGATGGGAGAGCATAATAGATTTGCCTTCAGTCTCAAGGTTTCATCTCCTAAAACCAAAATCACCTGGAACCTTGGCATTAGATGCAGTTTTAGGATATCAAAGTACTGTGCAATGCTGCTATCTGCCAGAGAACTGCCTCATTCACACACAGCTCATTCCAGAGGCAGCGGCACTATGACTTTAGTGTCTGGGCACTCAGCGCTGGGTTTAATTTGCAGTCATGAGTACTGCTCTACATAACTGTAACAACACTAATAAAACACTTCAGTGCTAAAACTTTGTAGAGGATTCAAATAAGAGATGTTTAAATACAAGATCCTCTACAGAGATTTAAAAATATCCCAGTAAGGGGCTCCAGAATTAATCTTGTGCCAATACTGGGTCCACACAGCTCAACAAGAATGTCCCTCGTAACTCAGTGTGTTTTCCAGTGGGTTATTTGCTAACTTAATCCACTCACAGAGGTAATAAAGGCAAAGGTGCCTCCTCTTCCAACTTATTTAGTTCTTCTATGTCTGGTCTAATAAGAGCTCTTCTCACTAAGAAAAAAAATACATGAACATTAGAAGAAAATTACACTATATTCAATTGTCACTGTACTTCCTTCAACAAAGCACATAGTAGAATGAAAAAGTAATTGTGTCACCCTAGTCTACAAAACACATTCTCCCAAAGGTAACTCAAAATCAACAGCTTCTGCTAAATTTTTATACAGATTCAGGTGCCTTAATGCCAATTCTGGCTCCCATTCCTGAAGGTTTTTAGATGGGCTTGTGTTTAAATAATTAAACGCTTGTGCAGTTTCTTTGCTGAGGGCATGGCCAGTCACTGGAACAGGCTTCCCAGGGAAGTGGTCACAGCACTGATCCTGCCAGAGTGCAAGGAGCATCTGGGCAGTGCTTTCAGTTGTATGGCTGAGTTTTAGGTAGTCCTGCAAGGAGCAAGGAGTTGGACTCTAATCCTTATGGACCCCTTCCAACTTGATATATTCTATGGTTGCAAGAATTTATGGCAACTTTGTTACATAATTATGTAATTACAGTGAGATACTTTAATATGCCATTGATGACATTACAAAGCAGTTAGTCCAATGTTACATTGTTTCTTTTATAATCTAGACTTTTAAAAAGATCAGCCATTCATTAAAATATTAACAAAACTGGGCTCAATTTCAGATTCCAGTTACTACAAATGTAAATAAATTAATACGTGATTTCAAAGGAAAACACTTTCAAAATTCCACTTCATGACTCTTCTTAAAAGGTTTTAAAATTGAAGTGAGTTGTCTTAGTGATATCTGAAAACAGCAATTATCTTTTCAGATCTTTATTGTGAGCTTCCTCATGCAATAAAAGCACCATCAGAAAACCCATGAATGTGTTTGTGAATAAACAGCTTAAAAAAACTGCTGTTCCTAAAGAGGGAGAAAGAATGACCAGTACATAAAAAGGTTCTCCTTTCTTAAAAAGTAAACAGTAATACATTCTTGCTTCAAATTAACTAAATAAGTTAAAGACATAATGAAATAATATCATTAGCAATCAACCTTTTTGACATGAGGTCTGCAGCTGTCTTTGTCTTTTTTTGAACTGTATTTTCAGCTGGTTAACTTTTTACTGGTTCAAGTAAAATAAGCAAGTGTTGCCTTAAACATTATGGCCAACACACATTTGATGAGGCAGGAAAAGTTAAATCAGTAGTTAATTAAATAGATCCCGCCTGGCTGAAAGAACTAACTAGAAAAATCATTTTCAGCAGAAGAATACAGAGCTTATGAGCTTATATTCACTAACATTAACATAAGGGCTGAGCAGTTTGTAGTACTTACACACACATCTTTGCATGCTCTTTTCATAGTCCCTAACTATCTCCTTTAGAAGGTCTTCAGTGAGCAGCTTTCTGTCTCTGCCCTCCATAAGTGACTGTGGCACCATGGCAAGCACGGACCTCAGCCACTGCTGCTGGATGGGAACCACTGGATTACTCTGCACACATTTCTTCAAAAAGAAGTAGTCTTCCTGAAAGGACAAGATTTTCAGAGGTCTAATAACTACTGATGTAGGTAATTTTGTGTTAGGTTTGGCAAAATTATCTTTTAATTCAAAATGTCTTAATTTTGAAATTTCTTAATTTCCTTAAGGGCAAGGTATTTAATCTAATCTTTTCAGTATTCACTGACTAATACCATAAAAGCTGCTCTGTGGTTGGTGGCATGGTCTCTCTGTCTTAATGTTTAAATATAAAATATTGTACTTGCCAGTGTGGCATTTTCCTTGGTTCTCTGCTGAAGAGTATGGCTAACAATAAAATAGTTCAAGGTTAAGGTTATTATTCTTTGGACAAACATTTATCTGGCAAAAACTGTGGACAAACGTCCTCTATAAGGAGAGTGGGTCTTGACCAAAGAAATAGGTATTTCTGCTTTTGATTGCCAGTTTTGTTATAAAATCTCTACAGTCTACAGAATGAATTTACCTAGCAACAGCTAGGCAAAATTGGTATTATCTTAGGCTACTTAATATAAATATTTCAAGACTAATTTGAGTTTCAACTGTCTCTCAGAGATGAGGTCCTAATTTAAAAGCTATACATAACTTGGAAGTTTAGTGCATGTTCTTCAAATTAAGGGAATGATGTAAAAGACTACTTTTTGTACAGGCTCAGGTACAATCTATGACCTTAACTGAGAAAATCCTGAAGTCCGTTAGGTTATTTTCCTAAGTAATGATCTTTAACTAAGGTTAAATTAGTTATTGATAGATGCACTTTCCCTCTACAGGACCACAAGAGAAGATTTTCATTTTCCCCCACCAAGGCTACTTTTTCTCATTTAATAACTATAATTGTGTATAACACACTCAACTTCTCTGAATAGGGGCCATTCACTCTTCTACTCCAAAAAAAGCAAATGAAAGAATTTAACTCACTCTTTTTTGTCTTTCTTTATCATCCGTCTATATAAAAAGAAATGGAAAATTGTTATATATAAAGAACATACAAACAAAAATACTGGAAATAAAAAATTTAGCAAATATTATTCCTAAACAAAGACTTTATTCTGTAGATATACAGGTATATATTTCAATTGGATTACCTGAGTATATAAATACATTTATGAATTACTGAGGAGCAAAACAAGTATCTTGAAGTAAATTCTAAAAAGGAAAATAGATGTCCCAATAACAAAGAACTAAATAGGCAAGACTTAATAAAAAAATACTTTCTCACAGCAGAAGGCAGTTCTGTGACACGAGGTGCAGTTCCATCCTTATCTGTTTCATCCATGGTTATGTAATAGACTTCAAGAGCTCGATCAATTCTGAAGTAAACCACAGCATCAGAAATGCAGAAAAACTACAAATAATATATTAAAAATAATGCTAACACTTAAACCGATGCAGCCCATTTTTTCATTATTACCAACTCCTTGATCACAAAATCTCACTATAATGATATTAAACAACACTGTTATTTGTGAAATGTCTAATGTGTACTGACTCTTTCACTTGAATTTCAACATGTCTTAAATTAAACTCACAGTAACTGATTAATCATCTCCTGCTGCTCCTTGCCTCTGTGGTATGCCAATAGTTTCCTCTGTGATGGTGACGTTTCAGATAGGACTGGTGGAGGTAAAGCAACGGGACGAAACAAAGTTCTCAAAGTCCGTTTCTTGGGAGGTGCTTCATCTGAGTGCTCCATCTAAAACCATAACAAAACCAGAATTCTAGAATATGATCCTGCCCAGAAAGGAGTTTAACACATGCATCTAGTAAGTTGAAATGTACGTAAGGCATAAAATGAGGTCACCTCAGAGATCTCGTTCAGGTATGACGGTTGAGCTTTCAAAAAAGAGAACAATAGTTAATATGATAAAATGGCAAAGTTCGAGGGGAAACGTGTACAAACATACAGAGCCTGTCATTAAAAAAAAAAAAAATTAAAGGAAGAAAAAATCCCCAACAAATTTGTGTTACGCGCCTGGGCTAAGGTTCAACTAAAAGACCACCCTTCTATGGCGGCTTAATCGCCCGAGTAGGGCTACTCCAAAGACTGACGGCCGGGTTCCCCTGGAAACACGATGCACAAACTCACCGCTACGTTTCAACAGCTTCCCACGGGGGAGCAGAAAACTACCTCCTAAATCAGTGGTACGTCCTAAAAACGCACCAAAGCGGGCGGTGGTGGATGCACCAAAGGACGCAAAGCTACGGACGGCCAGGACGACATGGCCTTTTGCCGGCGCCCCCTCGGCCCCGCCGCTCCAGCCGCTCCCAGCGCCGCGGCCCCGGCTCGGGAGAGCAGCGCGGTTGCCCCGGAGCCGAGGGCGGGCGGCCGGGCGCGGCCCGTGTGGGGTGCTCGGGGCTCTCCCTGGCCGAGATCAGTGCCTCTCGTGAGGAAAAGGAAGAGGAAGAAGAAGAAGAGGAAAAAAAGAAGCAGGGACTTGGAAAAACCTTACCTTGAGCGTTCCGGTGTGCCACAGGGTTGGCACAACCCGAGCGAGTCAGAAACTCGCTCCGCTCCAGCCTCTGCCTGCACCAAGCAGATTACAGGATGAATGCTTGAGAAATTATAAATATAATACCCTCAAGCATCAGGTGGCAGTTGCTGACTGAGCTTTTGCTTTTTTTACAACTATAAATGGGAATTTTAAGGAACTCCACAGATTTGCTGCCCACCCTTGACAAAAGAGGCGTTAAACTTGTAATTTTGTGTCTGCGTGGGCAGAGCCCCACGCGCAGAGGCTGCGGGAGCAGCGGAAGGGAATTATATGTGTGTTTTCCAAAGTCCTGGGCGACTTCCTAGCGTGGCTCTCCCTGCCCGGGACCATTCAGCGTGAATTCTCAACTCAGACATGAACTGTTTTCTCACGAACAGAACACAAACCCAAACTCTTGATGTGAAAGGACTTATCCACAGGCGACCAGCATCAGGGCATTATGAGGGAGACCCACTCAACGCCTCCAACACCAGTTGGCAGGAGGCTGCGCTGAGAACAGCGGGTTTGGCTGCTGAGGGAACAGAGCCCGTTGGGGTTCTCCGGCCGGCCCGACTCCCGCCGTGCCCGGGGGGCCGCGGGGCACCGCGAGGCGGCGCCGCCTCACGGCCGGCGGCGCGCGCCCGCCCTCTTGCCCCTCCCGCGCGGCCCCGCCCCTGAGCGCGCGCGCTGACGGCCCGTTGCCCCGCCCCCGTCGCGGGCTATGACGCCGCGGCCCCGCCCCGCCCCGCCCCGCCCGGCGGTTCCGGCCGCGCCCCGCGGAAGCCGCGGCGCCGTCGGGTCCATGTGGCGTCGGCTGCGCTCCGCCCTCCGGAGCCTCCGCGGCTCCCCCGCCGCACCTCCGCGCGGCGGTGGCGGCCCCCCGCCCGCCGTCATGGAGCGCGCCGTGGTGCGCTGCGTACCGTCGGAGCCCAAGCTGAGCCTGCGGTTCGTGCTGCCCGACGGCAGCGCTCGGCACATGCAGCGCGACCAGGCGGAGCCGCTGGGGCGGGCGCTGGCGCGCATCGCCACCAACGCCGCTAAGGGCCACGGCAAGGCGGGAAAGAAGAGCAAGAAGGCGCGGGCGGAGGGCGGCGCGGAGGGCGAGGCGGCGGTACCGGCCGTGCGGCTGATCTCCCGCGACGGCGCGGAGGTGGCGGAGGAGGTGCCGAACGCGGCTGCCTGGCAGGACGGCGCCGTGCTGCACATCGGGGACGCTCGGTACCGTGTGGAGCGCAACCCGCCCTCGCTCACCGAGCTCAGCCTGCCGCGCTCGCTCCTCGCCGGCTTCCCCGTGTGCCCCAAGGTGAGCACCGAGTTCGCCGCGCCGCAGCACTGCCTGTTCCGCTGGTTCCGCGAGCAGCGCCCCGCGGGCGGCGGGGACGCGGCTGGGGAGGCCTGGGTGGAGACGGCGGCGGCCGAGCGCGTGTTCACGCCGTCGAACGCGCTGGTGGGGCTGCGGCTGAAGCTGCGCTGCACGCCCGGGGACGGGGAGCAGCGCTACGGCCCGGCCCGCGAGGTGGAAAGCAGCTGCCCCGTGGAGGCCGGGCCCGGCGCCTGCACCTTCGACGCCCGGCACCTCTACACCCAGAAGGTTTGCGGCCACGGCTCCGTCCGTGCCGTCTCCTACAACATCCTGGCCGACACCTACGCGCAGACGGAGTTCTCCCGCACCGTGCTATACCCCTACTGCGCTCCCTATGCCCTGGAGATCGACTACCGCCAGAACCTGCTCAAGAAGGAGCTGGCGGGCTACAGCGCCGACCTCATCTGCTTGCAAGAGGTGGATAAATCCGTCTTCGTGGACAGCTTGGCCCCGGCGCTTGATGCTTTTGGACTGGAGGGGTTGTTCAGGATTAAGGAGAAGCAGCACGAGGGCTTGGCCACTTTCTATCGGAGGGACAAGTTCAGTCTCCTCAGCCAGCACGATATCGCTTTCAGTGAAGCCCTGCTCTCAGAGCCGCTGCACAAGGAGCTGTGTGAGCAGCTGGCCAAGTACCCCCTGGTGCAGGAGAAGGTTCTGCAGAGGTCATCTGTGCTGCAGGTACCAGCTTTAACATGCCTTCTTCTCCTTCCCCTCTTTTTTTCCGCTTTCTTCTCCTCCCACCGTCTCCAGGTGCAGCCGGGCCAGTGTTGTTGAGCCTTAAGCAGCAGAAGGGAAGTGAGGGATTAAGAGTCTGAAACATGGAACTTTGTTCTCTGTTAGCTGCGGTAATGGATAGAGCAGAAGATGAATTTAGGAACAAGGACAAAACATTGAGATCTTACTGCACTGCATATATGGATTTACCAAAATTTGGTAAAAAAAGGCAATAGTATTTTGCTTTAAAATGAAGACAGCTGTTAAGATTCTGGGCCAGATAGTGTTTCCTGGCTGGTGGTATTGGCAGCCAGTTTTTCACTACTTACTTTTATTATAAAACTTAGATCGCAAAAGTCAATTTTAAAAAAGTTAGTTGAGTATGCTTTATAATGCCTCTAGCAAGTGACCGGAGGGAGACAAACAAGGTTGGACAGGTGTCTGAGCTTCCTGATGCCAGAGAGTCTGCCCACGGAGCTGTTGTGCAAGTAGAAGTGTGTAAGATAGAAGGCTGTGTCAGGAATTGCAGAAACACTGGTAAAAGTTTCCTGCTCATGAACTGAGTAGGACTAACAGAATTTCCTTGATAACTGAAATCACCACCAAATTTTTGTTTAATTTAACAGTTATGGAATGCTACATTTGCTTGCTAAAAACGGAGATTTAGCTCCAGTTCTGTTGCAGAGAGTGAATGCAAAATAAGAGTATTTCAGAATGGTACAGCCTGAACTATATCTTATGAAAAAACGTGGCCAAACCAGACACAGTCAAAAGAATTTTGTTTGTTAAATGATGTAATGGTAATATTTTGGCTGATACCCAGACCTTATATAGAAGTTTAATGAAAAGTACAGCTCCTAAATTCAGTTTATTAGCTATGAGCATGAGATTCTTTGAACTGCATTGCCACAAAGGCGTAAGATGACTAGTGCATTTTAAAGTATATAATCTCTCTATTAAAGACTTAACAAAGACTGCTTTTTCTCTTAAAGGTTTCGGTTCTTCAGTCTACAACTGATCCTTCCAGGAAGCTTTGTGTAGCAAATACCCACCTATACTGGCACCCCAAAGGTAATTTGGGCACATTCCTGCATGTAGGATAACTGGCTTCGGAAAGGTTTTTGCTCTTCTTTGGGAGAGTAGATTTCCCACCATTCTTTTGCAACTATAGCCTTTTCTTCTGGAACTGTGGGTTTCCTGCCTTACTTCTTATCTAGATGAAATCAAGCCAGACTCCTAGGTCTGTTTATATATTTATTTTTCTAGTGTGCCCGGGAGTCAATAGAATGTAGCTGAAAGCAAGGGAAGTCACATTACACACAATTCACCCAAAAAGCAAACCATGAAATAGAGAGGGCTTTGTGTGCACTTGGGATTTCCCAGGCCTGTTGAACATGGAGCTCCCCCAGGGTACTGCTAGGAGGCAACCAGATTTGGCTTCAGAAGCTGTTAGGAGAGATTCTTCTCTTCTCAATTAGTTTTCTTTTGGTTCTGTGCCTTTTTGGGAATATTATTGGGGTGGTTGCCATAAAATGGAAAACTGCTGTATATGGGTGTTAAAGCTTTAGTGTTCTTTCATGGGCGAGTTTAAGTTGAAATTGTCACTCAAAAACTGTCATAGTCACAAACTTTAAAGGTTTCTTAATTCGTGACAGATATTCTAAACTGCAGGATTACCGTTTCAGAGCTATATATGCTTAAATGAGCAACCCAGTGAGCACCTCCAGTGCTGTTCTGCATTATTTGAAATAATACTTTTTTATGTCCTTAGGTGGGAACATCCGTCTGATCCAAATTGCTGTAGCCATGTCTCACATCAAGCACGTAGCCTGTGACTTGTATCCCAGTATCCCAGTCATATTCTGTGGAGATTTTAACAGCACACCCTCATCAGGAACTTACCGTTTTATCAGCAGCGGTGGCATTGCTGAAGATCATGAAGACTGGATCTCAAATGGGGAGGAAGAAAGGTGCAGTATGTCTCTAAGCCATCCTTTCAAACTGCTAAGTGCTTGTGGAGAACCTGCTTATACAAACTATGTTGGTGGGTTTCATGGATGTCTGGACTACATTTTCATTGACAGAAATGCTCTAGAAGTTGAACAAGTTATTCCATTGCCAAGTCATGAAGAAATAACAACCCATCAGGCTTTGCCAAGTGTTTCACATCCTTCTGATCATATAGCACTAATATGTGACTTGAAGTGGAAATAGAGTAGCTCTGGCATGGTGCTTTTGGAGGTTTTCAAACAAGGAATTTAATTTAATGTACTGCTGGGGAACTGAGGTTAGACCCTGACTTGGGTGCTACTAAAAGGAAAGCCAAGAGGATTAATGAAGAGTTCATGTGTTTAATGGCTCTACTGAATATTGTCACACTGTTCAGAATATTTGCATGACAATTTCCCCCTTTTTATATACTAATGGAAAAAATATATTGAAGACAGGGTTTTGAAAATTGGATTATCATATACCTTTTTATTGGTGTTTTTAAAGGATTAAGAATTATTTTGTTAAAAAAAAGGAATTTGATTTGTAAGACAGTGTAGAAATTGAACCCTGCTTAATTCAGAAATAAACACAGAACCCAAATGGATTTAGTTGACTCCACTTTAATTAATGTAATGATAATTTAAGTTCATAAATTGTCTTGTTCACTTACCATGGCACAACTTCTGGTAAGTTGCATGAACCATGTACTTGCACCTACCAACTTCTGAAAAGATGTTCTTAATTACCTCTGAATAGACTTTCTGGGTATTATTTCTGTCAGTAATCACCCATGTTAAATTCAAGGCTGAGTGATTTGGAAACAATTTGCCCACATAACGTGGGTAATGAGGATAATGTCAACACCTTGTGAAACTGGACCACATGAAGAAACAACATCTGCTTTGAACATATGCTCCTTCTGGTACAAGTCATCAGCAATAAAAGATACTGGAGTTTAGGACAACCAGCTTGGGATGGGAGGAAGCTTTTTATCAATATCATCTGTTTTCAGGTGGAGAGAGACACAGAACACAGCGTGGTGCATTAGTTATCTGTGCCTAAGTCTTAACAAAGAAACACAAGCGACTTGCAAACCTTTATCACAATGGTTGTTTTATTTTGTTCCTCTACTGCATACAAAGAGAGCCTGAATTTTTAAGTGCTTTTACATGCAATTTTCTTTCTAGAAATTGTCTAGTTTGCCCTATTTTGTAGGATGCAAAGGGGAAGTGTATTTTATCCATACCTTCACTGAATGTGTTGGTGTGGGTTGAATCATTTAACGAGCTTCTTGCCCTGCATCATTAGTCCATAGGAAACAGAAAGAAAGAATTTGGAAACCATTCACTAGATCTTCTATTTCACTTAATAAAACTCCCTTTATCAATTGTCTGTCAGTGTTGGCAGTTTGGTTTTTTTCCCTAGTTACTGGTGTCTTTTCATTGGCAAAACAAGTCTGCCTGGGTTGATAAAAGCTGTGTACTCTCTACTTGCACACCTGCTCACCTCCCCTGCATTCTGGTGTTCTGTAGCTGGGATTCACTCAACTGTTTAAACACTACTCAAACCAGGAAATCACTTTCAGGTGGGATATTTCTGAGGGTTGTTGGTGCTGTCTCTTGCCATACTACTTGCTACGCTGTGAAGGGTGGTGGTGTGGAGAAGCTTTTAAATATCTGCTCTTTTCTGTTGTTTCTAATACAATTACTATGTTTTACTGCTGTAGTGTCTGGGCATCTAACATGATGCTGGTAGCTGCAGTAGCAAAACCCTCAAAACAGGTTTACTTTCTGAGATCATACAGGGCTAAAAAGATACAGGCCCATAAATCTCCAAATGTCTGAAACAGCATGATGTGTAAGAAGACAAATCTCATGAACTGTCCAGTATTCATTACCAACTCTGCCCCCAGATAAAGGGAAATGGACAAATTCCACTACTCTGAGTCTGTAGAAGCCTGTGTTGCTAAAGAGCTCATGTAAATGTCCTTTGAAAGCTGCTGCTTTTCAGCAACATAGGCAGTTAACCTTCTCTCTTATCCCAAACTCTGCCTGATCAGCTCTACCACCTGTGAAGGGTCTCCTTGTTCCTGCTCATGCCACTCCAAACTAAAACAGGGATGTGATCCTGTTAAAAATACAGGGCCTTTAGTTCTCTTACTTGTATTATCATTTTAGTGGATCTTTGTGTCCTGAACCTAGTTACCTTAAAGCCATTTGTGCCTAAAGAACAAGATACAGGCTTGGAGGTGGAAAGAGGTAATGAAAACTTGAAGCAAGACCTTAACCTGCTCCATCAGATCCACCCTAAAACATAACACAAGACCTCAATGAAATGGTGCTCATTTATTCCAACAGCTTTGACAGGCTATATGTAAACCCTCAGATTTCTGGTTTTGTTAAGTCAGCACTTCAGCTAAGCCATATAGTAGCTAAGCACCTTTGGATACAAAATGGAACGTGGCAATGAAGGATGTTAGTACACAGCACTAGTGATGGACTCCACCTGAAAAACTGGACCCTAAAAAATTTGGGTGGATGTTTGATCAGTTTTTTTGTAAGTCTAATTAAAAAATAATGTGTAATTCATTCTTGCATGAGTTGATATCTGTACTCTCCTAGATCGCAAAGTTCATTATAAAAGTATCGTTGATTCATAATTTCAGGATACAGCTGTGAGAAGAAAAATCTTGCAAACAGAATGAAAGCTGTAAACTCCCTATCTGGGCAAATAATTTTTACTGATTTAGTAAATGAGGGAACTTACACCTGAAGATGTAACATTTGCAAGCATTTGGCATCTTAAAGGGCAGAAAAATTAACTGGAAGATCTGTTCAAGACAAAAATTCAATATCAGCACCAGGGAAAACACTGAAAATGACTGCATTACAGCTGAGTCAGAAAAATAGAGGCCTACAACTTGCCAGTTCTGAAAAAAAATGAGGGGAAAAAACCCCAAACTCCACTGAGTAATGCAGGCTTGTGGGCTGGCAAGAGAAATGTCTCAGTCACTTAGAACAGTAAGACTGACATTGTGAAGTTTGGAAGTGAGACTGTATTACTTACACAGGCTAACTGAGCTCCACTTATAACTCGAAAGAACATTCCTCATTTTTAAGTACTGCTCCATTACACTGGGTCTTCTCCAAATCCAAAACATTAAAAATCTGTAACTTGTCCCTGGAACCAGAAGATGGAGCTGCTCAGAAAACAGACTTGCCTGGTGCTCTGCCCCCCTTCTGAGAACAGCAGCTGCCTACCGCTTGCTATGCTGGCACTTGGGCTGCTGCCTCTGTCTCCCTGCAGACCGGGGAGAGGGAGTGCTCAGGGAAGCTGGAATCTGCAGGAAGCAAGTGGTGAGGACAAACATGGCACTGGACCAGGCCTTTGCACTGGACCAGGCCTTTGCAGATGGCAGATAATCCTCCACTACGTTTATGAGAAATTCAGCCCCATGAGCTGATGCTGGGGAATCTCCAGACTCAGTATCCTCCATTTAATTAGGAAACTGCAGCAGCAGAGGCTGATTGGCAATAGCAGCAACGTGTCAGGAACCTATCGCATGTCTGGAATGAGAATGCAGCACTAGCAACTAGATTAGGAAAGGCACAGTTCAAAAAAACTGAGTTTTTTGGGGTAAAAGAACCCTTAGGTATACCTTTGGCCCAGAGCCCCCATTCTTCCAAGCTGTATTTACATCCCTCCAAGGTAATACATGGTGCTTCCTACCGCATACACGTTGGTTTTAACTCCCATTTTGGCTCCCCCTACACCTCTGGACCTTGCCCAGCAATTAATTCTTCCTCTCTAAATCACATCCAGAACCCACATTTGCACAAGTCCCATTCAATTTGTCTCCATTTTATTTCATAAACCTAAATTCACCTGTACTCGTTCCTCATCCAGCAACTGGAAAGCCCCATGTCCTCCACAACAACAACAACAACAAAAAGGTAGGATTTTCTTTGCATCTTCGTAAAACGTGTGTAGAATTTCTGTTTTTGTTACTCTACTTTCCCAGACCGCCTGTTAAGGAAAAAGGAAAATCTCTTTGCCTTCTACTTCAATTTCCCATCTCTGATTCATTAAACACAAGAGAGTGCCGCCTCCTGCCTAGATGTTGTCTCTTCTTTCACTGGCTCCTGCTGTGGACAAACTCACCACTCACAAGAACATTACAGAACTAAGGGCACTCAAAACACCGACCTGAAGGCAGCAGACTTGGCTCATTTTTAGGCTCTGGGCTTTGTGAAATGTTTACCTGTGTATTTGATACAAAATCAACCAAGTTCTGCCAGATCCTTCAGACTGGTCTGACAACTTGGAACTCCTGTAATTCTTTCCCCTGACGATATCTGTTCCAGACAAAGGGGTCTCTTATCCTCCTGGGACAGTACTTGAATTCTTGCACATCTCTTGTATCATTGCTATTTTTGAAAGGTATCATTCAAGCATTAAGTAAAGTACCTCTGTGTATCACGATAAAGCAAGCAAGGATGCCAAATATAATTGAGAGGACGAAGAAAAGGGAGGAGAAAAATGGTGTGAAAAAACCAAGGAGAAAAATACCCAGTATGCTAAGGCATCAGAGCTTTCAACATGTCGAATTAATTGTGTAATTGCCTTGTTTCCCATATTCTTGGCACAGAAAGAAAATTGTTTCAAGTCTTCCGACTCCTACCCAGTAAGAGGAAAGGCCTTAAACGTTTCAGTTGTGGCAGCTCAGCTTTATTCAAAAATCCAATGGCAGCACATGGAATGAAATTTCTTAAGTCCCATTCTTGACAAGGGTAGGAAAGACATACTTGGACAAGGTGATGTGCAAAGTTTCATCATCTTGCACTCAATCTGCCTTTGTCCAGACCTTTACAGAAGGATTTTTTAGGCTAACAAGGGACTAATAACTGGGCTCTGAATTTTCATTACTGGCCAAACCCAAACCAATGTTGTACACAACCTGGGCTATTCTTGTAATCAATGAAAAAGATGAAAATCATACAAGTACCTAATATTTGAGAAATAAATTTTGTCAGCATGGTCAAATAAAAGAAAACCCACTCATTCTTCAGTATTTTGCTCTCTATAGTTAAGCTGGCCATCTGACACATTTAAATAAAGCCTCCTGAACACAAATATTATTTGATTAACTCCTTAGTGCAGTAGAATTCATCCATTTGTTCGAATACAGAAGTTAATGTAAACAAAGAGAAATTTCAGCTACTAGAAGTCAGGATTTCCTGTCACTACAGTGAACGAGTAACACATTTTTAGCAGTCTCATGCCTGTCCAAGATTTTGAACTTCGGGGACAGCAACTCAGTTCAAGTATTTGAGTTCTGATAGGGAAATGACAAACCATATTAGTACCTGAACTCTGATCAGACATGAGAAAATTGGATGTTCATGGAATTTCATCTTCCTCTGAAGAAAAGGGCTATACTGTATGTTGTTACTGATATACAACACTGACTTTCTCTCACATTTCAGTGCAAGCTGTAGCCTTAACCCTCATCCATCACTCTTAAATGAGGGTCAAGATCTTTGTTACTTTCTGACTTTGAGAAATTATTCATTTTATAGCAGAATTACACCTACTGATACAAAAACCTGAACATGATGACTCTGAAATATGAACTTTGTATACACATGCTGCAACTGAAAAGCATAGTGGCTCAACAGAGCTCACCTAAACCTGAATACTTACTCATTTTAATAACTAACTCTCTGCCAAGCAGAATGTTTCCTTCATGGTAACAGGCGTAATTTAAGTATTTACTGTTTCACTTAAAGACTACCTCTAACTATGTAGCAAGCATTGTTTATTTTAACCTACTGGGACTATAAAAACCAACTTGTATTAGGGACAAGCTGTCTCCTCTGAACAAGTTGTACCTTTTACGGTTTAATTCAAGGAACTGCATTGCTAGAAATGTGCACATCAACAACTACTGATCAAATGTATGGGTGTATCAGCTTTGGTTAGTAAGTAATCAGCAATTCATTAAAGATGCAGGCAAAACCCTTCTCACCTTACACTGTCTCCTGAGTTTCTGTTACACATTGAAGACATTTAAGGACGGTATTCAAAAATCCTGTCATGTTCCCTGCTTAGCTGTGCTCACAGTAAGAGCATCTCCTAAGAACATAAACCTCACTTAGAGCAGAAGCTGCCCTGGAGGGTGTTCTGAACCAAAACTAGCTTTAGTTTACCAGACCTTGTCACTGGGATTTCTTGTAGCAAGAGTAATCAGACCCGGGTGGAAAATGAGAAGCACTTAGCCTGGAACTGCCAACAGAATCATGCTTTGGAGTCCTAAAGGCATCCAATCGATAGGAGAGCACATTTTAGTTGGAGGGTTGAGCATATTTGCTTCTATACAGCAGACAGGCAACAGAAAAATAGATTCTAAACTACCCATAAGTAGGAGCCTCAAAACATGTATTAATTTATGCCTTTTGAAGTACAAAGGTATAAGGTGACAGAAATATGAAAACAGAGAGTAGCAGTTGTATAGAGATGATTTCTAGGGGTGATTAGCAGCATTATTATAATATTTGCTATATCCCTGTAAAAGCACTCAGGCTACCTTCCCAGCCAGCCACCAAAAGAATGTGTGACTCTCCTGCTGGGACCCATGTAGATTTTGACATGTAGATAAAACTATGAAACAGACATGCATGGTTTTCAGGCAGTTCAAATTTGTTTTATTACAATTTTTTAACTGTTAGTATTTTCATATCTGGACATCTTGAAAGCAATTTTAGATTTACATCTTCAAAAGACATTACAGATTTATGTAAGCCCCGATGACAACTACTCTACTGCACTGTATACAACTTGGTTGCCTCCCTTCCATGTCCCACTCCACACAGTTCCAAACAAGTGAAAATCTGAGACTGGTGTTCATTTTCAAGCTGCAGGAAAGCTCAGTATATGGAGAAAGAGTAAATGATAATTTGCATTCAACTATTTCAGGAATCAAGAAGAGCATACACAGAACTATACATTTTATCATTTTATTAGGAATAATTCCAAGTGGGTTATGAAGAAACTAATCCATTGAGTTTGATGAATTTTCCAAAATTTCCCTATGAAGATATGTTCACCAACAAACAGTAAAACTTCAGCAGAACTATTATACACTGGGCAAAAATAGTCAGGCTGATACCAAAAAGCAACATGCAACATAAAAAAAGATACAATATAAAGGAAGACAATCTGCTGAATATTAAAAACAACCTCAATATGAGCTCTTCGCAACCAGCACAGAACTATTCTACCCATCAAATCCAATTCACACAAAGGCAAGTTGGGCTGACAGAACCCAAGGATTAACAAAATGTTCCTCAGTGCAGTAGATTTGTATAGTGTTTTAGAGCATTTCCTTGGCTTGGAACAAGCAGTTTTCGGAAATCTTTTTGGCAAGGGAGAGAAATAAATACATATGGAATGCTACATTTTTAAATCAGCAGACTGTCTGAGGAATGAAAAAGGGCATCAGTAAACTAAGAGTAGCAGGGAGAAAAAAATTTAAAACATTAATTTATTGGGGCTCAAAGAGTATTCAAAACAGATCTTAAAGATGTCACAATAACTATATTCAGGTATTTAGGCTAACAAGGGGAATAAAATCAGAAGATACACTTTTTCCAAGTTAAGGAGATTTTTACCCCAGCATATTGCTACCTTTGCAACATGTAGCTCGGTAAACAATAATTGGCAACGAAACAAGTTGAAACGCTGTAATATCCTGCCCAAATATCAGTTCCAGATACTGTAATAACCAAGATGCAAACTAATTTTGTTGTAACAAGCCTAGACCACTTATATCAAACATGTCCCTGGTGAAAGAGTAATCCAGTTGGAATTAGCGTTTTGAGAGTTCATTTGACAGCCAGTCAAGTCCCTCATACAGACCAGTTCCTTGCGTAGCACAGGTAGCCTGGACATACC